>NW_026783285.1:5000-305000 GCF_949774975.1 Lagenorhynchus albirostris | reverse complement strand
TGGAACACGTCTCCCGATCACACGGTTGATCATACTCTGGGTTCCACATGCATGTTTTAGCTGAAGGAAGAATACCTTAAACCTGGAGAGTTGAGACCCGTGGAATGGGTACCATGCAATATGACTTCAAAGGGTCTTCATTTGCTCACCGAACCTCTCCAATCCTATCACTGCTGCATTTATGCCCCTGCACACACGCTTGATTCTCTTTCGGAGACATAGCAATCCATAGGTTTTAAGATAGTTCCTAGTCAGGTATATTCTTAGGTGTTTAATATGGGGTGTTGAATCCATTTCGTTGAGCAAGGAGTAGCTCTTGTCTATTCCATATTTGGCTTAAGGAACTTTATCTGTGCTCATTTCAATCTCTGGTTTTATGCAGCACCTCAACTCACCTTTCCCCTTAAGCAAGCATAAGTTGGGTTTCTAAATTTGAGACCCTGTTCTGTTTTGTAATTCAGTTCCTGTGTAGCCAAGTTTACATTCCGTGTATTAGTGATATCTTATGATGTTTCTTTTTCTGTGTGACTTATTTCAGTTAGAATCATCGTACCTGAATCCACTCATTATGCTGCTACAGGCCTGATGACATAGATTTCATTGCTGAGTGATATTGCATTGTGCGTAAGTACCACAACTTCTTTATCCATTTTTCACTTTCTGCGATATTGAACTTGTACCGTAAACCAGGTTCTTGTAAACAGAGCCGTCCCAACCTTTTGGGTGGCTGTGTCTTTTTGATTTTAATTTCCCTAAGCTATAGGACCATAAGTGGAAGTGCCCTAGGCTCTGTTGCTTTGTTTTTTAGATGTTTCAGGAAACACCATACACTTCTCCCGAGTGGCTGTTGGCAATTTACATCCCGCCCATCAGCATAACAAGGCTCCCAGTTCTCCATGGCCTGTCCTGCCTTTCTGGATTTTACACTTTTTTCAGATGGCCCTTTTGACCGGGGGGCAGTGAGACTTCATTGTAGTGCAGATTTCCTTTGCAAGCTTGCTTGGTTGGCCAAAAAGGGCGTATGCGTTTTTTCCTGAATATATTCAGGAAAAAACGCATACGCCCTTTTTGGCCAAGTGCATCATTGTGGACGTTCTGCCTCTTTTCCTATGCTTTAAATGCAATTCCAGTCTACCTCCTGAAATCGGTTTCCTGCAATTCTGCCCCGCTTTCAAGTCCTCTTGGCAGCCTTACTTCAGTATATTTTTGGACGATAGCTGTCATTTATAACTCTGCAGGTTTGTGAATTACAGTGCCCCTGAGCTCCTTTCTTCAACTCGCTTTCTCGTGAGCTGGCCGCAACACCGCAGGATGGCTTCAGGCCCTAATCTGGTTCCGGCACGGCACGCTGAGCCTTTGGTTAATTCCTCTTCCTGGTGGGAAATGAGAGTTAAATTTGCCCGTCCAGACACCTCCAGCTAGTCTGTCATTGGTTCTCCCTATTCCTGTTCATCTTCCGCAGAAATTGCAAACTGGGCCAAACTGGAGGTTAAAGGCACTGACTCTCCAAGTCGGGAGAGTGTTAGTAAAGCGTCTGGAATGTTGCACCCGAGTACCAGGGGACGAAAACTGACACATATTGGAACACGTCTCCCGATCACACGGTTGATCATACTCTGGGTTCCACATGCATGTTTTAGCTGAAGGAAGAATACCTTAAACCTGGAGAGTTGAGACCCGTGGAATGGGTACCATGCAATATGACTTCAAAGGGTCTTCATTTGCTCACCGAACCTCTCCAGTCCTATCACTGCTGTGTTTATGCCCCTGTACACACGCTTGATTCTCTTTCGGAGACATAGCAATCCATAGGTTTTAAGATACTTCCTAGTCAGGTACATTCTTAGGCGTTTAATATGGGGTGTTGAGTCCATTTCATTGAGCAAGGAGTAGCTCTTTTCTATTCCATATTTGGCTTAAGGAACTTTATCTGTGCTCATTTCAATCTCTAGTTTTATGCAGCACCCCAACTCACCTTTCCCCTTGAGCAAGCATAAGTTGGGTTTCTAAATTTGAGACCCTGTTCTGTTTTGTAATTCAGTTCCTGTGTAGCCAAGTTTACATTCCGTGTATTAGTGATATCTTATGATGTTTCTTTTTCTGTGTGACTTATTTCAGTTAGAATCATCATACCTGAATCCACTCATTATGTTGCTACGGGCCTGATGACATAGATTTCATTGCTGAGTGATACTGCATTGTACGTAAGTACCACAACTTCTTTATCCATTTTTCACTTTCTGCGATATTGAACTTGCACCGTATATGAGGTTCTTGTAAACAGAGCCATCCCAAACTTTGGGGTGGCTGTGTCTTTTTGATTTTAATTTCCCTAAGCTATAGGACCATAAGTGGAAGTGCCCTAGGCTCTGTTGCTTTGTTTTTTAGATGTTTCAGGAAACACCATACACTTCTTCCGAGTGGCTGTTGGCAATTGACATCCCGCCCATCAGCATAACAAGGCTCCCAGTTCTCCATGGCCTGTCCTGCCTTTCTGGATTTTACACTTTTTTCAGATGGCCCTTTTGACCGGGGGGAAGTGAGACTTCATTGTAGTGCAGATTTCCTTTGCAAGCTTGCTTGGTTGGCCAAAAAGGGCGTATGCGTTTTTTCCTGAATATATTCAGGAAAAAACGCATACGCCCTTTTTGGCCAAGTGCATCATTGTGGACGTTCTGCCTCTTTTCCTATGCTTTAAATGCAATTCCAGTCTACCTCCTGAAATCGGTTTCCTGCAATTCTCCACCGCTTTCAAGTCCTCTTGGCAGCCTTACTTCAGTATATTTTTGGACGATAGCTGTCATTTATAACTCTGCAGGTTTGTGAATTACAGTGCCCCTGAGCTCCTTTCTTCAACTCGCTTTCTCGTGAGCTGGCCGCAACCCCGCAGGATGGCTTCAGGCCCTAATCTGGTTCCGGCACGGCACGCTGAGCCTTTGGTAATTCCTCTTCCTGGTGGGAAATGAGAGTTAAATTTGCCCGTCCAGACACCTCCAGCTAGTCTGTCATTGGTTCTCCCATTTCCTGTTCATCTTCCGCAGAAATTGCAAACTGGGCCAAACAGGAGGTTAAAGGCACTGACTGTGCAAGTCGGGAGAGTGTTAGTAAAGCGTCTGGAATGTTGCACCCGAGTACCAGGGGACGAAAACTGACACATATTGGAACACGTCTCCCGATCACACGGTTGATCATACTCTGGGTTCCACATGCATGTTTTAGCTGAAGGAAGAATACCTTAAACCTGGAGAGTTGAGACCCGTGGAATGGGTACCATGCAATATGACTTCAAAGGGTCTTCATTTGCTCACCGAACCTCTCCAATCCTATCACTGCTGCATTTATGCCCCTGCACACACGCTTGATTCTCTTTCGGAGACATAGCAATCCATAGGTTTTAAGATAGTTCCTAGTCAGGTATATTCTTAGGTGTTTAATATGGGGTGTTGAATCCATTTCGTTGAGCAAGGAGTAGCTCTTGTCTATTCCATATTTGGCTTAAGGAACTTTATCTGTGCTCATTTCAATCTCTGGTTTTATGCAGCACCTCAACTCACCTTTCCCCTTAAGCAAGCATAAGTTGGGTTTCTAAATTTGAGACCCTGTTCTGTTTTGTAATTCAGTTCCTGTGTAGCCAAGTTTACATTCCGTGTATTAGTGATATCTTATGATGTTTCTTTTTCTGTGTGACTTATTTCAGTTAGAATCATCGTACCTGAATCCACTCATTATGCTGCTACAGGCCTGATGACATAGATTTCATTGCTGAGTGATATTGCATTGTGCGTAAGTACCACAACTTCTTTATCCATTTTTCACTTTCTGCGATATTGAACTTGTACCGTAAACCAGGTTCTTGTAAACAGAGCCGTCCCAACCTTTTGGGTGGCTGTGTCTTTTTGATTTTAATTTCCCTAAGCTATAGGACCATAAGTGGAAGTGCCCTAGGCTCTGTTGCTTTGTTTTTTAGATGTTTCAGGAAACACCATACACTTCTCCCGAGTGGCTGTTGGCAATTTACATCCCGCCCATCAGCATAACAAGGCTCCCAGTTCTCCATGGCCTGTCCTGCCTTTCTGGATTTTACACTTTTTTCAGATGGCCCTTTTGACCGGGGGGCAGTGAGACTTCATTGTAGTGCAGATTTCCTTTGCAAGCTTGCTTGGTTGGCCAAAAAGGGCGTATGCGTTTTTTCCTGAATATATTCAGGAAAAAACGCATACGCCCTTTTTGGCCAAGTGCATCATTGTGGACGTTCTGCCTCTTTTCCTATGCTTTAAATGCAATTCCAGTCTACCTCCTGAAATCGGTTTCCTGCAATTCTGCCCCGCTTTCAAGTCCTCTTGGCAGCCTTACTTCAGTATATTTTTGGACGATAGCTGTCATTTATAACTCTGCAGGTTTGTGAATTACAGTGCCCCTGAGCTCCTTTCTTCAACTCGCTTTCTTGTGAGCTGGCCGCAACACCGCAGGATGGCTTCAGGCCCTAATCTAATGCCGGCACGGCACACTGAGCCTTTGGTTAATTCCTCTTCCTGGTGGGAAATGAGAGTTAAATTTGCCCGTCCAGACACCTCCAGCTAGTCTGTCATTGGTTCTCCCTATTCCTGTTCATCTTCCGCAGAAATTGCAAACTGGGCCAAACAGGAGGTTAAAGGCACTGACTCTCCAAGTCGGGAGAGTGTTAGTAAAGCGTCTGGAATGTTGCATCCGAGCACCAGGGGACGAAAACTGACACATATTGGAACACGTCTCCCGATCACACGGTTGATCATACTCTGGGTTCCACATGCATGTTTTAGCTGAAGGAAGAATCCCTTAAACCTGGAGAGTTGAGACCCGTGGAATGGGTACCATGCAATATGACTTCAAAGGGTCTTCATTTGCTCACCGAACCTCTCCAATCCTATCACTGCTGCGTTTATGCCCCTGGACACACACTTGATTCTCTTTCGGAGACATAGCAATCCATAGGTTTTAAGATACTTCCTAGTCAGGTACATTCTTAGGCGTTTAATATGGGGTGTTGAGTCCATTTCGTTGAGCAAGGAGTAGCTCTTGTCTATTCCATATTTGGCTTAAGGAACTTTATCTGTGCTCATTTCAATCTCTGGTTTTATGCAGCACCCCAACTCACCTTTCCCCTTAAGCAAGCATAAGTTGGGTTTCTAAATTTGAGACCCTGTTCTGTTTTGTAATTCAGTTACTGTGTAGCCAAGTTTACATTCCGTGTATTAGTGATATCTTATGATGTTTCTTTTTCTGTGTGACTTATTTCAGTTAGAATCATCATACCTGAATCCACTCATTATGCTGCTACGGGCCTGATGACATAGATTTCATTGCTGAGTGATACTGCATTGTACGTAAGTACCACAACTTCTTTATCAATTTTTCACTTTCTGTGATATTGAACTTGCACCGTAAACCAGGTTCTTGTAAACAGAGCCGTCCCAACTTTTGGGGTGGCTGTGTCTTTTTGATTTTAATTTCCCTAAGCTATAGGACCATAAGTGGAAGTGCCCTAGGTTCTGTTGCTTTGTTTTTAGATGTTTCAGGAAACAACATACATTTCTCCCGAGTGGCTGTTGGCAATTTACATCCCGCCCATCAGCATAACAAGGCTCCCAGTTCTCCATGGCCTGTCCTGCCTTTCTGGATTTTACACTTTTTTCAGATGGCCCTTTTGACCGGGGGGAAGTGAGACTTCATTGTAGTGCAGATTTCCTTTGCAAGCTTGCTTGGTTGGCCAAAAAGGGCGTATGCGTTTTTTCCTGAATATATTCAGGAAAAAACGCATACGCCCTTTTTGGCCAAGTGCATCATTGTGGACGTTCTGCCTCTTTTCCTATGCTTTAAATGCAATTCCAGTCTACCTCCTGAAATCGGTTTCCTGCAATTCTCCACCGCTTTCAAGTCCTCTTGGCAGCCTTACTTCAGTATATTTTTGGACGATAGCTGTCATTTATAACTCTGCAGGTTTGTGAATTACAGTGCCCCTGAGCTCCTTTCTTCAACTCGCTTTCTCGTGAGCTGGCCGCAACCCCGCAGGATGGCTTCAGGCCCTAATCTGGTTCCGGCACGGCACGCTGAGCCTTTGGTTAATTCCTCTTCCTGGTGGGAAATGAGAGTTAAATTTGCCCGTCCAGACACCTCCAGCTAGTCTGTCATTGGTTCTCCCATTTCCTGTTCATCTTCCGCAGAAATTGCAAACTGGGCCAAACAGGAGGTTAAAGGCACTGACTCTCCAAGTCGGGAGAGTGTTAGTAAAGCGTCTGGAATGTTGCACCCGAGTACCAGGGGACGAAAACTGACACATATTGGAACACGTCTCCCGATCACACGGTTGATCATACTCTGGGTTCCACATGCATGTTTTAGCTGAAGGAAGAATACCTTAAACCTGGAGAGTTGAGACCCGTGGAATGGGTACCATGCAATATGACTTCAAAGGGTCTTCATTTGCTCACCGAACCTCTCCAATCCTATCACTGCTGCGTTTATGCCCCTGCACACACGCTTGATTCTCTTTTGGAGACATAGCAATCCATAGGTTTTAAGATACTTCCTAGTCAGGTATATTCTTAGGTGTTTAATATGGGGTGTTGAATCCATTTCGTTGAGCAAGGAGTAGCTCTTGTCTATTCCATATTTGGCTTAAGGAACTTTATCTGTGCTCATTTCAATCTCTGGTTTTATGCAGCACCTCAACTCACCTTTCCCCTTAAGCAAGCATAAGTTGGGTTTCTAAATTTGAGACCCTGTTCTGTTTTGTAATTCAGTTCCTGTGTAGCCAAGTTTACATTCCGTGTATTAGTGATATCTTATGATGTTTCTTTTTCTGTGTGACTTATTTCAGTTAGAATCATCGTACCTGAATCCACTCATTATGCTGCTACGGGCCTGATGACATAGATTTCATTGCTGAGTGATATTGCATTGTACGTAAGTACCACAACTTCTTTATCCATTTTTCACTTTCTGCGATATTGAACTTGTACCGTAAACCAGGTTCTTGTAAACAGAGCCGTCCCAACCTTTGGGGTGGCTGTGTCTTTTTGATTTTAATTTCCCTAAGCTATAGGACCATAAGTGGAAGTGCCCTAGGCTCTGTTGCTTTGTTTTTTAGATGTTTCAGGAAACACCATACACTTCTCCCGAGTGGCTGTTGGCAATTGACATCCCGCCCATCAGCATAACAAGGCTCCCAGTTCTCCATGGCCTGTCCTGCCTTTCTGGATTTTACACTTTTTTCAGATGGCCCTTTTGACCGGGGGGCAGTGAGACTTCATTGTAGTGCAGATTTCCTTTGCAAGCTTGCTTGGTTGGCCAAAAAGGGCGTATGCGTTTTTTCCTGAATATATTCAGGAAAAAACGCATACGCCCTTTTTGGCCAAGTGCATCATTGTGGACGTTCTGCCTCTTTTCCTATGCTTTAAATGCAATTCCAGTCTACCTCCTGAAATCGGTTTTCTGCAATTCTCCACCGCTTTCAAGTCCTCCTGGCAGCCTTACTTTAGTATATTTTTGGACGATAGCTGTCATTTATAACTCTGCAGGTTTGTGAATTACAGTGCCCCTGAGCTCCTTTCTTCAACTCGCTTTCTTGTGAGCTGGCCGCAACACCGCAGGATGGCTTCAGGCCCTAATCTGGTTCTGGCACGGCACGCTGAGACTTTGGTTAATTCCTCTTCCTGGTGCGAAATGAGAGTTAAATTTGCCCGTCCAGACACCTCCATCTAGTCTCTCATTGGTTCTCCCTATTCCTGTTCATCTTCCGCAGAATTTGCAAACTGGGCCAAACAGGAGGTTAAAGGCACTGACTCTCCAAGTCGGGAGAGTGTTAGTAAAGCGTCTGGAATGTTGCACCCGAATACCAGGGGACGAAAACTGAGACATATTGGAACACGTCTCCCGATCACACGGTTGATCATACTCTGGTTTCCACATGCATGTTTTAGCTGAAGGAAGAATACCTTAAACCTGGAGAGTTGAGACCCGTGGAATGGGTACCATGCAATATGACTTCAAAGGGTCTTCATTTGCTCACCGAACCTCTCCAATCCTATCACTGCTGCGTTTATGCCCCTGCACACACGCTTGATTCTCTTTCGGAGACATAGCAATCCATAGGTTTTAAGATACTTTCCTAGTCAGGTATATTCTTAGGTGTTTAATATGGGGTGTTGAATCCATTTCGTTGAGCAAGGAGTAGCTCTTGTCTATTCCATATTTGGCTTAAGGAACTTTATCTGTGCTCATTTCAATCTCTGGTTTTATGCAGCACCTCAACTCACCTTTCCCCTTAAGCAAGCATAAGTTGGGTTTCTAAATTTGAGACCCTGTTCTGTTTTGTAATTCAGTTCCTGTGTAGCCAAGTTTACATTCCGTGTATTAGTGATATCTTATGATGTTTCTTTTTCTGTGTGATTATTTCAGTTAGAATCATCGTACCTGAATCCACTCATTATGCTGCTACGGGCCTGATGACGTAGATTTCATTGCTGAGTGATATTGCATTGTAAGTAAGTACCACAACTTCTTTATCCATTTTTCACTTTCTGCGATATTGAACTTGTACCGTAAACGTGGTTCTTGTAAACACAGCCGTGCCAAACTTGGGGTGGCTGTGTCTATTTGATTTTAATTTCCCTAAGCTATAGGACCATAAGTGGAAGTGCCCTAGGTTCTGTTGCTTTGTTTTTAGATGTTTCAGGAAACAACATTCATTTCTCCCGAGTGGCTGTTGGCAATTTACATCCCGCCCATCAGCATAACAAGGCTCCCAGTTCTCCATGGCCTGTCCTGCCTTTCTGGATTTTACACTTTTTTCAGATGGCCCTTTTGACCAGGGGGAAGTGAGACTTCATTGTAGTGCAGATTTCCTTTGCAAGCTTGCTTGGTTGGCCAAAAAGGGCGTATGCGTTTTTTCCTGAATATATTCAGGAAAAAACGCATACGCCCTTTTTGGCCAAGTGCATCATTGTGGACGTTCTGCCTCTTTTCCTATGCTTTAAATGCAATTCCAGTCTACCTCCTGAAATCGGTTTCCTGCAATTCTCCACCGCTTTCAAGTCCTCTTGGCAGCCTTACTTCAGTATATTTTTGGACGATAGCTGTCATTTATAACTCTGCAGGTTTGTGAATTACAGTGCCCCTGAGCTCCTTTCTTCAACTCGCTTTCTCGTGAGCTGGCCGCAACACCGCAGGATGGCTTCAGGCCCTAATCTGGTTCCGGCACGGCACGCTGAGCCTTTGGTTAATTCCTCTTCCTGGTGCGAAATGAGAGTTAAATTTGCCCGTCCAGACACCTCCAGCTAGTCTGTCATTGGTTCTCCCATTTCCTGTTCATCTTCCGCAGAAATTGCAAACTGGGCCAAACAGGAGGTTAAAGGCACTGACTCTCCAAGTCGGGAGAGTGTTAGTAAAGCGTCTGGAATGTTGCACCCGAGTACCAGGGGACGAAAACTGACACATATTGGAACACGTCTCCCGATCACACGGTTGATCATACTCTGGGTTCCACATGCATGTTTTAGCTGAAGGAAGAATACCTTAAACCTGGAGAGTTGAGACCCGTGGAATGGGTACCATGCAATATGACTTCAAAGGGTCTTCATTTGCTCACCGAACCTCTCCAATCCTATCACTGCTGCGTTTATGCCCCTGCACACACGCTTGATTCTCTTTCGGAGACATAGCAATCCATAGGTTTTAAGATACTTCCTAGTCAGGTATATTCTTAGGTGTTTAATATGGGGTGTTGAATCCATTTCGTTGAGCAAGGAGTAGCTCTTGTCTATTCCATATTTGGCTTAAGGAACTTTATCTGTGCTCATTTCAATCTCTGGTTTTATGCAGCACCTCAACTCACCTTTCCCCTTAAGCAAGCATAAGTTGGTTTTCTAAATTTGAGACCCTGTTCTGTTTTGTAATTCAGTTCCTGTGTAGCCAAGTTTACATTCCGTGTATTAGTGATATCTTATGATGTTTCTTTTTCTGTGTGACTTATTTCAGTTAGAATCATCGTACCTGAATCCACTCATTATGCTGCTACGGGCCTGATGACATAGATTTCATTGCTGAGTGATATTGCATTGTACGTAAGTACCACAACTTCTTTATCCATTTTTCACTTTCTGCGATATTGAACTTGTACCGTAAACCAGGTTCTTGTAAACAGAGCCGTCCCAACCTTTGGGGTGGCTGTGTCTTTTTGATTTTAATTTCCCTAAGCTATAGGACCATAAGTGGAAGTGCCCTAGGCTCTGTTGCTTTGTTTTTTAGATGTTTCAGGAAACACCATACACTTCTCCCGAGTGGCTGTTGGCAATTGACATCCCGCCCATCAGCATAACAAGTCTCCCAGTTCTCCATGGCCTGTCCTGCCTTTCTGGATTTTACACTTTTTTCAGATGGCCCTTTTGACCGGGGGGAAGTGAGACTTCATTGTAGTGCAGATTTCCTTTGCAAGCTTGCTTGGTTGGCCAAAAAGGGCGTATGCGTTTTTTCCTGAATATATTCAGGAAAAAACGCATACGCCCTTTTTGGCCAAGTGCATCATTGTGGACGTTCTGCCTCTTTTCCTATGCTTTAAATGCAATTCCAGTCTACCTCCTGAAATCGGTTTCCTGCAATTCTGCCCCGCTTTCAAGTCCTCTTGGCAGCCTTACTTCAGTATATTTTTGGACGATAGCTGTCATTTATAACTCTGCAGGTTTGTGAATTACAGTGCCCCTGAGCTCCTTTCTTCAACTCGCTTTCTCGTGAGCTGGCCGCAACACCGCAGGATGGCTTCAGGCCCTAATCTGGTTCCGGCACGGCACGCTGATCCTTTGGTTAATTCCTCTTCCTGGTGGGAAATGAGAGTTAAATTTGCCCGTCCAGACACCTCCAGCTAGTCTCTCATTGGTTCTCCCTATTCCTGTTCATCTTCCGCAGAAATTGCAAACTGGGCCAAACAGGTGGTTAAAGGCACTGACTCTCCAAGTCGGGAGAGTGTTAGTAAAGCGTCTGGAATGTTGCACCCGAGTACCAGTGGAAGAAAACTGAGACATATTGGAACACGTCTCCCGCTCACACGGTTGATCATACTCTGGGTTCCACATGCATGTTTTAGCTGAAGGAAGAATACCTTAAACCTGGAGAGTTGAGACCCGTGGAATGGGTACCATGCAATATGACTTCAAAGGGTCTTCATTTGCTCACCGAACCTCTCCAATCCTATCACTGCTGCGTTTATGCCCCTGTACACACACTTGATTCTCTTTCAGAGACATAGCAATCCATAGGTTTTAAGATACTTCCTAGTCAGGTACACTCTTAGGCGTTTAATATGGGGTGTTGAGTCCATTTCGTTGAGCAAGGAGTAGCTCTTGTCTATTCCATATTTGGCTTAAGGAACTTTATCTGTGCTCATTTCAATCTCTGGTTTTATGCAGCACCCCAACTCAGCTTTCCCCTTAAGCAAGCATAAGTTGGTTTTCTAAACTTGAGACCCTGTTCTGTTTTGTAATTCAGTTCCTGTGTAGCCAAGTTTATATTCCGTGTATTAGTGATATCTTATGATGTTTCTTTTTCTGTGTGACTTATTTCAGTTAGAATCATCATACCTGAATCCACTCATTATGCTGCTACGGGCCTTATGACATAGATTTCCTTGCTGAGTGATATTGCATTGTACGTAAGTACCACAACTTCTTTATCCATTTTTCACTTTCTGCGATATTGAACTTGTACCGTAAACGTGGTTCTTGTAAACACAGCCGTGCCAATATTTGGGGTGGCTGTGTCTTTTTGATTTTAATTTCCCTAAGCTATAGGACCATAAGTGGAAGTGCCCTAGGCTCTGTTGCTTTGTTTTTTAGATGTTTCAGGAAACACCATACACTTCTCCGGAGTGGCTGTTGGCAATTTACATCCCGCCCATCAGCATAACAAGGCTCCCAGTTCTCCATGGCCTGTCCTGCCTTTCTGGATTTTACACTTTTTTCAGATGGCCCTTTTGACCGGGGGGAAGTGAGACTTCATTGTAGTGCAGATTTCCTTTGCAAGCTTGCTTGGTTGGCCAAAAAGGGCGTATGCGTTTTTTCCTGAATATATTCAGGAAAAAACGCATACGCCCTTTTTGGCCAAGTGCATCATTGTGGACGTTCTGCCTCTTTTCCTATGCTTTAAATGCAATTCCAGTCTACCTCCTGAAATCGGTTTCCTGCAATTCTGCCCCGCTTTCAAGTCCTTTTGGCAGCCTTACTTCAGTATATTTTTGGATGATAGCTATCATTTATAACTCTGCAGGTTTGTGAATTACAGTGCCCCTGAGCTCCTTTCTTCAACTCGCTTTCTCGTGAGCTGGCCGCAACACCGCAGGATGGCTTCAGGCCCTAATCTGGTTCCGGCACGGCACGCTGAGCCTTTGTTTAATTCCTCTTCCTGGTGGGAAATGAGAGTTAAATTTGCCCGTCCACACACCTCCAGCTAGTCTGTCATTGGTTCTCCCATTTCCTGTTCATCTTCCGCAGAAATTGCAAACTGGGCCAAACAGGAGGTTAAAGGCACTGACTCTCCAAGTCGGGAGAGTGTTAGTAAAGCGTCTGGAATGTTGCACCCGAGTACCAGGGGACGAAAACTGACACATATTGGAACACGTCTCCCGATCACACGGTTGATCATACTCTGGGTTCCACATGCATGTTTTAGCTGAAGGAAGAATACCTTAAAACTGGAGAGTTGAGACCCGTGGAATGGGTACCATGCAATATGACTTCAAAGGGTCTTCATTTGCTCACCGAACCTCTCCAATCCTATCACTGCTGCGTTTATGCCCCTGTACACACGCTTGATTCTCTTTCGGAGACATAGCAGTCCATAGTTTTTAAGATACTTCCTAGTCAGGTACATTCTTAGGCGTTTAATATGGGGTGTTGAGTCCATTTCGTTGAGCAAGGAGTAGCTCTTGTCTATTCCATATTTGGCTTAAGGAACTTTATCTGTGCTCATTTCAATCTCTGGTTTTATGCAGCACCCCAACTCACCTTTCCCCTTAAGCAAGCATAAGTTGGTTTTCTAAATTTGAGACACTGTTCTGTTTTGAAATTCAGTTCCTGTGTAGCCAAGTTTACATTCCGTGTATTAGTGATATCTTATGATGTTTCTTTTTCTGTGTGACTTATTTCAGTTAGAATCATCATACCTGAATCCACTCATTATGTTCCTACGGGCCTGATGACATAGATTTCATTGCTGAGTGATACTGCATTGTACGTAAGTACCACAACTTCTTTATCCATTTTTCACTTTCTGCGATATTGAACTTGTACCGTAAACGTGGTTCTTGTAAACACAGCCGTGCCAAACTTTGGGGTGGCTGTGTCTTTTTGATTTTAATTTCCCTAAGCTATAGGACCATAAGTGGAAGTGCCCTAGGCTCTGTTGCTTTGTTTTTTAGATGTTTAAGGAAGCACCATACACTTCTCCCGAGTGGCTGTTGGCAATTTACATCCCGCCCATCAGCATAACAAGGCTCCCAGTTCTCCATGGCCTGTCCTGCCTTTCTGGAGTTTACACGTTTTTCAGATGGCCCTTTTGACCGGGGGGAAGTGAGACTTCATTGTAGTGCAGATTTCCTTTGCAAGCTTGCTTGGTTGGCCAAAAAGGGCGTATGCGTTTTTTCCTGAATATATTCAGGAAAAAACGCATACGCCCTTTTTGGCCAAGTGCATCATTGTGGACGTTCTGCCTCTTTTCCTATGCTTTAAATGCAATTCCAGTCTACCTCCTGAAATCGGTTTCCTGCAATTCTGCCCCGCTTTCAAGTCCTCTTGGCAGCCTTACTTCAGTATATTTTTGGACGATAGCTGTCATTTATAACTCTGCAGGTTTGTGAATTACAGTGCCCCTGAGCTCCTTTCTTCAACTCGCTTTCTCGTGAGCTGGCCGCAACACCGCAGGATGGCTTCAGGCCCTAATCTGGTTCCGGCACGGCACGCTGAGCCTTTGGTTAATTCCTCTTCCTGGTGGGAAATGAGAGTTAAATTTGCCCGTCCAGACACCTCCAGCTAGTCTGTCATTGGTTCTCCCTATTCCTGTTCATCTTCCGCAGAAATTGCAAACTGGGCCAAACAGGAGGTTAAAGGCACTGAGTCTCCAAGTCGGGAGAGTGTTAGTAAAGCGTCTGGAATGTTGCACCCGAGTACCAGGGGACGAAAACTGACACATATTGGAACACGTCTCCCGATCACACGGTTGATCATACTCTGGGTTCCACATGCATGTTTTAGCTGAAGGAAGAATACCTTAAACCTGGAGAGTTGAGACCCGTGGAATGGGTACCATGCAATATGACTTCAAAGGGTCTTCATTTGCTCACCGAACCTCTCCAGTCCTATCACTGCTGCGTTTATGCCCCTGTACACACGCTTGATTCTCTTTCGGAGACATAGCAGTCCATAGGTTTTAAGATACTTCCTAGTCAGGTACATTCTTAGGCGTTTAATATGGGGTGTTGAGTCCATTTCGTTGAGCAAGGAGTAGCTCTTTTCTATTCCATATTTGGCTTAAGGAACTTTATCTGTGCTCATTTCAATCTCTGGTTTTATGCAGCACCCCAACTCACCTTTCCTCTTGAGCAAGCATAAGTTGGGTTTCTAAATTTGAGACCCTGTTCTGTTTTGTAATTCAGTTCCTGTGTAGCCAAGTTTACATTCCGTGTATTAGTGATATCTTATGATGTTTCTTTTTCTGTGTGACTTATTTCAGTTAGAATCATCATACCTGAATCCACTCATTATGCTGCTACGGGCCTGATGACATAGATTTCCTTGCTGAGTGATATTGCATTGTACGTAAGTACCACAACTTCTTTATCCATTTTTCACTTTCTGCGATATTGAACTTGTACCATAAACGTGGTTCTTGTAAACACAGCCGTGCCAAACTTGGGGTGGCTGTGTCTATTTGATTTTAATTTCCCTAAGCTATAGGACCATAAGTGGAAGTGCCCTAGGCTCTGTTGCTTTGTTTTTTAGATGTTTCAGGAAACACCATACACTTCTCCCGAGTGGCTGTTGGCAATTGACATCCCGCCCATCAGCATAACAAGGCTCCCAGTTCTCCATGGCCTGTCCTGCCTTTCTGGATTTTACACTTTTTTCAGATGGCCCTTTTGACCGGGGGGAAGTGAGACTTCATTGTAGTGCAGATTTCCTTTGCAAGCTTGCTTGGTTGGCCAAAAAGGGCGTATGCGTTTTTTCCTGAATATATTCAGGAAAAAACGCATACGCCCTTTTTGGCCAAGTGCATCATTGTGGACGTTCTGCCTCTTTTCCTATGCTTTAAATGCAATTCCAGTCTACCTCCTGAAATCGGTTTCCTGCAATTCTGCCCCGCTTTCAAGTCCTCTTGGCAGCCTTACTTCAGTATATTTTTGGACGATAGCTGTCATTTATAACTCTGCAGGTTTGTGAATTACAGTGCCCCTGAGCTCCTTTCTTCAACTCGCTTTCTTGTGAGCTGGCCGCAACACCGCAGGATGGCTTCAGGCCCTAATCTGGTTCCGGCACGGCACGCTGAGCCTTTGGTAATTCCTCTTCCTGGTGGGAAATGAGAGTTAAATTTGCCCGTCCAGACACCTCCAGCTGGTCTCTCAATGGTTCTCCCTATTCCTGTTCATCTTCCGCAGAAATTGCAAACTGGGCCAAACAGGAGGTTAAAGGCACTGACTCTCCAAGTCGGGAGAGTGTTAGTAAAGCGTCTGGAATGTTGCACCCGAGTACCAGGGGACGAAAACTGACACATATTGGAACACGTCTCCCGATCACACGGTTGATCATACTCTGGGTTCCACATGCATGTTTTAGCTGAAGGAAGAATACCTTCAACCTGGAGAGTTGAGACCCGTGGAATGGGTACCATGCAATATGACTTCAAAGGGTCTTCATTTGCTCACCGAACCTCTCCAGTCCTATCACTGCTGCGTTTATGCCCCTGTACACACGCTTGATTCTCTTTCGGAGACATAGCAATCCATAGGTTTTAAGATACTTCCTAGTCAGGTACACACTTAGGCATTTAATATGGGGTGTTGAGTCCATTTCGTTGAGCAAGGAGTAGCTCTTGTCTATTCCATATTTGGCTTAAGGAACTTTATCTGTGCTCATTTCAATCTCTGGTTTTATGCAGCACCCCAACTCACCTTTCCCCTTAAGCAAGCATAAGTTGGTTTTCTAAACTTGAGACCCTGTTCTGTTTTGTAATTCAGTTCCTGTGTAGCCAAGTTTACATTCCGTGTATTAGTGATATCTTATGATGTTTCTTTTTCTGTGTGACTTATTTCAGTTAGAATCATCATACCTGAATCCACTCATTATGCTGCTACGGGCCTGATGACATAGATTTCCTTGCTGAGTGATATTGCATTGTACGTAAGTACCACAACTTCTTTATCCATTTTTCACTTTCTGCGATATTGAACTTTACCGTAAATGTGGTTCTTGTAAACACAGCCGTGCCAAACTTTGGGGTGGCTGTGTCTTTTGATTTTAATTTCCCTAAGCTATAGGACCATAAGTGGAAGTGCCCTAGGCTCTGTTGCTTTGTTTTTTAGATGTTTCAGGAAACACCATACACTTCTCCCGAGTGGCTGTTGGCAATTGACATCCCGCCCATCAGCATAACAAGGCTCCCAGTTCTCCATGGCCTGTCCTGCCTTTCTGGATTTTACACTTTTTTCAGATGGCCCTTTTGACCGGGGGGAAGTGAGACTTCATTGTAGTGCAGATTTCCTTTGCAAGCTTGCTTGGTTGGCCAAAAAGGGCGTATGCGTTTTTTCCTGAATATATTCAGGAAAAAACGCATACGCCCTTTTTGGCCAAGTGCATCATTGTGGACGTTCTGCCTCTTTTCCTATGCTTTAAATGCAATTCCAGTCTACCTCCTGAAATCGGTTTCCTGCAATTCTGCCCCGCTTTCAAGTCCTCTTGGCAGCCTTACTTCAGTATATTTTTGGACGATAGCTGTCATTTATAACTCTGCAGGTTTGTGAATTACAGTGCCCCTGAGCTCCTTTCTTCAACTCGCTTTCTTGTGAGCTGGCCGCAACACCGCAGGATGGCTTCAGGCCCTAATCTGGTTCCGGCACGGCACGCTGAGCCTTTGGTTAATTCCTCTTCCTGGTGGGAAATGAGAGTTAAATTTACCCGTCCACACACCTCCAGCTAGTCTCTCATTGGTTCTCCCTATTCCTGTTCATCTTCCGCAGAAATTGCAAACTGGGCCAAACAGGAGGTTAAAGGCACTGACTCTCCAAGTCGGGAGAGTGTTAGTAAAGCGTCTGGAATGTTGTACCCGAGTACCAGGGGACGAAAACTGAGACATATTGGAACACGTCTCCCGATCACACGGTTGATCATACTCTGGGTTCCACATGCATGTTTTAGCTGAAGGAAGAATACCTTAAACCTGGAGAGTTGAGACCCGTGGAATGGGTACCATGCAATATGACTTCAAAGGGTCTTCATTTGCTCACCGAACCTCTCCAATCCTATCACTGCTGCGTTTATGCCCCTGTACACACGCTTGATTCTCTTTCGGAGACATAGCAGTCCATAGGTTTTAAGATACTTCCTAGTCAGGTACATTCTTAGGCGTTTAATATGGGGTGTTGAGTCCATTTCGTTGAGCAAGGAGTAGCTCTTGTCTATTCCATATTTGGCTTAAGGAACTTTATCTGTGCTCATTTCAATCTCTGGTTTTATGCAGCACCCCAACTCACCTTTCCCCTTAAGCAAGCATAAGTTGGGTTTCTAAATTTGAGACCCTGTTCTGTTTTGTAATTCAGTTCCTGTGTAGCCAAGTTTACATTCCGTGTATTAGTGATATCTTATGATGTTTCTTTTTCTGTGTGACTTATTTCAGTTAGAATCATCATACCTGAATCCACTCATTATGCTGCTACGGGCCTGATGACATAGATTTCCTTGCTGAGTGATATTGCATTGTACGTAAGTACCACAACTTCTTTATCCATTTTTCACTTTCTGCGATATTGAACTTGTACCATAAACGTGGTTCTTGTAAACACAGCCGTGCCAAACTTGGGGTGGCTGTGTCTATTTGATTTTAATTTCCCTAAGCTATAGGACCATAAGTGGAAGTGCCCTAGGTTCTGTTGCTTTGTTTTTAGATGTTTCAGGAAACAACATACATTTCTCCCGAGTGGCTGTTGGCAATTTACATCCCGCCCATCAGCATAACAAGGCTCCCAGTTCTCCATGGCCTGTCCTGCCTTTCTGGATTTTACACTTTTTTCAGATGGCCCTTTTGACCGGGGGGAAGTGAGACTTCATTGTAGTGCAGATTTCCTTTGCAAGCTTGCTTGGTTGGCCAAAAAGGGCGTATGCGTTTTTTCCTGAATATATTCAGGAAAAAACGCATACGCCCTTTTTGGCCAAGTGCATCATTGTGGACGTTCTGCCTCTTTTCCTATGCTTTAAATGCAATTCCAGTCTACCTCCTGAAATCGGTTTCCTGCAATTCTGCCCCGCTTTCAAGTCCTCTTGGCAGCCTTACTTTAGTATATTTTTGGACGATAGCTGTCATTTATAACTCTGCAGGTTTGTGAATTACAGTGCCCCTGAGCTCCTTTCTTCAACTCGCTTTCTTGTGAGCTGGCCGCAACACCGCAGGATGGCTTCAGGCCCTAATCTGGTTCCGGCACGGCACGCTGAGACTTTGGTTAATTCCTCTTCCTGGTGCGAAATGAGAGTTAAATTTGCCCGTCCAGACACCTCCATCTAGTCTGTCATTGGTTCTCCCTATTCCTGTTCATCTTCCGCAGAATTTGCAAACTGGGCCAAACAGGAGGTTAAAGGCACTGACTCTCCAAGTCGGGAGAGTGTTAGTAAAGCGTCTGGAATGTTGCACCCGAGTACCAGGGGACGAAAACTGACACATATTGGAACACGTCTCCCGATCACACGGTTGATCATACTCTGGGTTCCACATGCATGTTTTAGCTGAAGGAAGAATACCTTAAACCTGGAGAGTTGAGACCCGTGGAATGGGTACCATGCAATATGACTTCAAAGGGTCTTCATTTGCTCACTGAACCTCTCCAATCCTATCACTGCTGCGTTTATGCCCCTGCACACACGCTTGATTCTCTTTCGGAGACATAGCAATCCATAGGTTTTAAGATACTTCCTAGTCAGGTACACACTTAGGCATTTAATATGGGGTGTTGAGTCCATTTCGTTGAGCAAGGAGTAGCTCTTGTCTATTCCATATTTGGCTTAAGGAACTTTATCTGTGCTCATTTCAATCTCTGGTTTTATGCAGCACCTCAACTCACCTTTCCCCTTAAGCAAGCATAAGTTGGGTTTCTAAATTTGAGACCCTGTTCTGTTTTGTAATTCAGTTCCTGTGTAGCCAAGTTTACATTCCGTGTATTAGTGATATCTTATGATGTTTCTTTTTCTGTGTGACTTATTTCAGTTAGAATCATCGTACCTGAATCCACTCATTATGCTGCTATGGGCCTGATGACGTAGATTTCATTGCTGAGTGATATTGCATTGTAAGTAAGTACCACAACTTCTTTATCCATTTTTCACTTTCTGCGATATTGAACTTGTACCGTAAACCAGGTTCTTGTAAACAGAGCCGTCCCAACCTTTGGGGTGGCTGTGTCTTTTGATTTTAATTTCCCTAAGCTATAGGACCATAAGTGGAAGTGCCCTAGGCTCTGTTGCTTTGTTTTTTAGATGTTTCAGGAAACACCATACACTTCTCCCGAGTGGCTGTTGGCAATTGACATCCCGCCCATCAGCATAACAAGGCTCCCAGTTCTCCATGGCCTGTCCTGCCTTTCTGGATTTTACACTTTTTTCAGATGGCCCTTTTGACCGGGGGGAAGTGAGACTTCATTGTAGTGCAGATTTCCTTTGCAAGCTTGCTTGGTTGGCCAAAAAGGGCGTATGCGTTTTTTCCTGAATATATTCAGGAAAAAACGCATACGCCCTTTTTGGCCAAGTGCATCATTGTGGACGTTCTGCCTCTTTTCCTATGCTTTAAATGCAATTCCAGTCTACCTCCTGAAATCGGTTTCCTGCAATTCTGCCCCGCTTTCAAGTCCTCTTGGCAGCCTTACTTCAGTATATTTTTGGACGATAGCTGTCATTTATAACTCTGCAGGTTTGTGAATTACAGTGCCCCTGAGCTCCTTTCTTCAACTCGCTTTCTTGTGAGCTGGCCGCAACACCGCAGGATGGCTTCAGGCCCTAATCTGGTTCCGGCACGGCACGCTGAGCCTTTGGTAATTCCTCTTCCTGGTGGGAAATGAGAGTTAAATTTGCCCGTCCAGACACCTCCAGCTGGTCTCTCAATGGTTCTCCCTATTCCTGTTCATCTTCCGCAGAAATTGCAAACTGGGCCAAACAGGAGGTTAAAGGCACTGACTCTCCAAGTCGGGAGAGTGTTAGTAAAGCGTCTGGAATGTTGCACCCGAGTACCAGGGGACGAAAACTGACACATATTGGAACACGTCTCCCGATCACACGGTTGATCATACTCTGGGTTCCACATGCATGTTTTAGCTGAAGGAAGAATACCTTCAACCTGGAGAGTTGAGACCCGTGGAATGGGTACCATGCAATATGACTTCAAAGGGTCTTCATTTGCTCACCGAACCTCTCCAGTCCTATCACTGCTGCGTTTATGCCCCTGTACACACGCTTGATTCTCTTTCGGAGACATAGCAATCCATAGGTTTTAAGATACTTCCTAGTCAGGTACACACTTAGGCATTTAATATGGGGTGTTGAGTCCATTTCGTTGAGCAAGGAGTAGCTCTTGTCTATTCCATATTTGGCTTAAGGAACTTTATCTGTGCTCATTTCAATCTCTGGTTTTATGCAGCACCCCAACTCACCTTTCCCCTTAAGCAAGCATAAATTGGTTTTCTAAATTTGAGACCCTGTTCTGTTTTGAAATTCAGTTCCTGTGTAGCCAAGTTTACATTCCGTGTATTAGTGATATCTTATGATGTTTCTTTTTCTGTGTGACTTATTTCAGTTAGAATCATCATACCTGAATCCACTCATTATGCTGCTACGGGCCTGATGACATAGATTTCCTTGCTGAGTGATATTGCATTGTACGTAAGTACCACAACTTCTTTATCCATTTTTCACTTTCTGCGATATTGAACTTGTACCGTAAACCAGGTTCTTGTAAACAGAGCCGTCCCAACCTTTGGGGTGGCTGTGTCTTTTGATTTTAATTTCCCTAAGCTATAGGACCATAAGTGGAAGTGCCCTAGGCTCTGTTGCTTTGTTTCTTAGATGTTTCAGGAAACACCATACACTTCTCCCGAGTGGCTGTTGGCAATTTACATCCCGCCCATCAGCATAACAAGGCTCCCAGTTCTCCATGGCCTGTCCTGCCTTTCTGGATTTTACACTTTTTTCAGATGGCCCTTTTGACCGGGGGGAAGTGAGACTTCATTGTAGTGCAGATTTCCTTTGCAAGCTTGCTTGGTTGGCCAAAAAGGGCGTATGCGTTTTTTCCTGAATATATTCAGGAAAAAACGCATACGCCCTTTTTGGCCAAGTGCATCATTGTGGACGTTCTGCCTCTTTTCCTATGCTTTCAATGCAATTCCAGTCTACCTCCTGAAATCGGTTTCCTGCAATTCTGCCCCGCTTTCAAGTCCTCTTGGCAGCCTTACTTCAGTATATTTTTGGACAATAGCTGTCATTTATAACTCTGCAGGTTTGTGAATTACAGTGCCCCTGAGCTACTTTCTTCAACTCGCTTTCTCGTGAGCTGGCCGCAACACCGCAGGATGGCTTCAGGCCCTAATCTGGTTCCGGCACGGCACGCTGAGCCTTTGGTAATTCCTCTTCCTGGTGGGAAATGAGAGTTAAATTTGCCCGTCCACACACCTCCAGCTAGTCTGTCATTGGTTCTCCCATTTCCTGTTCATCTTCCGCAGAAATTGCAAACTGGGCCAAACAGGAGGTTAAAGGCACTGAGTCTCCAAGTCGGGAGAGTGTTAGTAAAGCGTCTGGAATGTTGCACCCGAGTACCAGGGGACGAAAACTGACACATATTGGAACACGTCTCCCGATCACACGGTTGATCATACTCTGGGTTCCACATGCATGTTTTAGCTGAAGGAAGAATCCCTTAAACCTGGAGAGTTGAGACCCGTGGAATGGGTACCATGCAATATGACTTCAAAGGGTCTTCATTTGCTCACCGAACCTCTCCAGTCCTATCACTGCTGCGTTTATGCCCCTGTACACACGCTTGATTCTCTTTTGGAGACATAGCAATCCATAGGTTTTAAGATACTTCCTAGTCAGGTACACTCTTAGGCGTTTAATATGGGGTGTTGAGTCCATTTCGTTGAGCAAGGAGTAGCTCTTGTCTATTCCATATTTGGCTTAAGGAACTTTATCTGTGCTCATTTCAATCTCTGGTTTTATGCAGCACCCCAACTCACCTTTCCCCTTAAGCAAGCATAAGTTGGGTTTCTAAATTTGAGACCCTGTTCTGTTTTGTAATTCAGTTCCTGTGTAGCCAAGTTTACATTCCGTGTATTAGTGATATCTTATGATGTTTCTTTTTCTGTGTGACTTATTTCAGTTAGAATCATCATACCTGAATCCACTCATTATGCTGCTACGGGCCTGATGACATAGATTTCATTGCTGAGTGATACTGCATTGTACGTAAGTACCACAACTTCTTTATCCATTTTTCACTTTCTGCGATATTGAACTTGCACCGTAAACCAGGTTCTTGTAAACAGAGCCGTCCCAACTTTTGGGGTGGCTGTGTCTTTTTGATTTTAATTTCCCTAATCTATAGGACCATAAGTGGAAGTGCCCTAGGCTCTGTTGCTTTGTTTTTTAGATGTTTCAGGAAACACCATACACTTCTCCCGAGTGGCTGTTGGCAATTAACATCCCGCCCATCAGCATAACAAGGCTCCCAGTTCTCCATGGCCTGTCCTGCCTTTCTGGATTTTACACTTTTTTCAGATGGCCCTTTTGACCGGGGGGAAGTGAGACTTCATTGTAGTGCAGATTTCCTTTGCAAGCTTGCTTGGTTGGCCAAAAAGGGCGTATGCGTTTTTTCCTGAATATATTCAGGAAAAAACGCATACGCCCTTTTTGGCCAAGTGCATCATTGTGGACGTTCTGCCTCTTTTCCTATGCTTTAAATGCAATTCCAGTCTACCTCCTGAAATCGGTTTCCTGCAATTCTGCCCCGCTTTCAAGTCCTCTTGGCAGCCTTACTTCAGTATATTTTTGGACGATAGCTGTCATTTATAACTCTGCAGGTTTGTGAATTACAGTGCCCCTGAGCTCCTTTCTTCAACTCGCTTTCTCGTGAGCTGGCCGCAACACCGCAGGATTGCTTCAGGCCCTAATCTGGTTCCAGCACGGCACGCTGAGCCTTTGGTTAATTCCTCTTCCTGGTGGGAAATGAGAGTTAAATTTGCCCGTCCAGACACCTCCAGCTAGTCTGTCATTGGTTCTCCCTATTCCTGTTCATCTTCCGCAGAAATTGCAAACTGGGCCAAACAGGAGGTTAAAGGCACTGACTCTCCAAGTCGGGAGAGTGTTAGTAAAGCGTCTGGAATGTTGCACCCGAGTACCAGGGGACGAAAACTGAGACATATTGGAACACGTCTCCCGATCACACGGTTGATCATACTCTGGGTTCCACATGCATGTTTTAGCTGAAGGAAGAATACCTTAAACCTGGAGAGTTGAGACCCGTGGAATGGGTACCATGCAATATGACTTCAAAGGGTCTTCATTTGCTCACCGAACCTCTCCAATCCTATCACTGCTGCGTTTATGCCCCTGGACACACACTTGATTCTCTTTCAGAGACATAGCAATCCATAGGTTTTAAGATACTTCCTAGTCAGGTACATTCTTAGGCGTTTAATATGGGGTGTTGAGTACATTTCGTTGAGCAAGGAGTAGCTCTTGTCTATTCCATATTTGGCTTAAGGAACTTTATCTGTGCTCATTTCAATCTCTGGTTTTATGCAGCACCCCAACTCACCTTTCCCCTTAAGCAAGCATAAGTTGGGTTTCTAAATTTGAGACCCTGTTCTGTTTTGTAATTCAGTTCCTGTGTAGCCAAGTTTACATTCCGTGTATTAGTGATATCTTATGATGTTTCTTTTTCTGTGTGACTTATTTCAGTTAGAATCATCATACCTGAATCCACTCATTATGCTGCTATGGGCCTGATGACATAGATTTCATTGCTGAGTGATATTGCATTGTACGTAAGTACCACAACTTCTTTATCCATTTTTCACTTTCTGCGATATTGGACTTGTACCGTAAACCAGGTTCTTGTAAACAGAGCCGTCCCAACCATTAGGGTGGCTGTGTCTTTTTGATTTTAATTTCCCTAAGCTATAGGACCATAAGTGGAAGTGCCCTAGGCTCTGTTGCTTTGTTTTTTAGATGTTTCAGGAAACACCATACACTTCTCCCGAGTGGCTGTTGGCAATTAACCTCCCGCCCATCAGCATAACAAGGCTCCCAGTTCTCCATGGCCTGTCCTGCCTTTCTGGATTTTACACTTTTTTCAGATGGCCCTTTTGACCGGGGGGAAGTGAGACTTCATTGTAGTGCAGATTTCCTTTGCAAGCTTGCTTGGTTGGCCAAAAAGGGCGTATGCGTTTTTTCCTGAATATATTCAGGAAAAAACGCATACGCCCTTTTTGGCCAAGTGCATCATTGTGGACGTTCTGCCTCTTTTCCTATGCTTTAAATGCAATTCCAGTGTACCTCCTGAAATCGGTTTCCTGCAATTCTGCCCCGCTTTCAAGTCCTCTTGGCAGCCTTACTTCAGTATATTTTTGGACAATAGCTGTCATTTATAACTCTGCAGGTTTGTGAATTACAGTGCCCCTGAGCTCCTTTCTTCAACTCGCTTTCTCGTGAGCTGGCCGCAACACCGCACGATTGCTTCAGGCCCTAATCTGGTTCCGGGACGGCACGCTGAGCCTTGGTTAATTCCTCTTCCTGGTGGGAAATGAGAGTTAAATTTGCCCGTCCAGACACCTCCAGCTAGTCTGTCATTGGTTCTCCCTATTCCTGTTCATCTTCCGCAGAAATTGCAAACTGGGCCAAACAGGAGGTTAAAGGCACTGACTCTCCAAGTCGGGAGAGTGTTAGTAAAGCGTCTGGAATGTTGCACCCGAGTACCAGGGGACGAAAACTGACACATATTTGAACACGTCTCCCGATCACACGGTTGATCATACTCTGGGTTCCACATGCACGTTTTAGCTGAAGGAAGAATACCTTAAACCTGGAGAGTTGAGACCCGTGGAATGGGTACCATGCAATATGACTTCAAAGGGTCTTCATTTGCTCACCGAACCTCTCCAGTCCTATCACTGCTGTGTTTATGCCCCTGTACACACGCTTGATTCTCTTTCAGAGACATAGCAATCCATAGGTTTTAAGATACTTCCTAGTCAGGTACATTCTTAGGCGTTTAATATGGGGTGTTGAGTCCATTTCGTTGAGCAAGGAGTAGCTCTTTTCTATTCCATATTTGGCTTAAGGAACTTTATCTGTGCTCATTTCAATCTCTGGTTTTATGCAGCACCCCAACTCACCTTTCCCCTTAAGCAAGCATAAGTTGGGTTTCTAAATTTGAGACCCTGTTCTGTTTTGTAATTCAGTTCCTGTGTAGCCAAGTTTACATTCCGTGTATTAGTGATATCTTATGATGTTTCTTTTTCTGTGTGACTTATTTCAGTTAGAATCATCATACCTGAATCCACTCACTATGCTGCTACGGGCCTGATGACATAGATTTCATTGCTGAGTGATACTGCATTGTACGTAAGTACCACAACTTCTTTATCCATTTTTCACTTTCTGCGATATTGAACTTGTACTGTAAACCAGGTTCTTGTAAACAGAGCCGTCCCAACCTTTTTGGTGGCTGTGTCTTTTTGATTTTAATTTCCCTAAGCTATAGGACCATAAGTGGAAGTGCCCTAGGCTCTGTTGCTTTGTTTTTTAGATGTTTCAGGAAACACCATACACTTCTCCCGAGTGTCTGTTGGCAATTTACATCCCGCCCATCAGCATAACAAGGCTCCCAGTTCTCCATGGCCTGTCCTGCCTTTCTGGATTTTACACTTTTTTCAGATGGCCCTTTTGACCGGGGGGAAGTGAGACTTCATTGTAGTGCAGATTTCCTTTGCAAGCTTGCTTGGTTGGCCAAAAAGGGCGTATGCGTTTTTTCCTGAATATATTCAGGAAGAAACGCATACGCCCTTTTTGGCCAAGTGCATCATTGTGGACGTTCTGCCTCTTTTCCTATGCTTTAAATGCAATTCCAGTCTACCTCCTGAAATCAGTTTCCTGCAATTCTGCACCGCTTTCAAGTCCTCTTGGCAGCCTTACTTCAGTATATTTTTGGACGATAGCTGTCATTTATAACTCTGCAGGTTTGTGAATTACAGTGCCCCTGAGCTCCTTTCTTCAACTCGCTTTCTCGTGAGCTGGCCGCAACACCGCAGGATTGCTTCAGGCCCTAATCTGGTTCCAGCACGGCACGCTGAGCCTTTGGTTAATTCCTCTTCCTGGTGGGAAATGAGAGTTAAATTTGCCCGTCCAGACACCTCCAGCTAGTCTGTCATTGGTTCTCCCTATTCCTGTTCATCTTCCGCAGAAATTGCAAACTGGGCCAAACAGGAGGTTAAAGGCACTGACTCTCCAAGTCGGGAGAGTGTTAGTAAAGCGTCTGGAATGTTGCACCCGAGTACCAGGGGACGAAAACTGACACATATTGGAACACGTCTCCCGATCACACGGTTGATCATACTCTGGGTTCCACATGCACGTTTTAGCTGAAGGAAGAATACCTTAAACCTGGAGAGTTGAGACCCGTGGAATGGGTACCATGCAATATGACTTCAAAGGGTCTTCATTTGCTCACCGAACCTCTCCAATCCTATCACTGCTGCGTTTATGCCCCTGGACACACACTTGATTCTCTTTCGGAGACATAGCAATCCATAGGTTTTAAGATACTTCCTAGTCAGGTACATTCTTAGGCGTTTAATATGGGGTGTTGAGTCCATTTCGTTGAGCAAGGAGTAGCTCTTGTCTATTCCATATTTGGCTTAAGGAACTTTATCTGTGCTCATTTCAATCTCTGGTTTTATGCAGCACCCCAACTCACCTTTCCCCTTAAGCAAGCATAAGTTGGGTTTCTAAATTTGAGACCCTGTTCTGTTTTGTAATTCAGTTCCTGTGTAGCCAAGTTTACATTCCGTGTATTAGTGATATCTTATGATGTTTCTTTTTCTGTGTGACTTATTTCAGTTAGAATCATCATACCTGAATCCACTCATTATGCTGCTATGGGCCTGATGACATAGATTTCATTGCTGAGTGATATTGCATTGTACGTAAGTACCACAACTTCTTTATCCATTTTTCACTTTCTGCGATATTGGACTTGTACCGTAAACCAGGTTCTTGTAAACAGAGCCGTCCCAACCATTAGGGTGGCTGTGTCTTTTTGATTTTAATTTCCCTAAGCTATAGGACCATAAGTGGAAGTGCCCTAGGCTCTGTTGCTTTGTTTTTTAGATGTTTCAGGAAACACCATACACTTCTCCCGAGTGGCTGTTGGCAATTAACATCCCGCCCATCAGCATAACAAGGCTCCCAGTTCTCCATGGCCTGTCCTGCCTTTCTGGATTTTACACTTTTTTCAGATGGCCCTTTTGACCGGGGGGAAGTGAGACTTCATTGTAGTGCAGATTTCCTTTGCAAGCTTGCTTGGTTGGCCAAAAAGGGCGTATGCGTTTTTTCCTGAATATATTCAGGAAAAAACGCATACGCCCTTTTTGGCCAAGTGCATCATTGTGGACGTTCTGCCTCTTTTCCTATGCTTTAAATGCAATTCCAGTCTACCTCCTGAAATCGGTTTCCTGCAATTCTGCCCCGCTTTCAAGTCCTCTTGGCAGCCTTACTTCAGTATATTTTTGGACGATAGCTGTCATTTATAACTCTGCAGGTTTGTGAATTACAGTGCCCCTGAGCTCCTTTCTTCAACTCGCTTTCTCGTGAGCTGGCCGCAACACCGCAGGATGGCTTCAGGCCCTAATCTGGTTCCGGCACGGCACGCTGAGCCTTTGGTAATTCCTCTTCCTGATGGGAAATGAGAGTTAAATTTGCCCGTCCAGACACCTCCAGCTGGTCTCTCAATGGTTCTCCCTATTCCTGTTCATCTTCCGCAGAAATTGCAAACTGGGCCAAACAGGAGGTTAAAGGCACTGACTCTCCAAGTCGGGAGAGTGTTAGTAAAGCGTCTGGAATGTTGCACCCGAGTACCAGGGGACGAAAACTGACACATATTGGAACACGTCTCCCGATCACACGGTTGATCATACTCTGGGTTCCACATGCATGTTTTAGCTGAAGGAAGAATACCTTAAACCTGGAGAGTTGAGACCCGTGGAATGGGTACCATGCAATATGACTTCAAAGGGTCTTCATTTGCTCACCGAACCTCTCCAGTCCTATCACTGCTGCGTTTATGCCCCTGTACACACGCTTGATTCTCTTTCGGAGACATAGCAATCCATAGGTTTTAAGATACTTCCTAGTCAGGTACACACTTAGGCATTTAATATGGGGTGTTGAGTCCATTTCGTTGAGCAAGGAGTAGCTCTTGTCTATTCCATATTTGGCTTAAGGAACTTTATCTGTGCTCATTTCAATCTCTGGTTTTATGCAGCACCCCAACTCACCTTTCCCCTTAAGCAAGCATAAATTGGTTTTCTAAATTTGAGACCCTGTTCTGTTTTGAAATTCAGTTCCTGTGTAGCCAAGTTTACATTCCGTGTATTAGTGATATCTTATGATGTTTCTTTTTCTGTGTGACTTATTTCAGTTAGAATCATCATACCTGAATCCACTCATTATGCTGCTACGGGCCTGATGACATAGATTTCCTTGCTGAGTGATATTGCATTGTACGTAAGTACCACAACTTCTTTATCCATTTTTCACTTTCTGCGATATTGAACTTGTACCGTAAACCAGGTTCTTGTAAACAGAGCCGTCCCAACTTTTGGGGTGGCTGTGTCTTTTGATTTTAATTTCCCTAAGCTTTAGGACCATAAGTGGAAGTGCCCTAGGCTCTGTTGCTTTGTTTTTTAGATGTTTCAGGAAACACCATACACTTCTCCCGAGTGGCTGTTGGCAATTGACATCCCGCCCATCAGCATAACAAGGCTCCCAGTTCTCCATGGCCTGTCCTGCCTTTCTGGATTTTACACTTTTTTCAGATGGCCCTTTTGACCGGGGGGAAGTGAGACTTCATTGTAGTGCAGATTTCCTTTGCAAGCTTGCTTGGTTGGCCAAAAAGGGCGTATGCGTTTTTTCCTGAATATATTCAGGAAAAAACGCATACGCCCTTTTTGGCCAAGTGCATCATTGTGGACGTTCTGCCTCTTTTCCTATGCTTTAAATGCAATTCCAGTCTACCTCCTGAAATCGGTTTCCTGCAATTCTGCCCCGCTTTCAAGTCCTCTTGGCAGCCTTACTTCAGTATATTTTTGGACGATAGCTGTCATTTATAACTCTGCAGGTTTGTGAATTACAGTGCCCCTGAGCTCCTTTCTTCAACTCGCTTTCTCGTGAGCTGGCCGCAACACCGCAGGATGACTTCAGGCCCTAATCTGGTTCCGGCATGGCACGCTGAGCCTTTGGTTAATTCCTCTTCCTGGTGCGAAATGAGAGTTAAATTTGCCCGTCCAGACACCTCCAGCTAGTCTGTCATTGGTTCTCCCATTTCCTGTTCATCTTCCGCAGAAATTGCAAACTGGGCCAAACAGGAGGTTAAAGGCACTGACTCTCCAAGTCGGGAGAGTGTTAGTAAAGCGTCTGGAATGTTGCACCCGAGTACCAGGGGACGAAAACTGACACATATTGGAACACGTCTCCCGATCACACGGTTGATCATACTCTGGGTTCCACATGCATGTTTTAGCTGAAGGAAGAATACCTTAAACCTGGAGAGTTGAGACCCGTGGAATGGGTACCATGCAATATGACTTCAAAGGGTCTTCATTTGCTCACCGAACCTCTCCAATCCTATCACTGCTGCGTTTATGCCCCTGCACACACGCTTGATTCTCTTTCGGAGACATAGCAATCCATAGGTTTTAAGATACTTCCTAGTCAGGTACACACTTAGGCATTTAATATGGGGTGTTGAGTCCATTTCGTTGAGCAAGGAGTAGCTCTTGTCTATTCCATATTTGGCTTAAGGAACTTTATCTGTGCTCATTTCAATCTCTGGTTTTATGCAGCACCCCAACTCACCTTTCCCCTTAAGCAAGCATAAATTGGTTTTCTAAATTTGAGACCCTGTTCTGTTTTGAAATTCAGTTCCTGTGTAGCCAAGTTTACATTCCGTGTATTAGTGATATCTTATGATGTTTCTTTTTCTGTGTGACTTATTTCAGTTAGAATCATCATACCTGAATCCACTCATTATGCTGCTACGGGCCTGATGACATAGATTTCCTTGCTGAGTGATATTGCATTGTACGTAAGTACCACAACTTCTTTATCCATTTTTCACTTTCTGCGATATTGAACTTGTACCGTAAACCAGGTTCTTGTAAACAGAGCCGTCCCAACCTTTGGGGTGGCTGTGTCTTTTGATTTTAATTTCCCTAAGCTATAGGACCATAAGTGGAAGTGCCCTAGGCTCTGTTGCTTTGTTTCTTAGATGTTTCAGGAAACACCATACACTTCTCCCGAGTGGCTGTTGGCAATTTACATCCCGCCCATCAGCATAACAAGGCTCCCAGTTCTCCATGGCCTGTCCTGCCTTTCTGGATTTTACACTTTTTTCAGATGGCCCTTTTGACCGGGGGGAAGTGAGACTTCATTGTAGTGCAGATTTCCTTTGCAAGCTTGCTTGGTTGGCCAAAAAGGGCGTATGCGTTTTTTCCTGAATATATTCAGGAAAAAACGCATACGCCCTTTTTGGCCAAGTGCATCATTGTGGACGTTCTGCCTCTTTTCCTATGCTTTAAATGCAATTCCAGTCTACCTCCTGAAATCGGTTTCCTGCAATTCTGCCCCGCTTTCAAGTCCTCTTGGCAGCCTTACTTCAGTATATTTTTGGACAATAGCTGTCATTTATAACTCTGCAGGTTTGTGAATTACAGTGCCCCTGAGCTACTTTCTTCAACTCGCTTTCTCGTGAGCTGGCCGCAACACCGCAGGATGGCTTCAGGCCCTAATCTGGTTCCGGCACGGCACGCTGAGCCTTTGGTAATTCCTCTTCCTGGTGGGAAATGAGAGTTAAATTTGCCCGTCCACACACCTCCAGCTAGTCTGTCATTGGTTCTCCCATTTCCTGTTCATCTTCCGCAGAAATTGCAAACTGGGCCAAACAGGAGGTTAAAGGCACTGACTCTCCAAGTCGGGAGAGTGTTAGTAAAGCGTCTGGAATGTTGCACCCGAGTACCAGGGGACGAAAACTGACACATATTGGAACACGTCTCCCGATCACACGGTTGATCATACTCTGGGTTCCACATGCATGTTTTAGCTGAAGGAAGAATCCCTTAAACCTGGAGAGTTGAGACCCGTGGAATGGGTACCATGCAATATGACTTCAAAGGGTCTTCATTTGCTCACCGAACCTCTCCAGTCCTATCACTGCTGCGTTTATGCCCCTGTACACACGCTTGATTCTCTTTTGGAGACATAGCAATCCATAGGTTTTAAGATACTTCCTAGTCAGGTACACTCTTAGGCGTTTAATATGGGGTGTTGAGTCCATTTCGTTGAGCAAGGAGTAGCTCTTGTCTATTCCATATTTGGCTTAAGGAACTTTATCTGTGCTCATTTCAATCTCTGGTTTTATGCAGCACCCCAACTCACCTTTCCCCTTAAGCAAGCATAAGTTGGGTTTCTAAATTTGAGACCCTGTTCTGTTTTGTAATTCAGTTCCTGTGTAGCCAAGTTTACATTCCGTGTATTAGTGATATCTTATGATGTTTCTTTTTCTGTGTGACTTATTTCAGTTAGAATCATCATACCTGAATCCACTCATTATGCTGCTACGGGCCTGATGACATAGATTTCATTGCTGAGTGATACTGCATTGTACGTAAGTACCACAACTTCTTTATCCATTTTTCACTTTCTGCGATATTGAACTTGCACCGTAAACCAGGTTCTTGTAAACAGAGCCGTCCCAACTTTTGGGGTGGCTGTGTCTTTTTGATTTTAATTTCCCTAATCTATAGGACCATAAGTGGAAGTGCCCTAGGCTCTGTTGCTTTGTTTTTTAGATGTTTCAGGAAACACCATACACTTCTCCCGAGTGGCTGTTGGCAATTAACATCCCGCCCATCAGCATAACAAGGCTCCCAGTTCTCCATGGCCTGTCCTGCCTTTCTGGATTTTACACTTTTTTCAGATGGCCCTTTTGACCGGGGGGAAGTGAGACTTCATTGTAGTGCAGATTTCCTTTGCAAGCTTGCTTGGTTGGCCAAAAAGGGCGTATGCGTTTTTTCCTGAATATATTCAGGAAAAAACGCATACGCCCTTTTTGGCCAAGTGCATCATTGTGGACGTTCTGCCTCTTTTCCTATGCTTTAAATGCAATTCCAGTCTACCTCCTGAAATCGGTTTCCTGCAATTCTGCCCCGCTTTCAAGTCCTCTTGGCAGCCTTACTTCAGTATATTTTTGGACAATAGCTGTCATTTATAACTCTGCAGGTTTGTGAATTACAGTGCCCCTGAGCTCCTTTCTTCAACTCGCTTTCTCGTGAGCTGGCCGCAACACCGCACGATTGCTTCAGGCCCTAATCTGGTTCCGGGACGGCACGCTGAGCCTTGGTTAATTCCTCTTCCTGGTGGGAAATGAGAGTTAAATTTGCCCGTCCAGACACCTCCAGCTAGTCTGTCATTGGTTCTCCCTATTCCTGTTCATCTTCCGCAGAAATTGCAAACTGGGCCAAACAGGAGGTTAAAGGCACTGACTCTCCAAGTCGGGAGAGTGTTAGTAAAGCGTCTGGAATGTTGCACCCGAGTACCAGGGGACGAAAACTGACACATATTGGAACACGTCTCCCGATCACACGGTTGATCATACTCTGGGTTCCACATGCATGTTTTAGCTGAAGGAAGAATACCTTAACCCTGGAGAGTTGAGACCCGTGGAATGGGTACCATGCAATATGACTTCAAAGGGTCTTCATTTGCTCACCGAACCTCTCCAGTCCTATCACTGCTGTGTTTATGCCCCTGTACACACGCTTGATTCTCTTTCAGAGACATAGCAATCCATAGGTTTTAAGATACTTCCTAGTCAGGTACATTCTTAGGCGTTTAATATGGGGTGTTGAGTCCATTTCGTTGAGCAAGGAGTAGCTCTTTTCTATTCCATATTTGGCTTAAGGAACTTTATCTGTGCTCATTTCAATCTCTGGTTTTATGCAGCACCCCAACTCACCTTTCCCCTTAAGCAAGCATAAGTTGGGTTTCTAAATTTGAGACCCTGTTCTGTTTTGTAATTCAGTTCCTGTGTAGCCAAGTTTACATTCCGTGTATTAGTGATATCTTATGATGTTTCTTTTTCTGTGTGACTTATTTCAGTTAGAATCATCATACCTGAATCCACTCACTATGCTGCTACGGGCCTGATGACATAGATTTCATTGCTGAGTGATACTGCATTGTACGTAAGTACCACAACTTCTTTATCCATTTTTCACTTTCTGCGATATTGAACTTGTACCGTAAACCAGGTTCTTGTAAACAGAGCCGTCCCAACCTTTGGGGTGGCTGTGTCTTTTGATTTTAATTTCCCTAAGCTATAGGACCATAAGTGGAAGTGCCCTAGGCTCTGTTGCTTTGTTTTTTAGATGTTTCAGGAAACACCATACACTTCTCCCGAGTGTCTGTTGGCAATTTACATCCCGCCCATCAGCATAACAAGGCTCCCAGTTCTCCATGGCCTGTCCTGCCTTTCTGGATTTTACACTTTTTTCAGATGGCCCTTTTGACCGGGGGGAAGTGAGACTTCATTGTAGTGCAGATTTCCTTTGCAAGCTTGCTTGGTTGGCCAAAAAGGGCGTATGCGTTTCTTCCTGAATATATTCAGGAAGAAACGCATACGCCCTTTTTGGCCAAGTGCATCATTGTGGACGTTCTGCCTCTTTTCCTATGCTTTAAATGCAATTCCAGTCTACCTCCTGTAATCAGTTTCCTGCAATTCTGCACCGCTTTCAAGTCCTCTTGGCAGCCTTACTTCAGTATATTTTTGGACGATAGCTGTCATTTATAACTCTGCAGGGTTGTGAATTACAGTGCCCCTGAGCTCCTTTCTTCAACTCGCTTTCTCGTGAGCTGGCCGCAACACCGCAGGATTGCTTCAGGCCCTAATCTGGTTCCAGCACGGCACGCTGAGCCTTTGGTTAATTCCTCTTCCTGGTGGGAAATGAGAGTTAAATTTGCCCGTCCAGACACCTCCAGCTAGTCTGTCATTGGTTCTCCCTATTCCTGTTCATCTTCCGCAGAAATTGCAAACTGGGCCAAACAGGAGGTTAAAGGCACTGAGTCTCCAAGTCGGGAGAGTGTTAGTAAAGCGTCTGGAATGTTGCACCCGAGTACCAGGGGACGAAAACTGACACATATTGGAACACGTCTCCCGATCACACGGTTGATCATACTCTGGGTTCCACATGCACGTTTTAGCTGAAGGAAGAATACCTTAAACCTGGAGAGTTGAGACCCGTGGAATGGGTACCATGCAATATGACTTCAAAGGGTCTTCATTTGCTCACCGAACCTCTCCAATCCTATCACTGCTGCGTTTATGCCCCTGGACACACACTTGATTCTCTTTCGGAGACATAGCAATCCATAGGTTTTAAGATACTTCCTAGTCAGGTACATTCTTAGGCGTTTAATATGGGGTGTTGAGTCCATTTCGTTGAGCAAGGAGTAGCTCTTGTCTATTCCATATTTGGCTTAAGGAACTTTATCTGTGCTCATTTCAATCTCTGGTTTTATGCAGCACCCCAACTCACCTTTCCCCTTAAGCAAGCATAAGTTGGGTTTCTAAATTTGAGACCCTGTTCTGTTTTGTAATTCAGTTCCTGTGTAGCCAAGTTTACATTCCGTGTATTAGTGATATCTTATGATGTTTCTTTTTCTGTGTGACTTATTTCAGTTAGAATCATCATACCTGAATCCACTCATTATGCTGCTATGGGCCTGATGACATAGATTTCCTTGCTGAGTGATATTGCATTGTACGTAAGTACCACAACTTCTTTATCCATTTTTCACTTTCTGCGATATTGGACTTGTACCGTAAACCAGGTTCTTGTAAACAGAGCCGTCCCAACCATTAGGGTGGCTGTGTCTTTTTGATTTTAATTTCCCTAAGCTATAGGACCATAAGTGGAAGTGCCCTAGGCTCTGTTGCTTTGTTTTTTAGATGTTTCAGGAAACACCATACACTTCTCCCGAGTGGCTGTTGGCAATTAACATCCCGCCCATCAGCATAACAAGGCTCCCAGTTCTCCATGGCCTGTCCTGCCTTTCTGGATTTTACACTTTTTTCAGATGGCCCTTTTGACCGGGGGGAAGTGAGACTTCATTGTAGTGCAGATTTCCTTTGCAAGCTTGCTTGGTTGGCCAAAAAGGGCGTATGCGTTTTTTCCTGAATATATTCAGGAAAAAACGCATACGCCCTTTTTGGCCAAGTGCATCATTGTGGACGTTCTGCCTCTTTTCCTATGCTTTAAATGCAATTCCAGTCTACCTCCTGAAATCGGTTTCCTGCAATTCTGCCCCGCTTTCAAGTCCTCTTGGCAGCCTTACTTCAGTATATTTTTGGACGATAGCTGTCATTTATAACTCTGCAGGTTTGTGAATTACAGTGCCCCTGAGCTCCTTTCTTCAACTCGCTTTCTCGTGAGCTGGCCGCAACACCGCAGGATGGCTTCAGGCCCTAATCTGGTTCCGGCACGGCACGCTGAGCCTTTGGTAATTCCTCTTCCTGATGGGAAATGAGAGTTAAATTTGCCCGTCCAGACACCTCCAGCTGGTCTCTCAATGGTTCTCCCTATTCCTGTTCATCTTCCGCAGAAATTGCAAACTGGGCCAAACAGGAGGTTAAAGGCACTGACTCTCCAAGTCGGGAGAGTGTTAGTAAAGCGTCTGGAATGTTGCACCCGAGTACCAGGGGACGAAAACTGACACATATTGGAACACGTCTCCCGATCACACGGTTGATCATACTCTGGGTTCCACATGCATGTTTTAGCTGAAGGAAGAATACCTTAAACCTGGAGAGTTGAGACCCGTGGAATGGGTACCATGCAATATGACTTCAAAGGGTCTTCATTTGCTCACCGAACCTCTCCAGTCCTATCACTGCTGCGTTTATGCCCCTGTACACACGCTTGATTCTCTTTCGGAGACATAGCAATCCATAGGTTTTAAGATACTTCCTAGTCAGGTACACACTTAGGCATTTAATATGGGGTGTTGAGTCCATTTCGTTGAGCAAGGAGTAGCTCTTGTCTATTCCATATTTGGCTTAAGGAACTTTATCTGTGCTCATTTCAATCTCTGGTTTTATGCAGCACCCCAACTCACCTTTCCCCTTAAGCAAGCATAAATTGGTTTTCTAAATTTGAGACCCTGTTCTGTTTTGAAATTCAGTTCCTGTGTAGCCAAGTTTACATTCCGTGTATTAGTGATATCTTATGATGTTTCTTTTTCTGTGTGACTTATTTCAGTTAGAATCATCATACCTGAATCCACTCATTATGCTGCTACGGGCCTGATGACATAGATTTCCTTGCTGAGTGATATTGCATTGTACGTAAGTACCACAACTTCTTTATCCATTTTTCACTTTCTGCGATATTGAACTTGTACCGTAAACCAGGTTCTTGTAAACAGAGCCGTCCCAACTTTTGGGGTGGCTGTGTCTTTTGATTTTAATTTCCCTAAGCTTTAGGACCATAAGTGGAAGTGCCCTAGGCTCTGTTGCTTTGTTTTTTAGATGTTTCAGGAAACACCATACACTTCTCCCGAGTGGCTGTTGGCAATTGACATCCCGCCCATCAGCATAACAAGGCTCCCAGTTCTCCATGGCCTGTCCTGCCTTTCTGGATTTTACACTTTTTTCAGATGGCCCTTTTGACCGGGGGGAAGTGAGACTTCATTGTAGTGCAGATTTCCTTTGCAAGCTTGCTTGGTTGGCCAAAAAGGGCGTATGCGTTTTTTCCTGAATATATTCAGGAAAAAACGCATACGCCCTTTTTGGCCAAGTGCATCATTGTGGACGTTCTGCCTCTTTTCCTATGCTTTAAATGCAATTCCAGTCTACCTCCTGAAATCGGTTTCCTGCAATTCTGCCCCGCTTTCAAGTCCTCTTGGCAGCCTTACTTCAGTATATTTTTGGACGATAGCTGTCATTTATAACTCTGCAGGTTTGTGAATTACAGTGCCCCTGAGCTCCTTTCTTCAACTCGCTTTCTCGTGAGCTGGCCGCAACACCGCAGGATGACTTCAGGCCCTAATCTGGTTCCGGCATGGCACGCTGAGCCTTTGGTTAATTCCTCTTCCTGGTGCGAAATGAGAGTTAAATTTGCCCGTCCAGACACCTCCAGCTAGTCTGTCATTGGTTCTCCCATTTCCTGTTCATCTTCCGCAGAAATTGCAAACTGGGCCAAACAGGAGGTTAAAGGCACTGACTCTCCAAGTCGGGAGAGTGTTAGTAAAGCGTCTGGAATGTTGCACCCGAGTACCAGGGGACGAAAACTGACACATATTGGAACACGTCTCCCGATCACACGGTTGATCATACTCTGGGTTCCACATGCATGTTTTAGCTGAAGGAAGAATACCTTAAACCTGGAGAGTTGAGACCCGTGGAATGGGTACCATGCAATATGACTTCAAAGGGTCTTCATTTGCTCACCGAACCTCTCCAATCCTATCACTGCTGCGTTTATGCCCCTGCACACACGCTTGATTCTCTTTCGGAGACATAGCAATCCATAGGTTTTAAGATACTTCCTAGTCAGGTATATTCTTAGGTGTTTAATATGGGGTGTTGAATCCATTTCGTTGAGCAAGGAGTAGCTCTTGTCTATTCCATATTTGGCTTAAGGAACTTTATCTGTGCTCATTTCAATCTCTGGTTTTATGCAGCACCCCAACTCACCTTTCCCCTTAAGCAAGCATAAATTGGTTTTCTAAATTTGAGACCCTGTTCTGTTTTGAAATTCAGTTCCTGTGTAGCCAAGTTTACATTCCGTGTATTAGTGATATCTTATGATGTTTCTTTTTCTGTGTGACTTATTTCAGTTAGAATCATCATACCTGAATCCACTCATTATGCTGCTACGGGCCTGATGACATAGATTTCCTTGCTGAGTGATATTGCATTGTACGTAAGTACCACAACTTCTTTATCCATTTTTCACTTTCTGCGATATTGAACTTGTACCGTAAACCAGGTTCTTGTAAACAGAGCCGTCCCAACCTTTGGGGTGGCTGTGTCTTTTGATTTTAATTTCCCTAAGCTATAGGACCATAAGTGGAAGTGCCCTAGGCTCTGTTGCTTTGTTTCTTAGATGTTTCAGGAAACACCATACACTTCTCCCGAGTGGCTGTTGGCAATTTACATCCCGCCCATCAGCATAACAAGGCTCCCAGTTCTCCATGGCCTGTCCTGCCTTTCTGGATTTTACACTTTTTTCAGATGGCCCTTTTGACCGGGGGGAAGTGAGACTTCATTGTAGTGCAGATTTCCTTTGCAAGCTTGCTTGGTTGGCCAAAAAGGGCGTATGCGTTTTTTCCTGAATATATTCAGGAAAAAACGCATACGCCCTTTTTGGCCAAGTGCATCATTGTGGACGTTCTGCCTCTTTTCCTATGCTTTAAATGCAATTCCAGTCTACCTCCTGAAATCGGTTTCCTGCAATTCTGCCCCGCTTTCAAGTCCTCTTGGCAGCCTTACTTCAGTATATTTTTGGACAATAGCTGTCATTTATAACTCTGCAGGTTTGTGAATTACAGTGCCCCTGAGCTACTTTCTTCAACTCGCTTTCTCGTGAGCTGGCCGCAACACCGCAGGATGGCTTCAGGCCCTAATCTGGTTCCGGCACGGCACGCTGAGCCTTTGGTAATTCCTCTTCCTGGTGGGAAATGAGAGTTAAATTTGCCCGTCCACACACCTCCAGCTAGTCTGTCATTGGTTCTCCCATTTCCTGTTCATCTTCCGCAGAAATTGCAAACTGGGCCAAACAGGAGGTTAAAGGCACTGACTCTCCAAGTCGGGAGAGTGTTAGTAAAGCGTCTGGAATGTTGCACCCGAGTACCAGGGGACGAAAACTGACACATATTGGAACACGTCTCCCGATCACACGGTTGATCATACTCTGGGTTCCACATGCATGTTTTAGCTGAAGGAAGAATCCCTTAAACCTGGAGAGTTGAGACCCGTGGAATGGGTACCATGCAATATGACTTCAAAGGGTCTTCATTTGCTCACCGAACCTCTCCAGTCCTATCACTGCTGCGTTTATGCCCCTGTACACACGCTTGATTCTCTTTTGGAGACATAGCAATCCATAGGTTTTAAGATACTTCCTAGTCAGGTACACTCTTAGGCGTTTAATATGGGGTGTTGAGTCCATTTCGTTGAGCAAGGAGTAGCTCTTGTCTATTCCATATTTGGCTTAAGGAACTTTATCTGTGCTCATTTCAATCTCTGGTTTTATGCAGCACCCCAACTCACCTTTCCCCTTAAGCAAGCATAAGTTGGGTTTCTAAATTTGAGACCCTGTTCTGTTTTGTAATTCAGTTCCTGTGTAGCCAAGTTTACATTCCGTGTATTAGTGATATCTTATGATGTTTCTTTTTCTGTGTGACTTATTTCAGTTAGAATCATCATACCTGAATCCACTCACTATGCTGCTACGGGCCTGATGACATAGATTTCATTGCTGAGTGATACTGCATTGTACGTAAGTACCACAACTTCTTTATCCATTTTTCACTTTCTGCGATATTGAACTTGTACCGTAAACCAGGTTCTTGTAAACAGAGCCGTCCCAACCTTTGGGGTGGCTGTGTCTTTTGATTTTAATTTCCCTAAGCTATAGGACCATAAGTGGAAGTGCCCTAGGCTCTGTTGCTTTGTTTTTTAGATGTTTCAGGAAACACCATACACTTCTCCCGAGTGTCTGTTGGCAATTTACATCCCGCCCATCAGCATAACAAGGCTCCCAGTTCTCCATGGCCTGTCCTGCCTTTCTGGATTTTACACTTTTTTCAGATGGCCCTTTTGACCGGGGGGAAGTGAGACTTCATTGTAGTGCAGATTTCCTTTGCAAGCTTGCTTGGTTGGCCAAAAAGGGCGTATGCGTTTCTTCCTGAATATATTCAGGAAGAAACGCATACGCCCTTTTTGGCCAAGTGCATCATTGTGGACGTTCTGCCTCTTTTCCTATGCTTTAAATGCAATTCCAGTCTACCTCCTGTAATCAGTTTCCTGCAATTCTGCACCGCTTTCAAGTCCTCTTGGCAGCCTTACTTCAGTATATTTTTGGACGATAGCTGTCATTTATAACTCTGCAGGTTTGTGAATTACAGTGCCCCTGAGCTCCTTTCTTCAACTCGCTTTCTCGTGAGCTGGCCGCAACACCGCAGGATTGCTTCAGGCCCTAATCTGGTTCCAGCACGGCACGCTGAGCCTTTGGTTAATTCCTCTTCCTGGTGGGAAATGAGAGTTAAATTTGCCCGTCCAGACACCTCCAGCTAGTCTGTCATTGGTTCTCCCTATTCCTGTTCATCTTCCGCAGAAATTGCAAACTGGGCCAAACAGGAGGTTAAAGGCACTGAGTCTCCAAGTCGGGAGAGTGTTAGTAAAGCGTCTGGAATGTTGCACCCGAGTACCAGGGGACGAAAACTGACACATATTGGAACACGTCTCCCGATCACACGGTTGATCATACTCTGGGTTCCACATGCACGTTTTAGCTGAAGGAAGAATACCTTAAACCTGGAGAGTTGAGACCCGTGGAATGGGTACCATGCAATATGACTTCAAAGGGTCTTCATTTGCTCACCGAACCTCTCCAATCCTATCACTGCTGCGTTTATGCCCCTGGACACACACTTGATTCTCTTTCGGAGACATAGCAATCCATAGGTTTTAAGATACTTCCTAGTCAGGTACATTCTTAGGCGTTTAATATGGGGTGTTGAGTCCATTTCGTTGAGCAAGGAGTAGCTCTTGTCTATTCCATATTTGGCTTAAGGAACTTTATCTGTGCTCATTTCAATCTCTGGTTTTATGCAGCACCCCAACTCACCTTTCCCCTTAAGCAAGCATAAGTTGGGTTTCTAAATTTGAGACCCTGTTCTGTTTTGTAATTCAGTTCCTGTGTAGCCAAGTTTACATTCCGTGTATTAGTGATATCTTATGATGTTTCTTTTTCTGTGTGACTTATTTCAGTTAGAATCATCATACCTGAATCCACTCATTATGCTGCTATGGGCCTGATGACATAGATTTCCTTGCTGAGTGATATTGCATTGTACGTAAGTACCACAACTTCTTTATCCATTTTTCACTTTCTGCGATATTGGACTTGTACCGTAAACCAGGTTCTTGTAAACAGAGCCGTCCCAACCATTAGGGTGGCTGTGTCTTTTTGATTTTAATTTCCCTAAGCTATAGGACCATAAGTGGAAGTGCCCTAGGCTCTGTTGCTTTGTTTTTTAGATGTTTCAGGAAACACCATACACTTCTCCCGAGTGGCTGTTGGCAATTAACATCCCGCCCATCAGCATAACAAGGCTCCCAGTTCTCCATGGCCTGTCCTGCCTTTCTGGATTTTACACTTTTTTCAGATGGCCCTTTTGACCGGGGGGAAGTGAGACTTCATTGTAGTGCAGATTTCCTTTGCAAGCTTGCTTGGTTGGCCAAAAAGGGCGTATGCGTTTTTTCCTGAATATATTCAGGAAAAAACGCATACGCCCTTTTTGGCCAAGTGCATCATTGTGGACGTTCTGCCTCTTTTCCTATGCTTTAAATGCAATTCCAGTCTACCTCCTGAAATCGGTTTCCTGCAATTCTGCCCCGCTTTCAAGTCCTCTTGGCAGCCTTACTTCAGTATATTTTTGGACGATAGCTGTCATTTATAACTCTGCAGGTTTGTGAATTACAGTGCCCCTGAGCTCCTTTCTTCAACTCGCTTTCTCGTGAGCTGGCCGCAACACCGCAGGATGGCTTCAGGCCCTAATCTGGTTCCGGCACGGCACGCTGAGCCTTTGGTAATTCCTCTTCCTGATGGGAAATGAGAGTTAAATTTGCCCGTCCAGACACCTCCAGCTGGTCTCTCAATGGTTCTCCCTATTCCTGTTCATCTTCCGCAGAAATTGCAAACTGGGCCAAACAGGAGGTTAAAGGCACTGACTCTCCAAGTCGGGAGAGTGTTAGTAAAGCGTCTGGAATGTTGCACCCGAGTACCAGGGGACGAAAACTGACACATATTGGAACACGTCTCCCGATCACACGGTTGATCATACTCTGGGTTCCACATGCATGTTTTAGCTGAAGGAAGAATACCTTAAACCTGGAGAGTTGAGACCCGTGGAATGGGTACCATGCAATATGACTTCAAAGGGTCTTCATTTGCTCACCGAACCTCTCCAGTCCTATCACTGCTGCGTTTATGCCCCTGTACACACGCTTGATTCTCTTTCGGAGACATAGCAATCCATAGGTTTTAAGATACTTCCTAGTCAGGTACACACTTAGGCATTTAATATGGGGTGTTGAGTCCATTTCGTTGAGCAAGGAGTAGCTCTTGTCTATTCCATATTTGGCTTAAGGAACTTTATCTGTGCTCATTTCAATCTCTGGTTTTATGCAGCACCCCAACTCACCTTTCCCCTTAAGCAAGCATAAATTGGTTTTCTAAATTTGAGACCCTGTTCTGTTTTGAAATTCAGTTCCTGTGTAGCCAAGTTTACATTCCGTGTATTAGTGATATCTTATGATGTTTCTTTTTCTGTGTGACTTATTTCAGTTAGAATCATCATACCTGAATCCACTCATTATGCTGCTACGGGCCTGATGACATAGATTTCCTTGCTGAGTGATATTGCATTGTACGTAAGTACCACAACTTCTTTATCCATTTTTCACTTTCTGCGATATTGAACTTGTACCGTAAACCAGGTTCTTGTAAACAGAGCCGTCCCAACTTTTGGGGTGGCTGTGTCTTTTGATTTTAATTTCCCTAAGCTTTAGGACCATAAGTGGAAGTGCCCTAGGCTCTGTTGCTTTGTTTTTTAGATGTTTCAGGAAACACCATACACTTCTCCCGAGTGGCTGTTGGCAATTGACATCCCGCCCATCAGCATAACAAGGCTCCCAGTTCTCCATGGCCTGTCCTGCCTTTCTGGATTTTACACTTTTTTCAGATGGCCCTTTTGACCGGGGGGAAGTGAGACTTCATTGTAGTGCAGATTTCCTTTGCAAGCTTGCTTGGTTGGCCAAAAAGGGCGTATGCGTTTTTTCCTGAATATATTCAGGAAAAAACGCATACGCCCTTTTTGGCCAAGTGCATCATTGTGGACGTTCTGCCTCTTTTCCTATGCTTTAAATGCAATTCCAGTCTACCTCCTGAAATCGGTTTCCTGCAATTCTGCCCCGCTTTCAAGTCCTCTTGGCAGCCTTACTTCAGTATATTTTTGGACGATAGCTGTCATTTATAACTCTGCAGGTTTGTGAATTACAGTGCCCCTGAGCTCCTTTCTTCAACTCGCTTTCTCGTGAGCTGGCCGCAACACCGCAGGATGACTTCAGGCCCTAATCTGGTTCCGGCATGGCACGCTGAGCCTTTGGTTAATTCCTCTTCCTGGTGCGAAATGAGAGTTAAATTTGCCCGTCCAGACACCTCCAGCTAGTCTGTCATTGGTTCTCCCATTTCCTGTTCATCTTCCGCAGAAATTGCAAACTGGGCCAAACAGGAGGTTAAAGGCACTGACTCTCCAAGTCGGGAGAGTGTTAGTAAAGCGTCTGGAATGTTGCACCCGAGTACCAGGGGACGAAAACTGACACATATTGGAACACGTCTCCCGATCACACGGTTGATCATACTCTGGGTTCCACATGCATGTTTTAGCTGAAGGAAGAATACCTTAAACCTGGAGAGTTGAGACCCGTGGAATGGGTACCATGCAATATGACTTCAAAGGGTCTTCATTTGCTCACCGAACCTCTCCAATCCTATCACTGCTGCGTTTATGCCCCTGCACACACGCTTGATTCTCTTTCGGAGACATAGCAATCCATAGGTTTTAAGATACTTCCTAGTCAGGTATATTCTTAGGTGTTTAATATGGGGTGTTGAATCCATTTCGTTGAGCAAGGAGTAGCTCTTGTCTATTCCATATTTGGCTTAAGGAACTATATCTGTGCTCATTTCAATCTCTGGTTTTATGCAGCACCCCAACTCACCTTTCCCTTTAAGCAAGCATAAATTGGTTTTCTAAATTTGAGACCCTGTTCTGTTTTGAAATTCAGTTCCTGTGTAGCCAAGTTTACATTCCGTGTATTAGTGATATCTTATGATGTTTCTTTTTCTGTGTGACTTATTTCAGTTAGAATCATCATACCTGAATCCACTCATTATGCTGCTACGGGCCTGATGACATAGATTTCCTTGCTGAGTGATATTGCATTGTACGTAAGTACCACAACTTCTTTATCCATTTTTCACTTTCTGCGATATTGAACTTGTACCGTAAACCAGGTTCTTGTAAACAGAGCCGTCCCAACCTTTGGGGTGGCTGTGTCTTTTGATTTTAATTTCCCTAAGCTATAGGACCATAAGTGGAAGTGCCCTAGGCTCTGTTGCTTTGTTTCTTAGATGTTTCAGGAAACACCATACACTTCTCCCGAGTGGCTGTTGGCAATTTACATCCCGCCCATCAGCATAACAAGGCTCCCAGTTCTCCATGGCCTGTCCTGCCTTTCTGGATTTTACACTTTTTTCAGATGGCCCTTTTGACCGGGGGGAAGTGAGACTTCATTGTAGTGCAGATTTCCTTTGCAAGCTTGCTTGGTTGGCCAAAAAGGGCGTATGCGTTTTTTCCTGAATATATTCAGGAAAAAACGCATACGCCCTTTTTGGCCAAGTGCATCATTGTGGACGTTCTGCCTCTTTTCCTATGCTTTAAATGCAATTCCAGTCTACCTCCTGAAATCGGTTTCCTGCAATTCTGCCCCGCTTTCAAGTCCTCTTGGCAGCCTTACTTCAGTATATTTTTGGACAATAGCTGTCATTTATAACTCTGCAGGTTTGTGAATTACAGTGCCCCTGAGCTACTTTCTTCAACTCGCTTTCTCGTGAGCTGGCCGCAACACCGCAGGATGGCTTCAGGCCCTAATCTGGTTCCGGCACGGCACGCTGAGCCTTTGGTAATTCCTCTTCCTGGTGGGAAATGAGAGTTAAATTTGCCCGTCCACACACCTCCAGCTAGTCTGTCATTGGTTCTCCCATTTCCTGTTCATCTTCCGCAGAAATTGCAAACTGGGCCAAACAGGAGGTTAAAGGCACTGAGTCTCCAAGTCGGGAGAGTGTTAGTAAAGCGTCTGGAATGTTGCACCCGAGTACCAGGGGACGAAAACTGACACATATTGGAACACGTCTCCCGATCACACGGTTGATCATACTCTGGGTTCCACATGCATGTTTTAGCTGAAGGAAGAATACCTTAAACCTGGAGAGTTGAGACCCGTGGAATGGGTACCATGCAATATGACTTCAAAGGGTCTTCATTTGCTCACCGAACCTCTCCAGTCCTATCACTGCTGTGTTTATGCCCCTGTACACACGCTTGATTCTCTTTCAGAGACATAGCAATCCATAGGTTTTAAGATACTTCCTAGTCAGGTACATTCTTAGGCGTTTAATATGGGGTGTTGAGTCCATTTCGTTGAGCAAGGAGTAGCTCTTTTCTATTCCATATTTGGCTTAAGGAACTTTATCTGTGCTCATTTCAATCTCTGGTTTTATGCAGCACCCCAACTCACCTTTCCCCTTAAGCAAGCATAAGTTGGGTTTCTAAATTTGAGACCCTGTTCTGTTTTGTAATTCAGTTCCTGTGTAGCCAAGTTTACATTCCGTGTATTAGTGATATCTTATGATGTTTCTTTTTCTGTGTGACTTATTTCAGTTAGAATCATCATACCTGAATCCACTCACTATGCTGCTACGGGCCTGATGACATAGATTTCATTGCTGAGTGATACTGCATTGTACGTAAGTACCACAACTTCTTTATCCATTTTTCACTTTCTGCGATATTGAACTTGTACCGTAAACCAGGTTCTTGTAAACAGAGCCGTCCCAACCTTTTTGGTGGCTGTGTCTTTTTGATTTTAATTTCCCTAAGCTATAGGACCATAAGTGGAAGTGCCCTAGGCTCTGTTGCTTTGTTTTTTAGATGTTTCAGGAAACACCATACACTTCTCCCGAGTGTCTGTTGGCAATTTACATCCCGCCCATCAGCATAACAAGGCTCCCAGTTCTCCATGGCCTGTCCTGCCTTTCTGGATTTTACACTTTTTTCAGATGGCCCTTTTGACCGGGGGGAAGTGAGACTTCATTGTAGTGCAGATTTCCTTTGCAAGCTTGCTTGGTTGGCCAAAAAGGGCGTATGCGTTTCTTCCTGAATATATTCAGGAAGAAACGCATACGCCCTTTTTGGCCAAGTGCATCATTGTGGACGTTCTGCCTCTTTTCCTATGCTTTAAATGCAATTCCAGTCTACCTCCTGTAATCAGTTTCCTGCAATTCTGCACCGCTTTCAAGTCCTCTTGGCAGCCTTACTTCAGTATATTTTTGGACGATAGCTGTCATTTATAACTCTGCAGGTTTGTGAATTACAGTGCCCCTGAGCTCCTTTCTTCAACTCGCTTTCTCGTGAGCTGGCCGCAACACCGCAGGATTGCTTCAGGCCCTAATCTGGTTCCAGCACGGCACGCTGAGCCTTTGGTTAATTCCTCTTCCTGGTGGGAAATGAGAGTTAAATTTGCCCGTCCAGACACCTCCAGCTAGTCTGTCATTGGTTCTCCCTATTCCTGTTCATCTTCCGCAGAAATTGCAAACTGGGCCAAACAGGAGGTTAAAGGCACTGAGTCTCCAAGTCGGGAGAGTGTTAGTAAAGCGTCTGGAATGTTGCACCCGAGTACCAGGGGACGAAAACTGACACATATTGGAACACGTCTCCCGATCACACGGTTGATCATACTCTGGGTTCCACATGCACGTTTTAGCTGAAGGAAGAATACCTTAAACCTGGAGAGTTGAGACCCGTGGAATGGGTACCATGCAATATGACTTCAAAGGGTCTTCATTTGCTCACCGAACCTCTCCAATCCTATCACTGCTGCGTTTATGCCCCTGGACACACACTTGATTCTCTTTCGGAGACATAGCAATCCATAGGTTTTAAGATACTTCCTAGTCAGGTACATTCTTAGGCGTTTAATATGGGGTGTTGAGTCCATTTCGTTGAGCAAGGAGTAGCTCTTGTCTATTCCATATTTGGCTTAAGGAACTTTATCTGTGCTCATTTCAATCTCTGGTTTTATGCAGCACCCCAACTCACCTTTCCCCTTAAGCAAGCATAAGTTGGGTTTCTAAATTTGAGACCCTGTTCTGTTTTGTAATTCAGTTCCTGTGTAGCCAAGTTTACATTCCGTGTATTAGTGATATCTTATGATGTTTCTTTTTCTGTGTGACTTATTTCAGTTAGAATCATCATACCTGAATCCACTCATTATGCTGCTATGGGCCTGATGACATAGATTTCCTTGCTGAGTGATATTGCATTGTACGTAAGTACCACAACTTCTTTATCCATTTTTCACTTTCTGCGATATTGGACTTGTACCGTAAACCAGGTTCTTGTAAACAGAGCCGTCCCAACCATTAGGGTGGCTGTGTCTTTTTGATTTTAATTTCCCTAAGCTATAGGACCATAAGTGGAAGTGCCCTAGGCTCTGTTGCTTTGTTTTTTAGATGTTTCAGGAAACACCATACACTTCTCCCGAGTGGCTGTTGGCAATTAACATCCCGCCCATCAGCATAACAAGGCTCCCAGTTCTCCATGGCCTGTCCTGCCTTTCTGGATTTTACACTTTTTTCAGATGGCCCTTTTGACCGGGGGGAAGTGAGACTTCATTGTAGTGCAGATTTCCTTTGCAAGCTTGCTTGGTTGGCCAAAAAGGGCGTATGCGTTTTTTCCTGAATATATTCAGGAAAAAACGCATACGCCCTTTTTGGCCAAGTGCATCATTGTGGACGTTCTGCCTCTTTTCCTATGCTTTAAATGCAATTCCAGTCTACCTCCTGAAATCGGTTTCCTGCAATTCTGCCCCGCTTTCAAGTCCTCTTGGCAGCCTTACTTCAGTATATTTTTGGACGATAGCTGTCATTTATAACTCTGCAGGTTTGTGAATTACAGTGCCCCTGAGCTCCTTTCTTCAACTCGCTTTCTCGTGAGCTGGCCGCAACACCGCAGGATGGCTTCAGGCCCTAATCTGGTTCCGGCACGGCACGCTGAGCCTTTGGTAATTCCTCTTCCTGATGGGAAATGAGAGTTAAATTTGCCCGTCCAGACACCTCCAGCTGGTCTCTCAATGGTTCTCCCTATTCCTGTTCATCTTCCGCAGAAATTGCAAACTGGGCCAAACAGGAGGTTAAAGGCACTGACTCTCCAAGTCGGGAGAGTGTTAGTAAAGCGTCTGGAATGTTGCACCCGAGTACCAGGGGACGAAAACTGACACATATTGGAACACGTCTCCCGATCACACGGTTGATCATACTCTGGGTTCCACATGCATGTTTTAGCTGAAGGAAGAATACCTTAAACCTGGAGAGTTGAGACCCGTGGAATGGGTACCATGCAATATGACTTCAAAGGGTCTTCATTTGCTCACCGAACCTCTCCAGTCCTATCACTGCTGCGTTTATGCCCCTGTACACACGCTTGATTCTCTTTCGGAGACATAGCAATCCATAGGTTTTAAGATACTTCCTAGTCAGGTACACACTTAGGCATTTAATATGGGGTGTTGAGTCCATTTCGTTGAGCAAGGAGTAGCTCTTGTCTATTCCATATTTGGCTTAAGGAACTTTATCTGTGCTCATTTCAATCTCTGGTTTTATGCAGCACCCCAACTCACCTTTCCCCTTAAGCAAGCATAAATTGGTTTTCTAAATTTGAGACCCTGTTCTGTTTTGAAATTCAGTTCCTGTGTAGCCAAGTTTACATTCCGTGTATTAGTGATATCTTATGATGTTTCTTTTTCTGTGTGACTTATTTCAGTTAGAATCATCATACCTGAATCCACTCATTATGCTGCTACGGGCCTGATGACATAGATTTCCTTGCTGAGTGATATTGCATTGTACGTAAGTACCACAACTTCTTTATCCATTTTTCACTTTCTGCGATATTGAACTTGTACCGTAAACCAGGTTCTTGTAAACAGAGCCGTCCCAACTTTTGGGGTGGCTGTGTCTTTTGATTTTAATTTCCCTAAGCTTTAGGACCATAAGTGGAAGTGCCCTAGGCTCTGTTGCTTTGTTTTTTAGATGTTTCAGGAAACACCATACACTTCTCCCGAGTGGCTGTTGGCAATTGACATCCCGCCCATCAGCATAACAAGGCTCCCAGTTCTCCATGGCCTGTCCTGCCTTTCTGGATTTTACACTTTTTTCAGATGGCCCTTTTGACCGGGGGGAAGTGAGACTTCATTGTAGTGCAGATTTCCTTTGCAAGCTTGCTTGGTTGGCCAAAAAGGGCGTATGCGTTTTTTCCTGAATATATTCAGGAAAAAACGCATACGCCCTTTTTGGCCAAGTGCATCATTGTGGACGTTCTGCCTCTTTTCCTATGCTTTAAATGCAATTCCAGTCTACCTCCTGAAATCGGTTTCCTGCAATTCTGCCCCGCTTTCAAGTCCTCTTGGCAGCCTTACTTCAGTATATTTTTGGACGATAGCTGTCATTTATAACTCTGCAGGTTTGTGAATTACAGTGCCCCTGAGCTCCTTTCTTCAACTCGCTTTCTCGTGAGCTGGCCGCAACACCGCAGGATGACTTCAGGCCCTAATCTGGTTCCGGCATGGCACGCTGAGCCTTTGGTTAATTCCTCTTCCTGGTGCGAAATGAGAGTTAAATTTGCCCGTCCAGACACCTCCAGCTAGTCTGTCATTGGTTCTCCCATTTCCTGTTCATCTTCCGCAGAAATTGCAAACTGGGCCAAACAGGAGGTTAAAGGCACTGACTCTCCAAGTCGGGAGAGTGTTAGTAAAGCGTCTGGAATGTTGCACCCGAGTACCAGGGGACGAAAACTGACACATATTGGAACACGTCTCCCGATCACACGGTTGATCATACTCTGGGTTCCACATGCATGTTTTAGCTGAAGGAAGAATACCTTAAACCTGGAGAGTTGAGACCCGTGGAATGGGTACCATGCAATATGACTTCAAAGGGTCTTCATTTGCTCACCGAACCTCTCCAATCCTATCACTGCTGCGTTTATGCCCCTGCACACACGCTTGATTCTCTTTCGGAGACATAGCAATCCATAGGTTTTAAGATACTTCCTAGTCAGGTATATTCTTAGGTGTTTAATATGGGGTGTTGAATCCATTTCGTTGAGCAAGGAGTAGCTCTTGTCTATTCCATATTTGGCTTAAGGAACTATATCTGTGCTCATTTCAATCTCTGGTTTTATGCAGCACCCCAACTCACCTTTCCCTTTAAGCAAGCATAAATTGGTTTTCTAAATTTGAGACCCTGTTCTGTTTTGAAATTCAGTTCCTGTGTAGCCAAGTTTACATTCCGTGTATTAGTGATATCTTATGATGTTTCTTTTTCTGTGTGACTTATTTCAGTTAGAATCATCATACCTGAATCCACTCATTATGCTGCTACGGGCCTGATGACATAGATTTCCTTGCTGAGTGATATTGCATTGTACGTAAGTACCACAACTTCTTTATCCATTTTTCACTTTCTGCGATATTGAACTTGTACCGTAAACCAGGTTCTTGTAAACAGAGCCGTCCCAACCTTTGGGGTGGCTGTGTCTTTTGATTTTAATTTCCCTAAGCTATAGGACCATAAGTGGAAGTGCCCTAGGCTCTGTTGCTTTGTTTCTTAGATGTTTCAGGAAACACCATACACTTCTCCCGAGTGGCTGTTGGCAATTTACATCCCGCCCATCAGCATAACAAGGCTCCCAGTTCTCCATGGCCTGTCCTGCCTTTCTGGATTTTACACTTTTTTCAGATGGCCCTTTTGACCGGGGGGAAGTGAGACTTCATTGTAGTGCAGATTTCCTTTGCAAGCTTGCTTGGTTGGCCAAAAAGGGCGTATGCGTTTTTTCCTGAATATATTCAGGAAAAAACGCATACGCCCTTTTTGGCCAAGTGCATCATTGTGGACGTTCTGCCTCTTTTCCTATGCTTTAAATGCAATTCCAGTCTACCTCCTGAAATCGGTTTCCTGCAATTCTGCCCCGCTTTCAAGTCCTCTTGGCAGCCTTACTTCAGTATATTTTTGGACAATAGCTGTCATTTATAACTCTGCAGGTTTGTGAATTACAGTGCCCCTGAGCTACTTTCTTCAACTCGCTTTCTCGTGAGCTGGCCGCAACACCGCAGGATGGCTTCAGGCCCTAATCTGGTTCCGGCACGGCACGCTGAGCCTTTGGTAATTCCTCTTCCTGGTGGGAAATGAGAGTTAAATTTGCCCGTCCACACACCTCCAGCTAGTCTGTCATTGGTTCTCCCATTTCCTGTTCATCTTCCGCAGAAATTGCAAACTGGGCCAAACAGGAGGTTAAAGGCACTGAGTCTCCAAGTCGGGAGAGTGTTAGTAAAGCGTCTGGAATGTTGCACCCGAGTACCAGGGGACGAAAACTGACACATATTGGAACACGTCTCCCGATCACACGGTTGATCATACTCTGGGTTCCACATGCATGTTTTAGCTGAAGGAAGAATCCCTTAAACCTGGAGAGTTGAGACCCGTGGAATGGGTACCATGCAATATGACTTCAAAGGGTCTTCATTTGCTCACCGAACCTCTCCAGTCCTATCACTGCTGCGTTTATGCCCCTGTACACACGCTTGATTCTCTTTTGGAGACATAGCAATCCATAGGTTTTAAGATACTTCCTAGTCAGGTACACTCTTAGGCGTTTAATATGGGGTGTTGAGTCCATTTCGTTGAGCAAGGAGTAGCTCTTGTCTATTCCATATTTGGCTTAAGGAACTTTATCTGTGCTCATTTCAATCTCTGGTTTTATGCAGCACCCCAACTCACCTTTCCCCTTAAGCAAGCATAAGTTGGGTTTCTAAATTTGAGACCCTGTTCTGTTTTGTAATTCAGTTCCTGTGTAGCCAAGTTTACATTCCGTGTATTAGTGATATCTTATGATGTTTCTTTTTCTGTGTGACTTATTTCAGTTAGAATCATCATACCTGAATCCACTCATTATGCTGCTACGGGCCTGATGACATAGATTTCATTGCTGAGTGATACTGCATTGTACGTAAGTACCACAACTTCTTTATCCATTTTTCACTTTCTGCGATATTGAACTTGCACCGTAAACCAGGTTCTTGTAAACAGAGCCGTCCCAACTTTTGGGGTGGCTGTGTCTTTTTGATTTTAATTTCCCTAATCTATAGGACCATAAGTGGAAGTGCCCTAGGCTCTGTTGCTTTGTTTTTTAGATGTTTCAGGAAACACCATACACTTCTCCCGAGTGGCTGTTGGCAATTAACATCCCGCCCATCAGCATAACAAGGCTCCCAGTTCTCCATGGCCTGTCCTGCCTTTCTGGATTTTACACTTTTTTCAGATGGCCCTTTTGACCGGGGGGAAGTGAGACTTCATTGTAGTGCAGATTTCCTTTGCAAGCTTGCTTGGTTGGCCAAAAAGGGCGTATGCGTTTTTTCCTGAATATATTCAGGAAAAAACGCATACGCCCTTTTTGGCCAAGTGCATCATTGTGGACGTTCTGCCTCTTTTCCTATGCTTTAAATGCAATTCCAGTCTACCTCCTGAAATCGGTTTCCTGCAATTCTGCCCCGCTTTCAAGTCCTCTTGGCAGCCTTACTTCAGTATATTTTTGGACAATAGCTGTCATTTATAACTCTGCAGGTTTGTGAATTACAGTGCCCCTGAGCTCCTTTCTTCAACTCGCTTTCTCGTGAGCTGGCCGCAACACCGCACGATTGCTTCAGGCCCTAATCTGGTTCCGGGACGGCACGCTGAGCCTTGGTTAATTCCTCTTCCTGGTGGGAAATGAGAGTTAAATTTGCCCGTCCAGACACCTCCAGCTAGTCTGTCATTGGTTCTCCCTATTCCTGTTCATCTTCCGCAGAAATTGCAAACTGGGCCAAACAGGAGGTTAAAGGCACTGACTCTCCAAGTCGGGAGAGTGTTAGTAAAGCGTCTGGAATGTTGCACCCGAGTACCAGGGGACGAAAACTGACACATATTGGAACACGTCTCCCGATCACACGGTTGATCATACTCTGGGTTCCACATGCATGTTTTAGCTGAAGGAAGAATACCTTAAACCTGGAGAGTTGAGACCCGTGGAATGGGTACCATGCAATATGACTTCAAAGGGTCTTCATTTGCTCACCGAACCTCTCCAGTCCTATCACTGCTGTGTTTATGCCCCTGTACACACGCTTGATTCTCTTTCAGAGACATAGCAATCCATAGGTTTTAAGATACTTCCTAGTCAGGTACATTCTTAGGCGTTTAATATGGGGTGTTGAGTCCATTTCGTTGAGCAAGGAGTAGCTCTTTTCTATTCCATATTTGGCTTAAGGAACTTTATCTGTGCTCATTTCAATCTCTGGTTTTATGCAGCACCCCAACTCACCTTTCCCCTTAAGCAAGCATAAGTTGGGTTTCTAAATTTGAGACCCTGTTCTGTTTTGTAATTCAGTTCCTGTGTAGCCAAGTTTACATTCCGTGTATTAGTGATATCTTATGATGTTTCTTTTTCTGTGTGACTTATTTCAGTTAGAATCATCATACCTGAATCCACTCACTATGCTGCTACGGGCCTGATGACATAGATTTCATTGCTGAGTGATACTGCATTGTACGTAAGTACCACAACTTCTTTATCCATTTTTCACTTTCTGCGATATTGAACTTGTACCGTAAACCAGGTTCTTGTAAACAGAGCCGTCCCAACCTTTTTGGTGGCTGTGTCTTTTTGATTTTAATTTCCCTAAGCTATAGGACCATAAGTGGAAGTGCCCTAGGCTCTGTTGCTTTGTTTTTTAGATGTTTCAGGAAACACCATACACTTCTCCCGAGTGTCTGTTGGCAATTTACATCCCGCCCATCAGCATAACAAGGCTCCCAGTTCTCCATGGCCTGTCCTGCCTTTCTGGATTTTACACTTTTTTCAGATGGCCCTTTTGACCGGGGGGAAGTGAGACTTCATTGTAGTGCAGATTTCCTTTGCAAGCTTGCTTGGTTGGCCAAAAAGGGCGTATGCGTTTCTTCCTGAATATATTCAGGAAGAAACGCATACGCCCTTTTTGGCCAAGTGCATCATTGTGGACGTTCTGCCTCTTTTCCTATGCTTTAAATGCAATTCCAGTCTACCTCCTGTAATCAGTTTCCTGCAATTCTGCACCGCTTTCAAGTCCTCTTGGCAGCCTTACTTCAGTATATTTTTGGACGATAGCTGTCATTTATAACTCTGCAGGTTTGTGAATTACAGTGCCCCTGAGCTCCTTTCTTCAACTCGCTTTCTCGTGAGCTGGCCGCAACACCGCAGGATTGCTTCAGGCCCTAATCTGGTTCCAGCACGGCACGCTGAGCCTTTGGTTAATTCCTCTTCCTGGTGGGAAATGAGAGTTAAATTTGCCCGTCCAGACACCTCCAGCTAGTCTGTCATTGGTTCTCCCTATTCCTGTTCATCTTCCGCAGAAATTGCAAACTGGGCCAAACAGGAGGTTAAAGGCACTGAGTCTCCAAGTCGGGAGAGTGTTAGTAAAGCGTCTGGAATGTTGCACCCGAGTACCAGGGGACGAAAACTGACACATATTGGAACACGTCTCCCGATCACACGGTTGATCATACTCTGGGTTCCACATGCACGTTTTAGCTGAAGGAAGAATACCTTAAACCTGGAGAGTTGAGACCCGTGGAATGGGTACCATGCAATATGACTTCAAAGGGTCTTCATTTGCTCACCGAACCTCTCCAATCCTATCACTGCTGCGTTTATGCCCCTGGACACACACTTGATTCTCTTTCGGAGACATAGCAATCCATAGGTTTTAAGATACTTCCTAGTCAGGTACACTCTTAGGCGTTTAATATGGGGTGTTGAGTCCATTTCGTTGAGCAAGGAGTAGCTCTTGTCTATTCCATATTTGGCTTAAGGAACTTTATCTGTGCTCATTTCAATCTCTGGTTTTATGCAGCACCCCAACTCACCTTTCCCCTTAAGCAAGCATAAGTTGGGTTTCTAAATTTGAGACCCTGTTCTGTTTTGTAATTCAGTTCCTGTGTAGCCAAGTTTACATTCCGTGTATTAGTGATATCTTATGATGTTTCTTTTTCTGTGTGACTTATTTCAGTTAGAATCATCATACCTGAATCCACTCATTATGCTGCTATGGGCCTGATGACATAGATTTCATTGCTGAGTGATATTGCATTGTACGTAAGTACCACAACTTCTTTATCCATTTTTCACTTTCTGCGATATTGGACTTGTACCGTAAACCAGGTTCTTGTAAACAGAGCCGTCCCAACCATTAGGGTGGCTGTGTCTTTTTGATTTTAATTTCCCTAAGCTATAGGACCATAAGTGGAAGTGCCCTAGGCTCTGTTGCTTTGTTTTTTAGATGTTTCAGGAAACACCATACACTTCTCCCGAGTGGCTGTTGGCAATTAACATCCCGCCCATCAGCATAACAAGGCTCCCAGTTCTCCATGGCCTGTCCTGCCTTTCTGGATTTTACACTTTTTTCAGATGGCCCTTTTGACCGGGGGGAAGTGAGACTTCATTGTAGTGCAGATTTCCTTTGCAAGCTTGCTTGGTTGGCCAAAAAGGGCGTATGCGTTTTTTCCTGAATATATTCAGGAAAAAACGCATACGCCCTTTTTGGCCAAGTGCATCATTGTGGACGTTCTGCCTCTTTTCCTATGCTTTAAATGCAATTCCAGTCTACCTCCTGAAATCGGTTTCCTGCAATTCTGCCCCGCTTTCAAGTCCTCTTGGCAGCCTTACTTCAGTATATTTTTGGACGATAGCTGTCATTTATAACTCTGCAGGTTTGTGAATTACAGTGCCCCTGAGCTCCTTTCTTCAACTCGCTTTCTTGTGAGCTGGCCGCAACACCGCAGGATGGCTTCAGGCCCTAATCTGGTTCCGGCACGGCACGCTGAGCCTTTGGTAATTCCTCTTCCTGATGGGAAATGAGAGTTAAATTTGCCCGTCCAGACATCTCCAGCTGGTCTCTCAATGGTTCTCCCTATTCCTGTTCATCTTCCGCAGAAATTGCAAACTGGGCCAAACAGGAGGTTAAAGGCACTGACTCTCCAAGTCGGGAGAGTGTTAGTAAAGCGTCTGGAATGTTGCACCCGAGTACCAGGGGACGAAAACTGACACATATTGGAACACGTCTCCCGATCACACGGTTGATCATACTCTGGGTTCCACATGCATGTTTTAGCTGAAGGAAGAATACCTTAAACCTGGAGAGTTGAGACCCGTGGAATGGGTACCATGCAATATGACTTCAAAGGGTCTTCATTTGCTCACCGAACCTCTCCAGTCCTATCACTGCTGCGTTTATGCCCCTGTACACACGCTTGATTCTCTTTCGGAGACATAGCAATCCATAGGTTTTAAGATACTTCCTAGTCAGGTACACACTTAGGCATTTAATATGGGGTGTTGAGTCCATTTCGTTGAGCAAGGAGTAGCTCTTGTCTATTCCATATTTGGCTTAAGGAACTTTATCTGTGCTCATTTCAATCTCTGGTTTTATGCAGCACCCCAACTCACCTTTCCCCTTAAGCAAGCATAAATTGGTTTTCTAAATTTGAGACCCTGTTCTGTTTTGAAATTCAGTTCCTGTGTAGCCAAGTTTACATTCCGTGTATTAGTGATATCTTATGATGTTTCTTTTTCTGTGTGACTTATTTCAGTTAGAATCATCATACCTGAATCCACTCATTATGCTGCTACGGGCCTGATGACATAGATTTCCTTGCTGAGTGATATTGCATTGTACGTAAGTACCACAACTTCTTTATCCATTTTTCACTTTCTGCGATATTGAACTTGTACCGTAAACCAGGTTCTTGTAAACAGAGCCGTCCCAACTTTTGGGGTGGCTGTGTCTTTTGATTTTAATTTCCCTAAGCTTTAGGACCATAAGTGGAAGTGCCCTAGGCTCTGTTGCTTTGTTTTTTAGATGTTTCAGGAAACACCATACACTTCTCCCGAGTGGCTGTTGGCAATTGACATCCCGCCCATCAGCATAACAAGGCTCCCAGTTCTCCATGGCCTGTCCTGCCTTTCTGGATTTTACACTTTTTTCAGATGGCCCTTTTGACCGGGGGGAAGTGAGACTTCATTGTAGTGCAGATTTCCTTTGCAAGCTTGCTTGGTTGGCCAAAAAGGGCGTATGCGTTTTTTCCTGAATATATTCAGGAAAAAACGCATACGCCCTTTTGGGCCAAGTGCATCATTGTGGACGTTCTGCCTCTTTTCCTATGCTTTAAATGCAATTCCAGTCTACCTCCTGAAATCGGTTTCCTGCAATTCTGCCCCGCTTTCAAGTCCTCTTGGCAGCCTTACTTCAGTATATTTTTGGACGATAGCTGTCATTTATAACTCTGCAGGTTTGTGAATTACAGTGCCCCTGAGCTCCTTTCTTCAACTCGCTTTCTTGTGAGCTGGCCGCAACACCGCAGGATGGCTTCAGGCCCTAATCTGGTTCCGGCACGGCACGCTGAGCCTTTGGTAATTCCTCTTCCTGGTGGGAAATGAGAGTTAAATTTGCCCGTCCAGACACCTCCAGCTGGTCTCTCAATGGTTCTCCCTATTCCTGTTCATCTTCCGCAGAAATTGCAAACTGGGCCAAACAGGAGGTTAAAGGCACTGAGTCTCCAAGTCGGGAGAGTGTTAGTAAAGCGTCTGGAATGTTGCACCCGAGTACCAGGGGACGAAAACTGACACATATTGGAACACGTCTCCCGATCACACGGTTGATCATACTCTGGGTTCCACATGCATGTTTTAGCTGAAGGAAGAATACCTTAAACCTGGAGAGTTGAGACCCGTGGAATGGGTACCATGCAATATGACTTCAAAGGGTCTTCATTTGCTCACCGAACCTCTCCAGTCCTATCACTGCTGCGTTTATGCCCCTGTACACACGCTTGATTCTCTTTCGGAGACATAGCAATCCATTGGTTTTAAGATACTTCCTAGTCAGGTACACACTTAGGCATTTAATGTGGGGTGTTGAGTCCATTTCGTTGAGCAAGGAGTAGCTCTTGTCTATTCCATATTTGGCTTAAGGAACTTTATCTGTGCTCATTTCAATCTCTGGTTTTATGCAGCACCCCAACTCACCTTTCCCCTTAAGCAAGCATAAATTGGTTTTCTAAATTTGAGACCCTGTTCTGTTTTGAAATTCAGTTCCTGTGTAGCCAAGTTTACATTCCGTGTATTAGTGATATCTTATGATGTTTCTTTTTCTGTGTGACTTATTTCAGTTAGAATCATCATACCTGAATCCACTCATTATGCTGCTATGGGCCTGATGACATAGATTTCATTGCTGAGTGATACTGCATTGTACGTAAGTACCACAACTTCTTTATCCATTTTTCACTTTCTGCGATATTGAACTTGTACCGTAAACCAGGTTCTTGTAAACAGAGCCGTCCCAACCTTTGGGGTGGCTGTGTCTTTTGATTTTAATTTCCCTAAGCTATAGGACCATAAGTGGAAGTGCCCTAGGCTCTGTTGCTTTGTTTTTTAGATGTTTCAGGAAACACCATACACTTCTCCCGAGTGGCTGTTGGCAATTTACATCCCGCCCATCAGCATAACAAGGCTCCCAGTTCTCCATGGCCTGTCCTGCCTTTCTGGATTTTACACTTTTTTCAGATGGCCCTTTTGACCGGGGGGAAGTGAGACTTCATTGTAGTGCAGATTTCCTTTGCAAGCTTGCTTGGTTGGCCAAAAAGGGCGTATGCGTTTTTTCCTGAATATATTCAGGAAAAAACGCATACGCCCTTTTTGGCCAAGTGCATCATTGTGGACGTTCTGCCTCTTTTCCTATGCTTTAAATGCAATTCCAGTCTACCTCCTGAAATCGGTTTCCTGCAATTCTGCCCCGCTTTCAAGTCCTCTTGGCAGCCTTACTTCAGTATATTTTTGGACGATAGCTGTCATTTATAACTCTGCAGGTTTGTGAATTACAGTGCCCCTGAGCTCCTTTCTTCAACTCGCTTTCTTGTGAGCTGGCCGCAACACCGCAGGATGGCTTCAGGCCCTAATCTGGTTCCGGCACGGCACGCTGAGCCTTTGGTAATTCCTCTTCCTGGTGGGAAATGAGAGTTAAATTTGCCCGTCCAGACACCTCCAGCTGGTCTCTCAATGGTTCTCCCTATTCCTGTTCATCTTCCGCAGAAATTGCAAACTGGGCCAAACAGGAGGTTAAAGGCACTGACTCTCCAAGTCGGGAGAGTGTTAGTAAAGCGTCTGGAATGTTGCACCCGAGTACCAGGGGACGAAAACTGACACATATTGGAACACGTCTCCCGATCACACGGTTGATCATACTCTGGGTTCCACATGCATGTTTTAGCTGAAGGAAGAATACCTTAAACCTGGAGAGTTGAGACCCGTGGAATGGGTACCATGCAATATGACTTCAAAGGGTCTTCATTTGCTCACCGAACCTCTCCAGTCCTATCACTGCTGCGTTTATGCCCCTGTACACACGCTTGATTCTCTTTCGGAGACATAGCAATCCATAGGTTTTAAGATACTTCCTAGTCAGGTACACACTTAGGCATTTAATATGGGGTGTTGAGTCCATTTCGTTGAGCAAGGAGTAGCTCTTGTCTATTCCATATTTGGCTTAAGGAACTTTATCTGTGCTCATTTCAATCTCTGGTTTTATGCAGCACCCCAACTCACCTTTCCCCTTAAGCAAGCATAAATTGGTTTTCTAAATTTGAGACCCTGTTCTGTTTTGAAATTCAGTTCCTGTGTAGCCAAGTTTACATTCCGTGTATTAGTGATATCTTATGATGTTTCTTTTTCTGTGTGACTTATTTCAGTTAGAATCATCATACCTGAATCCACTCATTATGCTGCTACGGGCCTGATGACATAGATTTCCTTGCTGAGTGATACTGCATTGTACGTAAGTACCACAACTTCTTTATGCATTTTTCACTTTCTTCGATATTGAACTTGTACCGTAAACCAGGTTCTTGTAAACAGAGCCGTCCCAACCTTTGGGGTGGCTGTGTCTTTTGATTTTAATTTCCCTAAGCTATAGGACCATAAGTGGAAGTGCCCTAGGCTCTGTTGCTTTGTTTTTTAGATGTTTCAGGAAACACCATACACTTCTCCCGAGTGGCTGTTGGCAATTGACATCCCGCCCATCAGCATAACAAGGCTCCCAGTTCTCCATGGCCTGTCCTGCCTTTCTGGATTTTACACTTTTTTCAGATGGCCCTTTTGACCGGGGGGAAGTGAGACTTCATTGTAGTGCAGATTTCCTTTGCAAGCTTGCTTGGTTGGCCAAAAAGGGCGTATGCGTTTTTTCCTGAATATATTCAGGAAAAAACGCATACGCCCTTTTGGGCCAAGTGCATCATTGTGGACGTTCTGCCTCTTTTCCTATGCTTTAAATGCAATTCCAGTCTACCTCCTGAAATCGGTTTCCTGCAATTCTGCCCCGCTTTCAAGTCCTCTTGGCAGCCTTACTTCAGTATATTTTTGGACGATAGCTGTCATTTATAACTCTGCAGGTTTGTGAATTACAGTGCCCCTGAGCTCCTTTCTTCAACTCGCTTTCTTGTGAGCTGGCCGCAACACCGCAGGATGGCTTCAGGCCCTAATCTGGTTCCGGCACGGCACGCTGAGCCTTTGGTAATTCCTCTTCCTGGTGGGAAATGAGAGTTAAATTTGCCCGTTCAGACACCTCCAGCTGGTCTCTCAATGGTTCTCCCTATTCCTGTTCATCTTCCGCAGAAATTGCAAACTGGGCCAAACAGGAGGTTAAAGGCACTGAGTCTCCAAGTCGGGAGAGTGTTAGTAAAGCGTCTGGAATGTTGCACCCGAGTACCAGGGGACGAAAACTGACACATATTGGAACACGTCTCCCGATCACACGGTTGATCATACTCTGGGTTCCACATGCATGTTTTAGCTGAAGGAAGAATACCTTAAACCTGGAGAGTTGAGACCCGTGGAATGGGTACCATGCAATATGACTTCAAAGGGTCTTCATTTGCTCACCGAACCTCTCCAGTCCTATCACTGCTGCGTTTATGCCCCTGTACACACGCTTGATTCTCTTTCGGAGACATAGCAATCCATAGGTTTTAAGATACTTCCTAGTCAGGTACACACTTAGGCATTTAATGTGGGGTGTTGAGTCCATTTCGTTGAGCAAGGAGTAGCTCTTGTCTATTCCATATTTGGCTTAAGGAACTTTATCTGTGCTCATTTCAATCTCTGGTTTTATGCAGCACCCCAACTCACCTTTCCCCTTAAGCAAGCATAAATTGGTTTTCTAAATTTGAGACCCTGTTCTGTTTTGAAATTCAGTTCCTGTGTAGCCAAGTTTACATTCCGTGTATTAGTGATATCTTATGATGTTTCATTTTCTGTGTGACTTATTTCAGTTAGAATCATCATACCTGAATCCACTCATTATGCTGCTACGGGCCTGATGACATAGATTTCATTGCTGAGTGATACTGCATTGTACGTAAGTACCACAACTTCTTTATCCATTTTTCACTTTCTGCGATATTGAACTTGTACCGTAAACCAGGTTCTTGTAAACAGAGCCGTCCCAACCTTTGGGGTGGCTGTGTCTTTTGATTTTAATTTCCCTAAGCTATAGGACCATAAGTGGAAGTGCCCTAGGCTCTGTTGCTTTGTTTTTTAGATGTTTCAGGAAACACCATACACTTCTCCCGAGTGGCTGTTGGCAATTGACATCCCGCCCATCAGCATAACAAGGCTCCCAGTTCTCCATGGCCTGTCCTGCCTTTCTGGATTTTACACTTTTTTCAGATGGCCCTTTTGACCGGGGGGAAGTGAGACTTCATTGTAGTGCAGATTTCCTTTGCAAGCTTGCTTGGTTGGCCAAAAAGGGCGTATGCGTTTTTTCCTGAATATATTCAGGAAAAAACGCATACGCCCTTTTGGGCCAAGTGCATCATTGTGGACGTTCTGCCTCTTTTCCTATGCTTTAAATGCAATTCCAGTCTACCTCCTGAAATCGGTTTCCTGCAATTCTGCCCCGCTTTCAAGTCCTCTTGGCAGCCTTACTTCAGTATATTTTTGGACGATAGCTGTCATTTATAACTCTGCAGGTTTGTGAATTACAGTGCCCCTGAGCTCCTTTCTTCAACTCGCTTTCTTGTGAGCTGGCCGCAACACCGCAGGATGGCTTCAGGCCCTAATCTGGTTCCGGCACGGCACGCTGAGCCTTTGGTAATTCCTCTTCCTGGTGGGAAATGAGAGTTAAATTTGCCCGTCCAGACACCTCCAGCTGGTCTCTCAATGGTTCTCCCTATTCCTGTTCATCTTCCGCAGAAATTGCAAACTGGGCCAAACAGGAGGTTAAAGGCACTGAGTCTCCAAGTCGGGAGAGTGTTAGTAAAGCGTCTGGAATGTTGCACCTGAGTACCAGGGGACGAAAACTGACACATATTGGAACACGTCTCCCGATCACACGGTTGATCATACTCTGGGTTCCACATGCATGTTTTAGCTGAAGGAAGAATACCTTAAACCTGGAGAGTTGAGACCCGTGGAATGGGTACCATGCAATATGACTTCAAAGGGTCTTCATTTGCTCACCGAACCTCTCCAGTCCTATCACTGCTGCGTTTATGCCCCTGTACACACGCTTGATTCTCTTTCGGAGACATAGCAATCCATAGGTTTTAAGATACTTCCTAGTCAGGTACACACTTAGGCATTTAATATGGGGTGTTGAGTCCATTTCGTTGAGCAAGGAGTAGCTCTTGTCTATTCCATATTTGGCTTAAGGAACTTTATCTGTGCTCATTTCAATCTCTGGTTTTATGCAGCACCCCAACTCACCTTTCCCCTTAAGCAAGCATAAATTGGTTTTCTAAATTTGAGACCCTGTTCTGTTTTGAAATTCAGTTCCTGTGTAGCCAAGTTTACATTCCGTGTATTAGTGATATCTTATGATGTTTCTTTTTCTGTGTGACTTATTTCAGTTAGAATCATCATACCTGAATCCACTCATTATGCTGCTACGGGCCTGATGACATAGATTTCATTGCTGAGTGATACTGCATTGTACGTAAGTACCACAACTTCTTTATCCATTTTTCACTTTCTGCGATATTGAACTTGTACCGTAAACCAGGTTCTTGTAAACAGAGCCGTCCCAACCTTTGGGGTGGCTGTGTCTTTTGATTTTAATTTCCCTAAGCTATAGGACCATAAGTGGAAGTGTCCTAGGCTCTGTTGCTTTGTTTTTTAGATGTTTCAGGAAACACCATACACTTCTCCCGAGTGGCTGTTGGCAATTTACATCCCGCCCATCAGCATAACAAGGCTCCCAGTTCTCCATGGCCTGTCCTGCCTTTCTGGATTTTACACTTTTTTCAGATGGCCCTTTTGACCGGGGGGAAGTGAGACTTCATTGTAGTGCAGATTTCCTTTGCAAGCTTGCTTGGTTGGCCAAAAAGGGCGTATGCGTTTTTTCCTGAATATATTCAGGAAAAAACGCATACGCCCTTTTTGGCCAAGTGCATCATTGTGGACGTTCTGCCTCTTTTCCTATGCTTTAAATGCAATTCCAGTCTACCTCCTGAAATCGGTTTCCTGCAATTCTGCCCCGCTTTCAAGTCCTCTTGGCAGCCTTACTTCAGTATATTTTTGGACGATAGCTGTCATTTATAACTCTGCAGGGTTGTGAATTACAGTGCCCCTGAGCTCCTTTCTTCAACTCGCTTTCTTGTGAGCTGGCCGCAACACCGCAGGATGGCTTCAGGCCCTAATCTGGTTCCGGCACGGCACGCTGAGCCTTTGGTAATTCCTCTTCCTGGTGGGAAATGAGAGTTAAATTTGCCCGTCCAGACACCTCCAGCTGGTCTCTCAATGGTTCTCCCTATTCCTGTTCATCTTCCGCAGAAATTGCAAACTGGGCCAAACAGGAGGTTAAAGGCACTGAGTCTCCAAGTCGGGAGAGTGTTAGTAAAGCGTCTGGAATGTTGCACCCGAGTACCAGGGGACGAAAACTGACACATATTGGAACACGTCTCCCGATCACACGGTTGATCATACTCTGGGTTCCACATGCATGTTTTAGCTGAAGGAAGAATCCCTTAAACCTGGAGAGTTGAGACCCGTGGAATGGGTACCATGCAATATGACTTCAAAGGGTCTTCATTTGCTCACCGAACCTCTCCAGTCCTATCACTGCTGCGTTTATGCCCCTGTACACACGCTTGATTCTCTTTCGGAGACATAGCAATCCATAGGTTTTAAGATACTTCCTAGTCAGGTACACACTTAGGCATTTAATATGGGGTGTTGAGTCCATTTCGTTGAGCAAGGAGTAGCTCTTGTCTATTCCATATTTGGCTTAAGGAACTTTATCTGTGCTCATTTCAATCTCTGGTTTTATGCAGCACCCCAACTCACCTTTCCCCTTAAGCAAGCATAAATTGGTTTTCTAAATTTGAGACCCTGTTCTGTTTTGAAATTCAGTTCCTGTGTAGCCAAGTTTACATTCCGTGTATTAGTGATATCTTATGATGTTTCTTTTTCTGTGTGACTTATTTCAGTTAGAATCATCATACCTGAATCCACTCATTATGCTGCTACGGGCCTGATGACATAGATTTCATTGCTGAGTGATACTGCATTGTACGTAAGTACCACAACTTCTTTATCCATTTTTCACTTTCTGCGATATTGAACTTGTACCGTAAACCAGGTTCTTGTAAACAGAGCCGTCCCAACCTTTGGGGTGGCTGTGTCTTTTGATTTTAATTTCCCTAAGCTATAGGACCATAAGTGGAAGTGTCCTAGGCTCTGTTGCTTTGTTTTTTAGATGTTTCAGGAAACACCATACACTTCTCCCGAGTGGCTGTTGGCAATTTACATCCCGCCCATCAGCATAACAAGGCTCCCAGTTCTCCATGGCCTGTCCTGCCTTTCTGGATTTTACACTTTTTTCAGATGGCCCTTTTGACCGGGGGGAAGTGAGACTTCATTGTAGTGCAGATTTCCTTTGCAAGCTTGCTTGGTTGGCCAAAAAGGGCGTATGCGTTTTTTCCTGAATATATTCAGGAAAAAACGCATACGCCCTTTTGGGCCAAGTGCATCATTGTGGACGTTCTGCCTCTTTTCCTATGCTTTAAATGCAATTCCAGTCTACCTCCTGAAATCGGTTTCCTGCAATTCTGCCCCGCTTTCAAGTCCTCTTGGCAGCCTTACTTCAGTATATTTTTGGACGATAGCTGTCATTTATAACTCTGCAGGGTTGTGAATTACAGTGCCCCTGAGCTCCTTTCTTCAACTCGCTTTCTTGTGAGCTGGCCGCAACACCGCAGGATGGCTTCAGGCCCTAATCTGGTTCCGGCACGGCACGCTGAGCCTTTGGTAATTCCTCTTCCTGGTGGGAAATGAGAGTTAAATTTGCCCGTCCAGACACCTCCAGCTGGTCTCTCAATGGTTCTCCCTATTCCTGTTCATCTTCCGCAGAAATTGCAAACTGGGCCAAACAGGAGGTTAAAGGCACTGACTCTCCAAGTCGGGAGAGTGTTAGTAAAGCGTCTGGAATGTTGCACCCGAGTACCAGGGGACGAAAACTGACACATATTGGAACACGTCTCCCGATCACACGGTTGATCATACTCTGGGTTCCACATGCATGTTTTAGCTGAAGGAAGAATCCCTTAAACCTGGAGAGTTGAGACCCGTGGAATGGGTACCATGCAATATGACTTCAAAGGGTCTTCATTTGCTCACCGAACCTCTCCAGTCCTATCACTGCTGCGTTTATGCCCCTGTACACACGCTTGATTCTCTTTCGGAGACATAGCAATCCATAGGTTTTAAGATACTTCCTAGTCAGGTACACACTTAGGCATTTAATATGGGGTGTTGAGTCCATTTCGTTGAGCAAGGAGTAGCTCTTGTCTATTCCATATTTGGCTTAAGGAACTTTATCTGTGCTCATTTCAATCTCTGGTTTTATGCAGCACCCCAACTCACCTTTCCCCTTAAGCAAGCATAAATTGGTTTTCTAAATTTGAGACCCTGTTCTGTTTTGAAATTCAGTTCCTGTGTAGCCAAGTTTACATTCCGTGTATTAGTGATATCTTATGATGTTTCTTTTTCTGTGTGACTTATTTCAGTTAGAATCATCATACCTGAATCCACTCATTATGCTGCTACGGGCCTGATGACATAGATTTCCTTGCTGAGTGATATTGCATTGTACGTAAGTACCACAACTTCTTTATCCATTTTTCACTTTCTGCGATATTGAACTTGTACCGTAAACCAGGTTCTTGTAAACAGAGCCGTCCCAACCTTTGGGGTGGCTGTGTCTTTTGATTTTAATTTCCCTAAGCTATAGGACCATAAGTGGAAGTGCCCTAGGCTCTGTTGCTTTGTTTTTTAGATGTTTCAGGAAACACCATACACTTCTCCCGAGTGGCTGTTGGCAATTTACATCCCGCCCATCAGCATAACAAGGCTCCCAGTTCTCCATGGCCTGTCCTGCCTTTCTGGATTTTACACTATTATCAGATGGCCCTTTTGACCGGGGGGAAGTGAGACTTCATTGTAGTGCAGATTTCCTTTGCAAGCTTGCTTGGTTGGCCAGAAAGGGCGTATGCGTTTTTTCCTGAATATATTCAGGAAAAAACGCATACGCCCTTTTTGGCCAAGTGCATCATTATGGACGTTCTGCCTCTTTTCCTATGCTTTAAATGCAATTCCAGTCTACCTCCTGAAATCGGTTTCCTGCAATTCTGCCCCGCTTTCAAGTCCTCTTGGCAGCCTTACTTCAGTATATTTTTGGACGATAGCTGTCATTTATAACTCTGCAGGTTTGTGAATTACAGTGCCCCTGAGCTCCTTTCTTCAACTCGCTTTCTCGTGAGCTGGCCGCAACACCGCAGGATGGCTTCAGGCCCTAATCTGGTTCCGGCACGGCACGCTGAGCCTTTGGTAATTCCTCTTCCTGGTGGGAAATGAGAGTTAAATTTGCCCGTCCAGACACCTCCAGCTGGTCTCTCAATGGTTCTCCCTATTCCTGTTCATCTTCCGCAGAAATTGCAAACTGGGCCAAACAGGAGGTTAAAGGCACTGACTCTCCAAGTCGGGAGAGTGTTAGTAAAGCGTCTGGAATGTTGCACCCGAGTACCAGGGGACGAAAACTGACACATATTGGAACACGTCTCCCGATCACACGGTTGATCATACTCTGGGTTCCACATGCATGTTTTAGCTGAAGGAAGAATCCCTTAAACCTGGAGAGTTGAGACCCGTGGAATGGGTACCATGCAATATGACTTCAAAGGGTCTTCATTTGCTCACCGAACCTCTCCAGTCCTATCACTGCTGCGTTTATGCCCCTGTACACACGCTTGATTCTCTTTCGGAGACATAGCAATCCATAGGTTTTAAGATACTTCCTAGTCAGGTACACTCTTAGGCATTTAATATGGGGTGTTGAGTCCATTTCGTTGAGCAAGGAGTAGCTCTTGTCTATTCCATATTTGGCTTAAGGAACTTTATCTGTGCTCATTTCAATCTCTGGTTTTATGCAGCACCCCAACTCAGCTTTCCCCTTAAGCAAGCATAAGTTGGTTTTCTAAACTTGAGACCCTGTTCTGTTTTGTAATTCAGTTCCTGTGTAGCCAAGTTTATATTCCGTGTATTAGTGATATCTTATGATGTTTCTTTTTCTGTGTGACTTATTTCAGTTAGAATCATCATACCTGAATCCACTCATTATGCTGCTACGGGCCTTATGACATAGATTTCCTTGCTGAGTGATATTGCATTGTACGTAAGTACCACAACTTCTTTATCCATTTTTCACTTTCTGCGATATTGAACTTGTACCGTAAACGTGGTTCTTGTAAACACAGCCGTGCCAATATTTGGGGTGGCTGTGTCTTTTTGATTTTAATTTCCCTAAGCTATAGGACCATAAGTGGAAGTGCCCTAGGCTCTGTTGCTTTGTTTTTTAGATGTTTCAGGAAACACCATACACTTCTCCGGAGTGGCTGTTGGCAATTTACATCCCGCCCATCAGCATAACAAGGCTCCCAGTTCTCTATGGCCTGTCCTGCCTTTCTGGATTTTACACTTTTTTCAGATGGCCCTTTTGACCGGGGGGAAGTGAGACTTCATTGTAGTGCAGATTTCCTTTGCAAGCTTGCTTGGTTGGCCAAAAAGGGCGTATGCGTTTTTTCCTGAATATATTCAGGAAAAAACGCATACGCCCTTTTTGGCCAAGTGCATCATTGTGGACGTTCTGCCTCTTTTCCTATGCTTTAAATGCAATTCCAGTCTACCTCCTGAAATCGGTTTCCTGCAATTCTGCCCCGCTTTCAAGTCCTTTTGGCAGCCTTACTTCAGTATATTTTTGGATGATAGCTATCATTTATAACTCTGCAGGTTTGTGAATTACAGTGCCCCTGAGCTCCTTTCTTCAACTCGCTTTCTCGTGAGCTGGCCGCAACACCGCAGGATGGCTTCAGGCCCTAATCTGGTTCCGGCACGGCACGCTGAGCCTTTGTTTAATTCCTCTTCCTGGTGGGAAATGAGAGTTAAATTTGCCCGTCCACACACCTCCAGCTAGTCTGTCATTGGTTCTCCCATTTCCTGTTCATCTTCCGCAGAAATTGCAAACTGGGCCAAACAGGAGGTTAAAGGCACTGACTCTCCAAGTCGGGAGAGTGTTAGTAAAGCGTCTGGAATGTTGCACCCGAGTACCAGGGGACGAAAACTGACACATATTGGAACACGTCTCCCGATCACACGGTTGATCATACTCTGGGTTCCACATGCATGTTTTAGCTGAAGGAAGAATACCTTAAAACTGGAGAGTTGAGACCCGTGGAATGGGTACCATGCAATATGACTTCAAAGGGTCTTCATTTGCTCACCGAACCTCTCCAATCCTATCACTGCTGCGTTTATGCCCCTGTACACACGCTTGATTCTCTTTCGGAGACATAGCAGTCCATAGTTTTTAAGATACTTCCTAGTCAGGTACATTCTTAGGCGTTTAATATGGGGTGTTGAGTCCATTTCGTTGAGCAAGGAGTAGCTCTTGTCTATTCCATATTTGGCTTAAGGAACTTTATCTGTGCTCATTTCAATCTCTGGTTTTATGCAGCACCCCAACTCACCTTTCCCCTTAAGCAAGCATAAGTTGGTTTTCTAAATTTGAGACACTGTTCTGTTTTGAAATTCAGTTCCTGTGTAGCCAAGTTTACATTCCGTGTATTAGTGATATCTTATGATGTTTCTTTTTCTGTGTGACTTATTTCAGTTAGAATCATCATACCTGAATCCACTCATTATGTTCCTACGGGCCTGATGACATAGATTTCATTGCTGAGTGATACTGCATTGTACGTAAGTACCACAACTTCTTTATCCATTTTTCACTTTCTGCGATATTGAACTTGTACCGTAAACGTGGTTCTTGTAAACACAGCCGTGCCAAACTTTGGGGTGGCTGTGTCTTTTTGATTTTAATTTCCCTAAGCTATAGGACCATAAGTGGAAGTGCCCTAGGCTCTGTTGCTTTGTTTTTTAGATGTTTAAGGAAGCACCATACACTTCTCCCGAGTGGCTGTTGGCAATTGACATCCCGCCCATCAGCATAACAAGGCTCCCAGTTCTCCATGGCCTGTCCTGCCTTTCTGGAGTTTACACGTTTTTCAGATGGCCCTTTTGACCGGGGGGAAGTGAGACTTCATTGTAGTGCAGATTTCCTTTGCAAGCTTGCTTGGTTGGCCAAAAAGGGCGTATGCGTTTTTTCCTGAATATATTCAGGAAAAAACGCATACGCCCTTTTTGGCCAAGTGCATCATTGTGGACGTTCTGCCTCTTTTCCTATGCTTTAAATGCAATTCCAGTCTACCTCCTGAAATCGGTTTCCTGCAATTCTGCCCCGCTTTCAAGTCCTCTTGGCAGCCTTACTTCAGTATATTTTTGGACGATAGCTGTCATTTATAACTCTGCAGGTTTGTGAATTACAGTGCCCCAGAGCTCCTTTCTTCAACTCGCTTTCTCGTGAGCTGGCCGCAACACCGCAGGATGGCTTCAGGCCCTAATCTGGTTCCGGCACGGCACGCTGAGCCTTTGGTTAATTCCTCTTCCTGGTGGGAAATGAGAGTTAAATTTGCCCGTCCAGACACCTCCAGCTAGTCTGTCATTGGTTCTCCCTATTCCTGTTCATCTTCCGCAGAAATTGCAAACTGGGCCAAACAGGAGGTTAAAGGCACTGAGTCTCCAAGTCGGGAGAGTGTTAGTAAAGCGTCTGGAATGTTGCACCCGAGTACCAGGGGACGAAAACTGACACATATTGGAACACGTCTCCCGATCACACGGTTGATCATACTCTGGGTTCCACATGCATGTTTTAGCTGAAGGAAGAATACCTTAAACCTGGAGAGTTGAGACCCGTGGAATGGGTACCATGCAATATGACTTCAAAGGGTCTTCATTTGCTCACCGAACCTCTCCAGTCCTATCACTGCTGCGTTTATGCCCCTGTACACACGCTTGATTCTCTTTCGGAGACATAGCAGTCCATAGGTTTTAAGATACTTCCTAGTCAGGTACATTCTTAGGCGTTTAATATGGGGTGTTGAGTCCATTTCGTTGAGCAAGGAGTAGCTCTTTTCTATTCCATATTTGGCTTAAGGAACTTTATCTGTGCTCATTTCAATCTCTGGTTTTATGCAGCACCCCAACTCACCTTTCCCCTTGAGCAAGCATAAGTTGGGTTTCTAAATTTGAGACCCTGTTCTGTTTTGTAATTCAGTTCCTGTGTAGCCAAGTTTACATTCCGTGTATTAGTGATATCTTATGATGTTTCTTTTTCTGTGTGACTTATTTCAGTTAGAATCATCATACCTGAATCCACTCATTATGTTGCTACGGGCCTGATGACATAGATTTCATTGCTGAGTGATACTGCATTGTACGTAAGTACCACAACTTCTTTATCCATTTTTCACTTTCTGCGATATTGAACTTGTACCGTATATGAGGTTCTTGTAAACACAGCCGTGCCAAACTTGGGGTGGCTGTGTCTATTTGATTTTAATTTCCCTAAGCTATAGGACCATAAGTGGAAGTGCCCTAGGTTCTGTTGCTTTGTTTTTTAGATGTTTCAGGAAACACCATACACTTCTCCCGAGTGGCTGTTGGCAATTAACATCCCGCCCATCAGCATAACAAGGCTCCCAGTTCTCCATGGCCTGTCCTGCCTTTCTGGATTTTACACTTTTTTCAGATGGCCCATTTGACCGGGGGGAAGTGAGACTTCATTGTAGTGCAGATTTCCTTTGCAAGCTTGCTTGGTTGGCCAAAAAGGGCGTATGCGTTTTTTCCTGAATATATTCAGGAAAAAACGCATACGCCCTTTTTGGCCAAGTGCATCATTGTGGACGTTCTGCCTCTTTTCCTATGCTTTAAATGCAATTCCAGTCTACCTCCTGAAATCGGTTTCCTGCAATTCTGCCCCGCTTTCAAGTCCTCTTGGCAGCCTTACTTCAGTATATTTTTGGACGATAGCTGTCATTTATAACTCTGCAGGTTTGTGAATTACAGTGCCCCTGAGCTCCTTTCTTCAACTCGCTTTCTCGTGAGCTGGCCGCAACACCGCAGGATGACTTCAGGCCCTAATCTGGTTCCGGCACGGCACGCTGAGCCTTTGGTTAATTCCTCTTCCTGGTGCGAAATGAGAGTTAAATTTGCCCGTCCACACACCTCCAGCTAGTCTGTCATTGGTTCTCCCATTTCCTGTTAATCTTCCGCAGAAATTGCAAACTGGGCCAAACAGGAGGTTAAAGGCACTGACTCTCCAAGTCGGGAGAGTGTTAGTAAAGCGTCTGGAATGTTGCACCCGAGTACCAGGGGACGAAAACTGACACATATTGGAACACGTCTCCCGATCACACGGTTGATCATACTCTGGGTTCCACATGCATGTTTTAGCTGAAGGAAGAATACCTTAAACCTGGAGAGTTGAGACCCGTGGAATGGGTACCATGCAATATGACTTCAAAGGGTCTTCATTTGCTCACCGAACCTCTCCAATCCTATCACTGCTGCGTTTATGCCCCTGCACACACGCTTGATTCTCTTTCGGAGACATAGCAATCCATAGGTTTTAAGATACTTCCTAGTCAGGTATATTCTTAGGTGTTTAATATGGGGTGTTGAATCCATTTCGTTGAGCAAGGAGTAGCTCTTGTCTATTCCATATTTGGCTTAAGGAACTTTATCTGTGCTCATTTCAATCTCTGGTTTTATGCAGCACCCCAACTCACCTTTCCCCTTAAGCAAGCATAAGTTGGGTTTCTAAATTTGAGACCCTGTTCTGTTTTGTAATTCAGTTCCTGTGTAGCCAAGTTTATATTCCGTGTATTAGTGATATCTTATGATGTTTCTTTTTCTGTGTGACTTATTTCAGTTAGAATCATCGTACCTGAATCCACTCATTATGCTGCTACGGGCCTGATGACGTAGATTTCATTGCTGAGTGATATTGCATTGTAAGTAAGTACCACAACTTCTTTATCCATTTTTCACTTTCTGCGATATTGAACTTGTACCGTAAACCAGGTTCTTGTAAACAGAGCCGTCCCAACCTTTGGGGTGGCTGTGTCTTTTGATTTTAATTTCCCTAAGCTATAGGACCATAAGTGGAAGTGCCCTAGGCTCTGTTGCTTTGTTTTTTAGATGTTTCAGGAAACACCATACACTTCTCCCGAGTGGCTGTTGGCAATTGACATCCCGCCCATCAGCATAACAAGGCTCCCAGTTCTCCATGGCCTGTCCTGCCTTTCTGGATTTTACACTTTTTTCAGATGGCCCTTTTGACCGGGGGGAAGTGAGACTTCATTGTAGTGCAGATTTCCTTTGCAAGCTTGCTTGGTTGGCCAAAAAGGGCGTATGCGTTTTTTCCTGAATATATTCAGGAAAAAACGCATACGCCCTTTTTGGCCAAGTGCATCATTGTGGACGTTCTGCCTCTTTTCCTATGCTTTAAATGCAATTCCAGTCTACCTCCTGAAATCGGTTTCCTGCAATTCTGCCCCGCTTTCAAGTCCTCTTGGCAGCCTTACTTCAGTATATTTTTGGACGATAGCTGTCATTTATAACTCTGCAGGTTTGTGAATTACAGTGCCCCTGAGCTCCTTTCTTCAACTCGCTTTCTTGTGAGCTGGCCGCAACACCGCAGGATGGCTTCAGGCCCTAATCTGGTTCCGGCACGGCACGCTGAGCCTTTGGTAATTCCTCTTCCTGGTGGGAAATGAGAGTTAAATTTGCCCGTCCAGACACCTCCAGCTGGTCTCTCAATGGTTCTCCCTATTCCTGTTCATCTTCCGCAGAAATTGCAAACTGGGCCAAACAGGAGGTTAAAGGCACTGACTCTCCAAGTCGGGAGAGTGTTAGTAAAGCGTCTGGAATGTTGCACCCGAGTACCAGGGGACGAAAACTGACACATATTGGAACACGTCTCCTGATCACACGGTTGATCATACTCTGGGTTCCACATGCATGTTTTAGCTGAAGGAAGAATACCTTAAACCTGGAGAGTTGAGACCCGTGGAATGGGTACCATGCAATATGACTTCAAAGGGTCTTCATTTGCTCACCGAACCTCTCCAGTCCTATCACTGCTGCGTTTATGCCCCTGCACACACGCTTGATTCTCTTTCGGAGACATAGCAATCCATAGGTTTTAAGATACTTCCTAGTCAGGTACACACTTAGGCATTTAATATGGGGTGTTGAGTCCATTTCGTTGAGCAAGGAGTAGCTCTTGTCTATTCCATATTTGGCTTAAGGAACTTTATCTGTGCTCATTTCAATCTCTGGTTTTATGCAGCACCCCAACTCACCTTTCCCCTTAAGCAAGCATAAGTTGGTTTTCTAAACTTGAGACCCTGTTCTGTTTTGTAATTCAGTTCCTGTGTAGCCAAGTTTACATTCCGTGTATTAGTGATATCTTATGATGTTTCTTTTTCTGTGTGACTTATTTCAGTTAGAATCATCATACCTGAATCCACTCATTATGCTGCTACGGGCCTGATGACATAGATTTCCTTGCTGAGTGATATTGCATTGTACGTAAGTACCACAACTTCTTTATCCATTTTTCACTTTCTGCGATATTGAACTTTACCGTAAATGTGGTTCTTGTAAACACAGCCGTGCCAAACTTTGGGGTGGCTGTGTCTTTTGATTTTAATTTCCCTAAGCTATAGGACCATAAGTGGAAGTGCCCTAGGCTCTGTTGCTTTGTTTTTTAGATGTTTCAGGAAACACCATACACTTCTCCCGAGTGGCTGTTGGCAATTGACATCCCGCCCATCAGCATAACAAGGCTCCCAGTTCTCCATGGCCTGTCCTGCCTTTCTGGATTTTACACTTTTTTCAGATGGCCCTTTTGACCGGGGGGAAGTGAGACTTCATTGTAGTGCAGATTTCCTTTGCAAGCTTGCTTGGTTGGCCAAAAAGGGCGTATGCGTTTTTTCCTGAATATATTCAGGAAAAAACGCATACGCCCTTTTTGGCCAAGTGCATCATTGTGGACGTTCTGCCTCTTTTCCTATGCTTTAAATGCAATTCCAGTCTACCTCCTGAAATCGGTTTCCTGCAATTCTGCCCCGCTTTCAAGTCCTCTTGGCAGCCTTACTTCAGTATATTTTTGGACGATAGCTGTCATTTATAACTCTGCAGGTTTGTGAATTACAGTGCCCCTGAGCTCCTTTCTTCAACTCGCTTTCTTGTGAGCTGGCCGCAACACCGCAGGATGGCTTCAGGCCCTAATCTGGTTCCGGCACGGCACGCTGAGCCTTTGGTTAATTCCTCTTCCTGGTGGGAAATGAGAGTTAAATTTACCCGTCCACACACCTCCAGCTAGTCTCTCATTGGTTCTCCCTATTCCTGTTCATCTTCCGCAGAAATTGCAAACTGGGCCAAACAGGAGGTTAAAGGCACTGACTCTCCAAGTCGGGAGAGTGTTAGTAAAGCGTCTGGAATGTTGTACCCGAGTACCAGGGGACGAAAACTGAGACATATTGGAACACGTCTCCCGATCACACGGTTGATCATACTCTGGGTTCCACATGCATGTTTTAGCTGAAGGAAGAATACCTTAAACCTGGAGAGTTGAGACCCGTGGAATGGGTACCATGCAATATGACTTCAAAGGGTCTTCATTTGCTCACCGAACCTCTCCAATCCTATCACTGCTGCGTTTATGCCCCTGTACACACGCTTGATTCTCTTTCGGAGACATAGCAGTCCACAGGTTTTAAGATACTTCCTAGTCAGGTACATTCTTAGGCGTTTAATATGGGGTGTTGAGTCCATTTCGTTGAGCAAGGAGTAGCTCTTGTCTATTCCATATTTGGCTTAAGGAACTTTATCTGTGCTCATTTCAATCTCTGGTTTTATGCAGCACCCCAACTCACCTTTCCCCTTAAGCAAGCATAAGTTGGGTTTCTAAATTTGAGACCCTGTTCTGTTTTGGAATTCAGTTCCTGTGTAGCCAAGTTTACATTCCGTGTATTAGTGATATCTTATGATGTTTCTTTTTCTGTGTGACTTATTTCAGTTAGAATCATCATACCTGAATCCACTCATTATGCTGCTACGGGCCTGATGACATAGATTTCCTTGCTGAGTGATATTGCATTGTACGTAAGTACCACAACTTCTTTATCCATTTTTCACTTTCTGCGATATTGAACTTGTACCATAAACGTGGTTCTTGTAAACACAGCCGTGCCAAACTTGGGGTGGCTGTGTCTATTTGATTTTAATTTCCCTAAGCTATAGGACCATAAGTGGAAGTGCCCTAGGTTCTGTTGCTTTGTTTTTAGATGTTTCAGGAAACAACATACATTTCTCCCGAGTGGCTGTTGGCAATTTACATCCCGCCCATCAGCATAACAAGGCTCCCAGTTCTCCATGGCCTGTCCTGCCTTTCTGGATTTTACACTTTTTTCAGATGGCCCTTTTGACCGGGGGGAAGTGAGACTTCATTGTAGTGCAGATTTCCTTTGCAAGCTTGCTTGGTTGGCCAAAAAGGGCGTATGCGTTTTTTCCTGAATATATTCAGGAAAAAACGCATACGCCCTTTTTGGCCAAGTGCATCATTGTGGACGTTCTGCCTCTTTTCCTATGCTTTAAATGCAATTCCAGTCTACCTCCTGAAATCGGTTTCCTGCAATTCTGCCCCGCTTTCAAGTCCTCTTGGCAGCCTTACTTTAGTATATTTTTGGACGATAGCTGTCATTTATAACTCTGCAGGTTTGTGAATTACAGTGCCCCTGAGCTCCTTTCTTCAACTCGCTTTCTTGTGAGCTGGCCGCAACACCGCAGGATGGCTTCAGGCCCTAATCTGGTTCCGGCACGGCACGCTGAGACTTTGGTTAATTCCTCTTCCTGGTGCGAAATGAGAGTTAAATTTGCCCGTCCAGACACCTCCATCTAGTCTGTCATTGGTTCTCCCTATTCCTGTTCATCTTCCGCAGAATTTGCAAACTGGGCCAAACAGGAGGTTAAAGGCACTGACTCTCCAAGTCGGGAGAGTGTTAGTAAAGCGTCTGGAATGTTGCACCCGAGTACCAGGGGACGAAAACTGACACATATTGGAACACGTCTCCCGATCACACGGTTGATCATACTCTGGGTTCCACATGCATGTTTTAGCTGAAGGAAGAATACCTTAAACCTGGAGAGTTGAGACCCGTGGAATGGGTACCATGCAATATGACTTCAAAGGGTCTTCATTTGCTCACCGAACCTCTCCAATCCTATCACTGCTGCGTTTATGCCCCTGCACACACGCTTGATTCTCTTTCGGAGACATAGCAATCCATAGGTTTTAAGATACTTCCTAGTCAGGTACACACTTAGGCATTTAATATGGGGTGTTGAGTCCATTTCGTTGAGCAAGGAGTAGCTCTTGTCTATTCCATATTTGGCTTAAGGAACTTTATCTGTGCTCATTTCAATCTCTGGTTTTATGCAGCACCTCAACTCACCTTTCCCCTTAAGCAAGCATAAGTTGGGTTTCTAAATTTGAGACCCTGTTCTGTTTTGTAATTCAGTTCCTGTGTAGCCAAGTTTACATTCCGTGTATTAGTGATATCTTATGATGTTTCTTTTTCTGTGTGACTTATTTCAGTTAGAATCATCGTACCTGAATCCACTCATTATGCTGCTATGGGCCTGATGACGTAGATTTCATTGCTGAGTGATATTGCATTGTAAGTAAGTACCACAACTTCTTTATCCATTTTTCACTTTCTGCGATATTGAACTTGTACCGTAAACCAGGTTCTTGTAAACAGAGCCGTCCCAACCTTTGGGGTGGCTGTGTCTTTTGATTTTAATTTCCCTAAGCTATAGGACCATAAGTGGAAGTGCCCTAGGCTCTGTTGCTTTGTTTTTTAGATGTTTCAGGAAACACCATACACTTCTCCCGAGTGGCTGTTGGCAATTGACATCCCGCCCATCAGCATAACAAGGCTCCCAGTTCTCCATGGCCTGTCCTGCCTTTCTGGATTTTACACTTTTTTCAGATGGCCCTTTTGACCGGGGGGAAGTGAGACTTCATTGTAGTGCAGATTTCCTTTGCAAGCTTGCTTGGTTGGCCAAAAAGGGCGTATGCGTTTTTTCCTGAATATATTCAGGAAAAAACGCATACGCCCTTTTTGGCCAAGTGCATCATTGTGGACGTTCTGCCTCTTTTCCTATGCTTTAAATGCAATTCCAGTCTACCTCCTGAAATCGGTTTCCTGCAATTCTGCCCCGCTTTCAAGTCCTCTTGGCAGCCTTACTTCAGTATATTTTTGGACGATAGCTGTCATTTATAACTCTGCAGGTTTGTGAATTACAGTGCCCCTGAGCTCCTTTCTTCAACTCGCTTTCTTGTGAGCTGGCCGCAACACCGCAGGATGGCTTCAGGCCCTAATCTGGTTCCGGCACGGCACGCTGAGCCTTTGGTAATTCCTCTTCCTGGTGGGAAATGAGAGTTAAATTTGCCCGTCCAGACACCTCCAGCTGGTCTCTCAATGGTTCTCCCTATTCCTGTTCATCTTCCGCAGAAATTGCAAACTGGGCCAAACAGGAGGTTAAAGGCACTGACTCTCCAAGTCGGGAGAGTGTTAGTAAAGCGTCTGGAATGTTGCACCCGAGTACCAGGGGACGAAAACTGACACATATTGGAACACGTCTCCCGATCACACGGTTGATCATACTCTGGGTTCCACATGCATGTTTTAGCTGAAGGAAGAATACCTTCAACCTGGAGAGTTGAGACCCGTGGAATGGGTACCATGCAATATGACTTCAAAGGGTCTTCATTTGCTCACCGAACCTCTCCAGTCCTATCACTGCTGCGTTTATGCCCCTGTACACACGCTTGATTCTCTTTCGGAGACATAGCAATCCATAGGTTTTAAGATACTTCCTAGTCAGGTACACACTTAGGCATTTAATATGGGGTGTTGAGTCCATTTCGTTGAGCAAGGAGTAGCTCTTGTCTATTCCATATTTGGCTTAAGGAACTTTATCTGTGCTCATTTCAATCTCTGGTTTTATGCAGCACCCCAACTCACCTTTCCCCTTAAGCAAGCATAAATTGGTTTTCTAAATTTGAGACCCTGTTCTGTTTTGAAATTCAGTTCCTGTGTAGCCAAGTTTACATTCCGTGTATTAGTGATATCTTATGATGTTTCTTTTTCTGTGTGACTTATTTCAGTTAGAATCATCATACCTGAATCCACTCATTATGCTGCTACGGGCCTGATGACATAGATTTCCTTGCTGAGTGATATTGCATTGTACGTAAGTACCACAACTTCTTTATCCATTTTTCACTTTCTGCGATATTGAACTTGTACCGTAAACCAGGTTCTTGTAAACAGAGCCGTCCCAACCTTTGGGGTGGCTGTGTCTTTTGATTTTAATTTCCCTAAGCTATAGGACCATAAGTGGAAGTGCCCTAGGCTCTGTTGCTTTGTTTCTTAGATGTTTCAGGAAACACCATACACTTCTCCCGAGTGGCTGTTGGCAATTTACATCCCGCCCATCAGCATAACAAGGCTCCCAGTTCTCCATGGCCTGTCCTGCCTTTCTGGATTTTACACTTTTTTCAGATGGCCCTTTTGACCGGGGGGAAGTGAGACTTCATTGTAGTGCAGATTTCCTTTGCAAGCTTGCTTGGTTGGCCAAAAAGGGCGTATGCGTTTTTTCCTGAATATATTCAGGAAAAAACGCATACGCCCTTTTTGGCCAAGTGCATCATTGTGGACGTTCTGCCTCTTTTCCTATGCTTTAAATGCAATTCCAGTCTACCTCCTGAAATCGGTTTCCTGCAATTCTGCCCCGCTTTCAAGTCCTCTTGGCAGCCTTACTTCAGTATATTTTTGGACAATAGCTGTCATTTATAACTCTGCAGGTTTGTGAATTACAGTGCCCCTGAGCTCCTTTCTTCAACTCGCTTTCTCGTGAGCTGGCCGCAACACCGCAGGATGGCTTCAGGCCCTAATCTGGTTCCGGCACGGCACGCTGAGCCTTTGGTAATTCCTCTTCCTGGTGGGAAATGAGAGTTAAATTTGCCCGTCCACACACCTCCAGCTAGTCTGTCATTGGTTCTCCCATTTCCTGTTCATCTTCCGCAGAAATTGCAAACTGGGCCAAACAGGAGGTTAAAGGCACTGACTCTCCAAGTCGGGAGAGTGTTAGTAAAGCGTCTGGAATGTTGCACCCGAGTACCAGGGGACGAAAACTGACACATATTGGAACACGTCTCCCGATCACACGGTTGATCATACTCTGGGTTCCACATGCATGTTTTAGCTGAAGGAAGAATCCCTTAAACCTGGAGAGTTGAGACCCGTGGAATGGGTACCATGCAATATGACTTCAAAGGGTCTTCATTTGCTCACCGAACCTCTCCAGTCCTATCACTGCTGCGTTTATGCCCCTGTACACACGCTTGATTCTCTTTCGGAGACATAGCAATCCATAGGTTTTAAGATACTTCCTAGTCAGGTACACTCTTAGGCGTTTAATATGGGGTGTTGAGTCCATTTCGTTGAGCAAGGAGTAGCTCTTGTCTATTCCATATTTGGCTTAAGGAACTTTATCTGTGCTCATTTCAATCTCTGGTTTTATGCAGCACCCCAACTCACCTTTCCCCTTAAGCAAGCATAAGTTGGGTTTCTAAATTTGAGACCCTGTTCTGTTTTGTAATTCAGTTCCTGTGTAGCCAAGTTTACATTCCGTGTATTAGTGATATCTTATGATGTTTCTTTTTCTGTGTGACTTATTTCAGTTAGAATCATCATACCTGAATCCACTCATTATGCTGCTACGGGCCTGATGACATAGATTTCATTGCTGAGTGATACTGCATTGTACGTAAGTACCACAACTTCTTTATCCATTTTTCACTTTCTGCGATATTGAACTTGCACCGTAAACCAGGTTCTTGTAAACAGAGCCGTCCCAACTTTTGGGGTGGCTGTGTCTTTTTGATTTTAATTTCCCTAATCTATAGGACCATAAGTGGAAGTGCCCTAGGCTCTGTTGCTTTGTTTTTTAGATGTTTCAGGAAACACCATACACTTCTCCCGAGTGGCTGTTGGCAATTAACATCCCGCCCATCAGCATAACAAGGCTCCCAGTTCTCCATGGCCTGTCCTGCCTTTCTGGATTTTACACTTTTTTCAGATGGCCCTTTTGACCGGGGGGAAGTGAGACTTCATTGTAGTGCAGATTTCCTTTGCAAGCTTGCTTGGTTGGCCAAAAAGGGCGTATGCGTTTTTTCCTGAATATATTCAGGAAAAAACGCATACGCCCTTTTTGGCCAAGTGCATCATTGTGGACGTTCTGCCTCTTTTCCTATGCTTTAAATGCAATTCCAGTCTACCTCCTGAAATCGGTTTCCTGCAATTCTGCCCCGCTTTCAAGTCCTCTTGGCAGCCTTACTTCAGTATATTTTTGGACAATAGCTGTCATTTATAACTCTGCAGGTTTGTGAATTACAGTGCCCCTGAGCTCCTTTCTTCAACTCGCTTTCTCGTGAGCTGGCCGCAACACCGCACGATTGCTTCAGGCCCTAATCTGGTTCCGGGACGGCACGCTGAGCCTTGGTTAATTCCTCTTCCTGGTGGGAAATGAGAGTTAAATTTGCCCGTCCAGACACCTCCAGCTAGTCTGTCATTGGTTCTCCCTATTCCTGTTCATCTTCCGCAGAAATTGCAAACTGGGCCAAACAGGAGGTTAAAGGCACTGACTCTCCAAGTCGGGAGAGTGTTAGTAAAGCGTCTGGAATGTTGCACCCGAGTACCAGGGGACGAAAACTGACACATATTGGAACACGTCTCCCGATCACACGGTTGATCATACTCTGGGTTCCACATGCATGTTTTAGCTGAAGGAAGAATACCTTAAACCTGGAGAGTTGAGACCCGTGGAATGGGTACCATGCAATATGACTTCAAAGGGTCTTCATTTGCTCACCGAACCTCTCCAGTCCTATCACTGCTGTGTTTATGCCCCTGTACACACGCTTGATTCTCTTTCAGAGACATAGCAATCCATAGGTTTTAAGATACTTCCTAGTCAGGTACACTCTTAGGCGTTTAATATGGGGTGTTGAGTCCATTTCGTTGAGCAAGGAGTAGCTCTTTTCTATTCCATATTTGGCTTAAGGAACTTTATCTGTGCTCATTTCAATCTCTGGTTTTATGCAGCACCCCAACTCACCTTTCCCCTTAAGCAAGCATAAGTTGGGTTTCTAAATTTGAGACCCTGTTCTGTTTTGTAATTCAGTTCCTGTGTAGCCAAGTTTACATTCCGTGTATTAGTGATATCTTATGATGTTTCTTTTTCTGTGTGACTTATTTCAGTTAGAATCATCATACCTGAATCCACTCACTATGCTGCTACGGGCCTGATGACATAGATTTCATTGCTGAGTGATACTGCATTGTACGTAAGTACCACAACTTCTTTATCCATTTTTCACTTTCTGCGATATTGAACTTGTACCGTAAACCAGGTTCTTGTAAACAGAGCCGTCCCAACCTTTGGGGTGGCTGTGTCTTTTTGATTTTAATTTCCCTAAGCTATAGGACCATAAGTGGAAGTGCCCTAGGCTCTGTTGCTTTGTTTTTTAGATGTTTCAGGAAACACCATACACTTCTCCCGAGTGGCTGTTGGCAATTTACATCCCGCCCATCAGCATAACAAGGCTCCCAGTTCTCCATGGCCTGTCCTGCCTTTCTGGATTTTACACTTTTTTCAGATGGCCCTTTTGACCGGGGGGAAGTGAGACTTCATTGTAGTGCAGATTTCCTTTGCAAGCTTGCTTGGTTGGCCAAAAAGGGCGTATGCGTTTTTTCCTGAATATATTCAGGAAGAAACGCATACGCCCTTTTTGGCCAAGTGCATCATTGTGGACGTTCTGCCTCTTTTCCTATGCTTTAAATGCAATTCCAGTCTACCTCCTGTAATCAGTTTCCTGCAATTCTGCACCGCTTTCAAGTCCTCTTGGCAGCCTTACTTCAGTATATTTTTGGACGATAGCTGTCATTTATAACTCTGCAGGTTTGTGAATTACAGTGCCCCTGAGCTCCTTTCTTCAACTCGCTTTCTCGTGAGCTGGCCGCAACACCGCAGGATTGCTTCAGACCCTAATCTGGTTCCAGCACGGCACGCTGAGCCTTTGGTTAATTCCTCTTCCTGGTGGGAAATGAGAGTTAAATTTGCCCGTCCAGACACCTCCAGCTAGTCTGTCATTGGTTCTCCCTATTCCTGTTCATCTTCCGCAGAAATTGCAAACTGGGCCAAACAGGAGGTTAAAGGCACTGACTCTCCAAGTCGGGAGAGTGTTAGTAAAGCGTCTGGAATGTTGCACCCGAGTACCAGGGGACGAAAACTGAGACATATTGGAACACGTCTCCCGATCACACGGTTGATCATACTCTGGGTTCCACATGCATGTTTTAGCTGAAGGAAGAATACCTTAAACCTGGAGAGTTGAGACCCGTGGAATGGGTACCATGCAATATGACTTCAAAGGGTCTTCATTTGCTCACCGAACCTCTCCAATCCTATCACTGCTGCGTTTATGCCCCTGGACACACACTTGATTCTCTTTCAGAGACATAGCAATCCATAGGTTTTAAGATACTTCCTAGTCAGGTACATTCTTAGGCGTTTAATATGGGGTGTTGAGTACATTTCGTTGAGCAAGGAGTAGCTCTTGTCTATTCCATATTTGGCTTAAGGAACTTTATCTGTGCTCATTTCAATCTCTGGTTTTATGCAGCACCCCAACTCACCTTTCCCCTTAAGCAAGCATAAGTTGGGTTTCTAAATTTGAGACCCTGTTCTGTTTTGTAATTCAGTTCCTGTGTAGCCAAGTTTACATTCCGTGTATTAGTGATATCTTATGATGTTTCTTTTTCTGTGTGACTTATTTCAGTTAGAATCATCATACCTGAATCCACTCATTATGCTGCTATGGGCCTGATGACATAGATTTCATTGCTGAGTGATATTGCATTGTACGTAAGTACCACAACTTCTTTATCCATTTTTCACTTTCTGCGATATTGGACTTGTACCGTAAACCAGGTTCTTGTAAACAGAGCCGTCCCAACCATTAGGGTGGCTGTGTCTTTTTGATTTTAATTTCCCTAAGCTATAGGACCATAAGTGGAAGTGCCCTAGGCTCTGTTGCTTTGTTTTTTAGATGTTTCAGGAAACACCATACACTTCTCCCGAGTGGCTGTTGGCAATTAACCTCCCGCCCATCAGCATAACAAGGCTCCCAGTTCTCCATGGCCTGTCCTGCCTTTCTGGATTTTACACTTTTTTCAGATGGCCCTTTTGACCGGGGGGAAGTGAGACTTCATTGTAGTGCAGATTTCCTTTGCAAGCTTGCTTGGTTGGCCAAAAAGGGCGTATGCGTTTTTTCCTGAATATATTCAGGAAAAAACGCATACGCCCTTTTTGGCCAAGTGCATCATTGTGGACGTTCTGCCTCTTTTCCTATGCTTTAAATGCAATTCCAGTGTACCTCCTGAAATCGGTTTCCTGCAATTCTGCCCCGCTTTCAAGTCCTCTTGGCAGCCTTACTTCAGTATATTTTTGGACAATAGCTGTCATTTATAACTCTGCAGGTTTGTGAATTACAGTGCCCCTGAGCTCCTTTCTTCAACTCGCTTTCTCGTGAGCTGGCCGCAACACCGCACGATTGCTTCAGGCCCTAATCTGGTTCCGGGACGGCACGCTGAGCCTTGGTTAATTCCTCTTCCTGGTGGGAAATGAGAGTTAAATTTGCCCGTCCAGACACCTCCAGCTAGTCTGTCATTGGTTCTCCCTATTCCTGTTCATCTTCCGCAGAAATTGCAAACTGGGCCAAACAGGAGGTTAAAGGCACTGACTCTCCAAGTCGGGAGAGTGTTAGTAAAGCGTCTGGAATGTTGCACCCGAGTACCAGGGGACGAAAACTGACACATATTGGAACACGTCTCCCGATCACACGGTTGATCATACTCTGGGTTCCACATGCACGTTTTAGCTGAAGGAAGAATACCTTAAACCTGGAGAGTTGAGACCCGTGGAATGGGTACCATGCAATATGACTTCAAAGGGTCTTCATTTGCTCACCGAACCTCTCCAGTCCTATCACTGCTGTGTTTATGCCCCTGTACACACGCTTGATTCTCTTTCAGAGACATAGCAATCCATAGGTTTTAAGATACTTCCTAGTCAGGTACATTCTTAGGCGTTTAATATGGGGTGTTGAGTCCATTTCGTTGAGCAAGGAGTAGCTCTTTTCTATTCCATATTTGGCTTAAGGAACTTTATCTGTGCTCATTTCAATCTCTGGTTTTATGCAGCACCCCAACTCACCTTTCCCCTTAAGCAAGCATAAGTTGGGTTTCTAAATTTGAGACCCTGTTCTGTTTTGTAATTCAGTTCCTGTGTAGCCAAGTTTACATTCCGTGTATTAGTGATATCTTATGATGTTTCTTTTTCTGTGTGACTTATTTCAGTTAGAATCATCATACCTGAATCCACTCACTATGCTGCTACGGGCCTGATGACATAGATTTCATTGCTGAGTGATACTGCATTGTACGTAAGTACCACAACTTCTTTATCCATTTTTCACTTTCTGCGATATTGAACTTGTACTGTAAACCAGGTTCTTGTAAACAGAGCCGTCCCAACCTTTTTGGTGGCTGTGTCTTTTTGATTTTAATTTCCCTAAGCTATAGGACCATAAGTGGAAGTGCCCTAGGCTCTGTTGCTTTGTTTTTTAGATGTTTCAGGAAACACCATACACTTCTCCCGAGTGTCTGTTGGCAATTTACATCCCGCCCATCAGCATAACAAGGCTCCCAGTTCTCCATGGCCTGTCCTGCCTTTCTGGATTTTACACTTTTTTCAGATGGCCCTTTTGACCGGGGGGAAGTGAGACTTCATTGTAGTGCAGATTTCCTTTGCAAGCTTGCTTGGTTGGCCAAAAAGGGCGTATGCGTTTTTTCCTGAATATATTCAGGAAGAAACGCATACGCCCTTTTTGGCCAAGTGCATCATTGTGGACGTTCTGCCTCTTTTCCTATGCTTTAAATGCAATTCCAGTCTACCTCCTGTAATCAGTTTCCTGCAATTCTGCACCGCTTTCAAGTCCTCTTGGCAGCCTTACTTCAGTATATTTTTGGACGATAGCTGTCATTTATAACTCTGCAGGTTTGTGAATTACAGTGCCCCTGAGCTCCTTTCTTCAACTCGCTTTCTCGTGAGCTGGCCGCAACACCGCAGGATTGCTTCAGGCCCTAATCTGGTTCCAGCACGGCACGCTGAGCCTTTGGTTAATTCCTCTTCCTGGTGGGAAATGAGAGTTAAATTTGCCCGTCCAGACACCTCCAGCTAGTCTGTCATTGGTTCTCCCTATTCCTGTTCATCTTCCGCAGAAATTGCAAACTGGGCCAAACAGGAGGTTAAAGGCACTGACTCTCCAAGTCGGGAGAGTGTTAGTAAAGCGTCTGGAATGTTGCACCCGAGTACCAGGGGACGAAAACTGACACATATTGGAACACGTCTCCCGATCACACGGTTGATCATACTCTGGGTTCCACATGCACGTTTTAGCTGAAGGAAGAATACCTTAAACCTGGAGAGTTGAGACCCGTGGAATGGGTACCATGCAATATGACTTCAAAGGGTCTTCATTTGCTCACCGAACCTCTCCAATCCTATCACTGCTGCGTTTATGCCCCTGGACACACACTTGATTCTCTTTCGGAGACATAGCAATCCATAGGTTTTAAGATACTTCCTAGTCAGGTACATTCTTAGGCGTTTAATATGGGGTGTTGAGTCCATTTCGTTGAGCAAGGAGTAGCTCTTGTCTATTCCATATTTGGCTTAAGGAACTTTATCTGTGCTCATTTCAATCTCTGGTTTTATGCAGCACCCCAACTCACCTTTCCCCTTAAGCAAGCATAAGTTGGGTTTCTAAATTTGAGACCCTGTTCTGTTTTGTAATTCAGTTCCTGTGTAGCCAAGTTTACATTCCGTGTATTAGTGATATCTTATGATGTTTCTTTTTCTGTGTGACTTATTTCAGTTAGAATCATCATACCTGAATCCACTCATTATGCTGCTATGGGCCTGATGACATAGATTTCATTGCTGAGTGATATTGCATTGTACGTAAGTACCACAACTTCTTTATCCATTTTTCACTTTCTGCGATATTGGACTTGTACCGTAAACCAGGTTCTTGTAAACAGAGCCGTCCCAACCATTAGGGTGGCTGTGTCTTTTTGATTTTAATTTCCCTAATCTATAGGACCATAAGTGGAAGTGCCCTAGGCTCTGTTGCTTTGTTTTTTAGATGTTTCAGGAAACACCATACACTTCTCCCGAGTGGCTGTTGGCAATTAACATCCCGCCCATCAGCATAACAAGGCTCCCAGTTCTCCATGGCCTGTCCTGCCTTTCTGGATTTTACACTTTTTTCAGATGGCCCTTTTGACCGGGGGGAAGTGAGACTTCATTGTAGTGCAGATTTCCTTTGCAAGCTTGCTTGGTTGGCCAAAAAGGGCGTATGCGTTTTTTCCTGAATATATTCAGGAAAAAACGCATACGCCCTTTTTGGCCAAGTGCATCATTGTGGACGTTCTGCCTCTTTTCCTATGCTTTAAATGCAATTCCAGTCTACCTCCTGAAATCGGTTTCCTGCAATTCTGCCCCGCTTTCAAGTCCTCTTGGCAGCCTTACTTCAGTATATTTTTGGACGATAGCTGTCATTTATAACTCTGCAGGTTTGTGAATTACAGTGCCCCTGAGCTCCTTTCTTCAACTCGCTTTCTCGTGAGCTGGCCGCAACACCGCAGGATGGCTTCAGGCCCTAATCTGGTTCCGGCACGGCACGCTGAGCCTTTGGTAATTCCTCTTCCTGATGGGAAATGAGAGTTAAATTTGCCCGTCCAGACACCTCCAGCTGGTCTCTCAATGGTTCTCCCTATTCCTGTTCATCTTCCGCAGAAATTGCAAACTGGGCCAAACAGGAGGTTAAAGGCACTGACTCTCCAAGTCGGGAGAGTGTTAGTAAAGCGTCTGGAATGTTGCACCCGAGTACCAGGGGACGAAAACTGACACATATTGGAACACGTCTCCCGATCACACGGTTGATCATACTCTGGGTTCCACATGCATGTTTTAGCTGAAGGAAGAATACCTTAAACCTGGAGAGTTGAGACCCGTGGAATGGGTACCATGCAATATGACTTCAAAGGGTCTTCATTTGCTCACCGAACCTCTCCAGTCCTATCACTGCTGCGTTTATGCCCCTGTACACACGCTTGATTCTCTTTCGGAGACATAGCAATCCATAGGTTTTAAGATACTTCCTAGTCAGGTACACACTTAGGCATTTAATATGGGGTGTTGAGTCCATTTCGTTGAGCAAGGAGTAGCTCTTGTCTATTCCATATTTGGCTTAAGGAACTTTATCTGTGCTCATTTCAATCTCTGGTTTTATGCAGCACCCCAACTCACCTTTCCCCTTAAGCAAGCATAAATTGGTTTTCTAAATTTGAGACCCTGTTCTGTTTTGAAATTCAGTTCCTGTGTAGCCAAGTTTACATTCCGTGTATTAGTGATATCTTATGATGTTTCTTTTTCTGTGTGACTTATTTCAGTTAGAATCATCATACCTGAATCCACTCATTATGCTGCTACGGGCCTGATGACATAGATTTCCTTGCTGAGTGATATTGCATTGTACGTAAGTACCACAACTTCTTTATCCATTTTTCACTTTCTGCGATATTGAACTTGTACCGTAAACCAGGTTCTTGTAAACAGAGCCGTCCCAACCTTTGGGGTGGCTGTGTCTTTTGATTTTAATTTCCCTAAGCTATAGGACCATAAGTGGAAGTGCCCTAGGCTCTGTTGCTTTGTTTCTTAGATGTTTCAGGAAACACCATACACTTCTCCCGAGTGGCTGTTGGCAATTTACATCCCGCCCATCAGCATAACAAGGCTCCCAGTTCTCCATGGCCTGTCCTGCCTTTCTGGATTTTACACTTTTTTCAGATGGCCCTTTTGACCGGGGGGAAGTGAGACTTCATTGTAGTGCAGATTTCCTTTGCAAGCTTGCTTGGTTGGCCAAAAAGGGCGTATGCGTTTTTTCCTGAATATATTCAGGAAAAAACGCATACGCCCTTTTTGGCCAAGTGCATCATTGTGGACGTTCTGCCTCTTTTCCTATGCTTTAAATGCAATTCCAGTCTACCTCCTGAAATCGGTTTCCTGCAATTCTGCCCCGCTTTCAAGTCCTCTTGGCAGCCTTACTTCAGTATATTTTTGGACGATAGCTGTCATTTATAACTCTGCAGGTTTGTGAATTACAGTGCCCCTGAGCTCCTTTCTTCAACTCGCTTTCTCGTGAGCTGGCCGCAACACCGCAGGATGGCTTCAGGCCCTAATCTGGTTCCGGCACGGCACGCTGAGCCTTTGGTAATTCCTCTTCCTGGTGGGAAATGAGAGTTAAATTTGCCCGTCCACACACCTCCAGCTAGTCTGTCATTGGTTCTCCCATTTCCTGTTCATCTTCCGCAGAAATTGCAAACTGGGCCAAACAGGAGGTTAAAGGCACTGACTCTCCAAGTCGGGAGAGTGTTAGTAAAGCGTCTGGAATGTTGCACCCGAGTACCAGGGGACGAAAACTGACACATATTGGAACACGTCTCCCGATCACACGGTTGATCATACTCTGGGTTCCACATGCATGTTTTAGCTGAAGGAAGAATCCCTTAAACCTGGAGAGTTGAGACCCGTGGAATGGGTACCATGCAATATGACTTCAAAGGGTCTTCATTTGCTCACCGAACCTCTCCAGTCCTATCACTGCTGCGTTTATGCCCCTGTACACACGCTTGATTCTCTTTTGGAGACATAGCAATCCATAGGTTTTAAGATACTTCCTAGTCAGGTACACTCTTAGGCGTTTAATATGGGGTGTTGAGTCCATTTCGTTGAGCAAGGAGTAGCTCTTGTCTATTCCATATTTGGCTTAAGGAACTTTATCTGTGCTCATTTCAATCTCTGGTTTTATGCAGCACCCCAACTCACCTTTCCCCTTAAGCAAGCATAAGTTGGGTTTCTAAATTTGAGACCCTGTTCTGTTTTGTAATTCAGTTCCTGTGTAGCCAAGTTTACATTCCGTGTATTAGTGATATCTTATGATGTTTCTTTTTCTGTGTGACTTATTTCAGTTAGAATCATCATACCTGAATCCACTCATTATGCTGCTACGGGCCTGATGACATAGATTTCATTGCTGAGTGATACTGCATTGTACGTAAGTACCACAACTTCTTTATCCATTTTTCACTTTCTGCGATATTGAACTTGCACCGTAAACCAGGTTCTTGTAAACAGAGCCGTCCCAACTTTTGGGGTGGCTGTGTCTTTTTGATTTTAATTTCCCTAATCTATAGGACCATAAGTGGAAGTGCCCTAGGCTCTGTTGCTTTGTTTTTTAGATGTTTCAGGAAACACCATACACTTCTCCCGAGTGGCTGTTGGCAATTAACATCCCGCCCATCAGCATAACAAGGCTCCCAGTTCTCCATGGCCTGTCCTGCCTTTCTGGATTTTACACTTTTTTCAGATGGCCCTTTTGACCGGGGGGAAGTGAGACTTCATTGTAGTGCAGATTTCCTTTGCAAGCTTGCTTGGTTGGCCAAAAAGGGCGTATGCGTTTTTTCCTGAATATATTCAGGAAAAAACGCATACGCCCTTTTTGGCCAAGTGCATCATTGTGGACGTTCTGCCTCTTTTCCTATGCTTTAAATGCAATTCCAGTCTACCTCCTGAAATCGGTTTCCTGCAATTCTGCCCCGCTTTCAAGTCCTCTTGGCAGCCTTACTTCAGTATATTTTTGGACAATAGCTGTCATTTATAACTCTGCAGGTTTGTGAATTACAGTGCCCCTGAGCTCCTTTCTTCAACTCGCTTTCTCGTGAGCTGGCCGCAACACCGCACGATTGCTTCAGGCCCTAATCTGGTTCCGGGACGGCACGCTGAGCCTTGGTTAATTCCTCTTCCTGGTGGGAAATGAGAGTTAAATTTGCCCGTCCAGACACCTCCAGCTAGTCTGTCATTGGTTCTCCCTATTCCTGTTCATCTTCCGCAGAAATTGCAAACTGGGCCAAACAGGAGGTTAAAGGCACTGACTCTCCAAGTCGGGAGAGTGTTAGTAAAGCGTCTGGAATGTTGCACCCGAGTACCAGGGGACGAAAACTGACACATATTGGAACACGTCTCCCGATCACACGGTTGATCATACTCTGGGTTCCACATGCATGTTTTAGCTGAAGGAAGAATACCTTAACCCTGGAGAGTTGAGACCCGTGGAATGGGTACCATGCAATATGACTTCAAAGGGTCTTCATTTGCTCACCGAACCTCTCCAGTCCTATCACTGCTGTGTTTATGCCCCTGTACACACGCTTGATTCTCTTTCAGAGACATAGCAATCCATAGGTTTTAAGATACTTCCTAGTCAGGTACATTCTTAGGCGTTTAATATGGGGTGTTGAGTCCATTTCGTTGAGCAAGGAGTAGCTCTTTTCTATTCCATATTTGGCTTAAGGAACTTTATCTGTGCTCATTTCAATCTCTGGTTTTATGCAGCACCCCAACTCACCTTTCCCCTTAAGCAAGCATAAGTTGGGTTTCTAAATTTGAGACCCTGTTCTGTTTTGTAATTCAGTTCCTGTGTAGCCAAGTTTACATTCCGTGTATTAGTGATATCTTATGATGTTTCTTTTTCTGTGTGACTTATTTCAGTTAGAATCATCATACCTGAATCCACTCACTATGCTGCTACGGGCCTGATGACATAGATTTCATTGCTGAGTGATACTGCATTGTACGTAAGTACCACAACTTCTTTATCCATTTTTCACTTTCTGCGATATTGAACTTGTACCGTAAACCAGGTTCTTGTAAACAGAGCCGTCCCAACCTTTGGGGTGGCTGTGTCTTTTGATTTTAATTTCCCTAAGCTATAGGACCATAAGTGGAAGTGCCCTAGGCTCTGTTGCTTTGTTTTTTAGATGTTTCAGGAAACACCATACACTTCTCCCGAGTGTCTGTTGGCAATTTACATCCCGCCCATCAGCATAACAAGGCTCCCAGTTCTCCATGGCCTGTCCTGCCTTTCTGGATTTTACACTTTTTTCAGATGGCCCTTTTGACCGGGGGGAAGTGAGACTTCATTGTAGTGCAGATTTCCTTTGCAAGCTTGCTTGGTTGGCCAAAAAGGGCGTATGCGTTTCTTCCTGAATATATTCAGGAAGAAACGCATACGCCCTTTTTGGCCAAGTGCATCATTGTGGACGTTCTGCCTCTTTTCCTATGCTTTAAATGCAATTCCAGTCTACCTCCTGTAATCAGTTTCCTGCAATTCTGCACCGCTTTCAAGTCCTCTTGGCAGCCTTACTTCAGTATATTTTTGGACGATAGCTGTCATTTATAACTCTGCAGGTTTGTGAATTACAGTGCCCCTGAGCTCCTTTCTTCAACTCGCTTTCTCGTGAGCTGGCCGCAACACCGCAGGATTGCTTCAGGCCCTAATCTGGTTCCAGCACGGCACGCTGAGCCTTTGGTTAATTCCTCTTCCTGGTGGGAAATGAGAGTTAAATTTGCCCGTCCAGACACCTCCAGCTAGTCTGTCATTGGTTCTCCCTATTCCTGTTCATCTTCCGCAGAAATTGCAAACTGGGCCAAACAGGAGGTTAAAGGCACTGAGTCTCCAAGTCGGGAGAGTGTTAGTAAAGCGTCTGGAATGTTGCACCCGAGTACCAGGGGACGAAAACTGACACATATTGGAACACGTCTCCCGATCACACGGTTGATCATACTCTGGGTTCCACATGCACGTTTTAGCTGAAGGAAGAATACCTTAAACCTGGAGAGTTGAGACCCGTGGAATGGGTACCATGCAATATGACTTCAAAGGGTCTTCATTTGCTCACCGAACCTCTCCAATCCTATCACTGCTGCGTTTATGCCCCTGGACACACACTTGATTCTCTTTCGGAGACATAGCAATCCATAGGTTTTAAGATACTTCCTAGTCAGGTACATTCTTAGGCGTTTAATATGGGGTGTTGAGTCCATTTCGTTGAGCAAGGAGTAGCTCTTGTCTATTCCATATTTGGCTTAAGGAACTTTATCTGTGCTCATTTCAATCTCTGGTTTTATGCAGCACCCCAACTCACCTTTCCCCTTAAGCAAGCATAAGTTGGGTTTCTAAATTTGAGACCCTGTTCTGTTTTGTAATTCAGTTCCTGTGTAGCCAAGTTTACATTCCGTGTATTAGTGATATCTTATGATGTTTCTTTTTCTGTGTGACTTATTTCAGTTAGAATCATCATACCTGAATCCACTCATTATGCTGCTATGGGCCTGATGACATAGATTTCATTGCTGAGTGATATTGCATTGTACGTAAGTACCACAACTTCTTTATCCATTTTTCACTTTCTGCGATATTGGACTTGTACCGTAAACCAGGTTCTTGTAAACAGAGCCGTCCCAACCATTAGGGTGGCTGTGTCTTTTTGATTTTAATTTCCCTAAGCTATAGGACCATAAGTGGAAGTGCCCTAGGCTCTGTTGCTTTGTTTTTTAGATGTTTCAGGAAACACCATACACTTCTCCCGAGTGGCTGTTGGCAATTAACATCCCGCCCATCAGCATAACAAGGCTCCCAGTTCTCCATGGCCTGTCCTGCCTTTCTGGATTTTACACTTTTTTCAGATGGCCCTTTTGACCGGGGGGAAGTGAGACTTCATTGTAGTGCAGATTTCCTTTGCAAGCTTGCTTGGTTGGCCAAAAAGGGCGTATGCGTTTTTTCCTGAATATATTCAGGAAAAAACGCATACGCCCTTTTTGGCCAAGTGCATCATTGTGGACGTTCTGCCTCTTTTCCTATGCTTTAAATGCAATTCCAGTCTACCTCCTGAAATCGGTTTCCTGCAATTCTGCCCCGCTTTCAAGTCCTCTTGGCAGCCTTACTTCAGTATATTTTTGGACGATAGCTGTCATTTATAACTCTGCAGGTTTGTGAATTACAGTGCCCCTGAGCTCCTTTCTTCAACTCGCTTTCTCGTGAGCTGGCCGCAACACCGCAGGATGGCTTCAGGCCCTAATCTGGTTCCGGCACGGCACGCTGAGCCTTTGGTAATTCCTCTTCCTGATGGGAAATGAGAGTTAAATTTGCCCGTCCAGACACCTCCAGCTGGTCTCTCAATGGTTCTCCCTATTCCTGTTCATCTTCCGCAGAAATTGCAAACTGGGCCAAACAGGAGGTTAAAGGCACTGACTCTCCAAGTCGGGAGAGTGTTAGTAAAGCGTCTGGAATGTTGCACCCGAGTACCAGGGGACGAAAACTGACACATATTGGAACACGTCTCCCGATCACACGGTTGATCATACTCTGGGTTCCACATGCATGTTTTAGCTGAAGGAAGAATACCTTAAACCTGGAGAGTTGAGACCCGTGGAATGGGTACCATGCAATATGACTTCAAAGGGTCTTCATTTGCTCACCGAACCTCTCCAGTCCTATCACTGCTGCGTTTATGCCCCTGTACACACGCTTGATTCTCTTTCGGAGACATAGCAATCCATAGGTTTTAAGATACTTCCTAGTCAGGTACACACTTAGGCATTTAATATGGGGTGTTGAGTCCATTTCGTTGAGCAAGGAGTAGCTCTTGTCTATTCCATATTTGGCTTAAGGAACTTTATCTGTGCTCATTTCAATCTCTGGTTTTATGCAGCACCCCAACTCACCTTTCCCCTTAAGCAAGCATAAATTGGTTTTCTAAATTTGAGACCCTGTTCTGTTTTGAAATTCAGTTCCTGTGTAGCCAAGTTTACATTCCGTGTATTAGTGATATCTTATGATGTTTCTTTTTCTGTGTGACTTATTTCAGTTAGAATCATCATACCTGAATCCACTCATTATGCTGCTACGGGCCTGATGACATAGATTTCCTTGCTGAGTGATATTGCATTGTACGTAAGTACCACAACTTCTTTATCCATTTTTCACTTTCTGCGATATTGAACTTGTACCGTAAACCAGGTTCTTGTAAACAGAGCCGTCCCAACTTTTGGGGTGGCTGTGTCTTTTGATTTTAATTTCCCTAAGCTTTAGGACCATAAGTGGAAGTGCCCTAGGCTCTGTTGCTTTGTTTTTTAGATGTTTCAGGAAACACCATACACTTCTCCCGAGTGGCTGTTGGCAATTGACATCCCGCCCATCAGCATAACAAGGCTCCCAGTTCTCCATGGCCTGTCCTGCCTTTCTGGATTTTACACTTTTTTCAGATGGCCCTTTTGACCGGGGGGAAGTGAGACTTCATTGTAGTGCAGATTTCCTTTGCAAGCTTGCTTGGTTGGCCAAAAAGGGCGTATGCGTTTTTTCCTGAATATATTCAGGAAAAAACGCATACGCCCTTTTTGGCCAAGTGCATCATTGTGGACGTTCTGCCTCTTTTCCTATGCTTTAAATGCAATTCCAGTCTACCTCCTGAAATCGGTTTCCTGCAATTCTGCCCCGCTTTCAAGTCCTCTTGGCAGCCTTACTTCAGTATATTTTTGGACGATAGCTGTCATTTATAACTCTGCAGGTTTGTGAATTACAGTGCCCCTGAGCTCCTTTCTTCAACTCGCTTTCTCGTGAGCTGGCCGCAACACCGCAGGATGACTTCAGGCCCTAATCTGGTTCCGGCATGGCACGCTGAGCCTTTGGTTAATTCCTCTTCCTGGTGCGAAATGAGAGTTAAATTTGCCCGTCCAGACACCTCCAGCTAGTCTGTCATTGGTTCTCCCATTTCCTGTTCATCTTCCGCAGAAATTGCAAACTGGGCCAAACAGGAGGTTAAAGGCACTGACTCTCCAAGTCGGGAGAGTGTTAGTAAAGCGTCTGGAATGTTGCACCCGAGTACCAGGGGACGAAAACTGACACATATTGGAACACGTCTCCCGATCACACGGTTGATCATACTCTGGGTTCCACATGCATGTTTTAGCTGAAGGAAGAATACCTTAAACCTGGAGAGTTGAGACCCGTGGAATGGGTACCATGCAATATGACTTCAAAGGGTCTTCATTTGCTCACCGAACCTCTCCAATCCTATCACTGCTGCGTTTATGCCCCTGCACACACGCTTGATTCTCTTTCGGAGACATAGCAATCCATAGGTTTTAAGATACTTCCTAGTCAGGTATATTCTTAGGTGTTTAATATGGGGTGTTGAATCCATTTCGTTGAGCAAGGAGTAGCTCTTGTCTATTCCATATTTGGCTTAAGGAACTTTATCTGTGCTCATTTCAATCTCTGGTTTTATGCAGCACCCCAACTCACCTTTCCCCTTAAGCAAGCATAAGTTGGGTTTCTAAATTTGAGACCCTGTTCTGTTTTGTAATTCAGTTCCTGTGTAGCCAAGTTTATATTCCGTGTATTAGTGATATCTTATGATGTTTCTTTTTCTGTGTGACTTATTTCAGTTAGAATCATCGTACCTGAATCCACTCATTATGCTGCTACGGGCCTGATGACGTAGATTTCATTGCTGAGTGATATTGCATTGTAAGTAAGTACCACAACTTCTTTATCCATTTTTCACTTTCTGCGATATTGAACTTGTACCGTAAACCAGGTTCTTGTAAACAGAGCCATCCCAACCTTTGGGGTGGCTGTGTCTTTTGATTTTAATTTCCCTAAGCTATAGGACCATAAGTGGAAGTGCCCTAGGCTCTGTTGCTTTGTTTTTTAGATGTTTCAGGAAACACCATACACTTCTCCCGAGTGGCTGTTGGCAATTGACATCCCGCCCATCAGCATAACAAGGCTCCCAGTTCTCCATGGCCTGTCCTGCCTTTCTGGATTTTACACTTTTTTCAGATGGCCCTTTTGACCGGGGGGAAGTGAGACTTCATTGTAGTGCAGATTTCCTTTGCAACCTTGCTTGGTTGGCCAAAAAGGGCGTATGCGTTTTTTCCTGAATATATTCAGGAAAAAACGCATACGCCCTTTTTGGCCAAGTGCATCATTGTGGACGTTCTGCCTCTTTTCCTATGCTTTAAATGCAATTCCAGTCTACCTCCTGAAATCGGTTTCCTGCAATTCTGCCCCGCTTTCAAGTCCTCTTGGCAGCCTTACTTCAGTATATTTTTGGACGATAGCTGTCATTTATAACTCTGCAGGTTTGTGAATTACAGTGCCCCTGAGCTCCTTTCTTCAACTCGCTTTCTTGTGAGCTGGCCGCAACACCGCAGGATGGCTTCAGGCCCTAATCTGGTTCCGGCACGGCACGCTGAGCCTTTGGTAATTCCTCTTCCTGGTGGGAAATGAGAGTTAAATTTGCCCGTCCAGACACCTCCAGCTGGTCTCTCAATGGTTCTCCCTATTCCTGTTCATCTTCCGCAGAAATTGCAAACTGGGCCAAACAGGAGGTTAAAGGCACTGACTCTCCAAGTCGGGAGAGTGTTAGTAAAGCGTCTGGAATGTTGCACCCGAGTACCAGGGGACGAAAACTGACACATATTGGAACACGTCTCCCGATCACACGGTTGATCATACTCTGGGTTCCACATGCATGTTTTAGCTGAAGGAAGAATACCTTAAACCTGGAGAGTTGAGACCCGTGGAATGGGTACCATGCAATATGACTTCAAAGGGTCTTCATTTGCTCACCGAACCTCTCCAGTCCTATCACTGCTGCGTTTATGCCCCTGTACACACGCTTGATTCTCTTTCGGAGACATAGCAATCCATAGGTTTTAAGATACTTCCTAGTCAGGTACACACTTAGGCATTTAATATGGGGTGTTGAGTCCATTTCGTTGAGCAAGGAGTAGCTCTTGTCTATTCCATATTTGGCTTAAGGAACTTTATCTGTGCTCATTTCAATCTCTGGTTTTATGCAGCACCCCAACTCACCTTTCCCCTTAAGCAAGCATAAATTGGTTTTCTAAATTTGAGACCCTGTTCTGTTTTGAAATTCAGTTCCTGTGTAGCCAAGTTTACATTCCGTGTATTAGTGATATCTTATGATGTTTCTTTTTCTGTGTGACTTATTTCAGTTAGAATCATCATACCTGAATCCACTCATTATGCTGCTACGGGCCTGATGACATAGATTTCCTTGCTGAGTGATATTGCATTGTACGTAAGTACCACAACTTCTTTATCCATTTTTCACTTTCTGCGATATTGAACTTGTACCGTAAACCAGGTTCTTGTAAACAGAGCCGTCCCAACTTTTGGGGTGGCTGTGTCTTTTGATTTTAATTTCCCTAAGCTTTAGGACCATAAGTGGAAGTGCCCTAGGCTCTGTTGCTTTGTTTTTTAGATGTTTCAGGAAACACCATACACTTCTCCCGAGTGGCTGTTGGCAATTGACATCCCGCCCATCAGCATAACAAGGCTCCCAGTTCTCCATGGCCTGTCCTGCCTTTCTGGATTTTACACTTTTTTCAGATGGCCCTTTTGACCGGGGGGAAGTGAGACTTCATTGTAGTGCAGATTTCCTTTGCAAGCTTGCTTGGTTGGCCAAAAAGGGCGTATGCGTTTTTTCCTGAATATATTCAGGAAAAAACGCATACGCCCTTTTTGGCCAAGTGCATCATTGTGGACGTTCTGCCTCTTTTCCTATGCTTTAAATGCAATTCCAGTCTACCTCCTGAAATCGGTTTCCTGCAATTCTGCCCCGCTTTCAAGTCCTCTTGGCAGCCTTACTTCAGTATATTTTTGGACGATAGCTGTCATTTATAACTCTGCAGGTTTGTGAATTACAGTGCCCCTGAGCTCCTTTCTTCAACTCGCTTTCTCGTGAGCTGGCCGCAACACCGCAGGATGACTTCAGGCCCTAATCTGGTTCCGGCATGGCACGCTGAGCCTTTGGTTAATTCCTCTTCCTGGTGCGAAATGAGAGTTAAATTTGCCCGTCCAGACACCTCCAGCTAGTCTGTCATTGGTTCTCCCATTTCCTGTTCATCTTCCGCAGAAATTGCAAACTGGGCCAAACAGGAGGTTAAAGGCACTGACTCTCCAAGTCGGGAGAGTGTTAGTAAAGCGTCTGGAATGTTGCACCCGAGTACCAGGGGACGAAAACTGACACATATTGGAACACGTCTCCCGATCACACGGTTGATCATACTCTGGGTTCCACATGCATGTTTTAGCTGAAGGAAGAATACCTTAAACCTGGAGAGTTGAGACCCGTGGAATGGGTACCATGCAATATGACTTCAAAGGGTCTTCATTTGCTCACCGAACCTCTCCAATCCTATCACTGCTGCGTTTATGCCCCTGCACACACGCTTGATTCTCTTTCGGAGACATAGCAATCCATAGGTTTTAAGATACTTCCTAGTCAGGTATATTCTTAGGTGTTTAATATGGGGTGTTGAATCCATTTCGTTGAGCAAGGAGTAGCTCTTGTCTATTCCATATTTGGCTTAAGGAACTTTATCTGTGCTCATTTCAATCTCTGGTTTTATGCAGCACCCCAACTCACCTTTCCCCTTAAGCAAGCATAAGTTGGGTTTCTAAATTTGAGACCCTGTTCTGTTTTGTAATTCAGTTCCTGTGTAGCCAAGTTTATATTCCGTGTATTAGTGATATCTTATGATGTTTCTTTTTCTGTGTGACTTATTTCAGTTAGAATCATCGTACCTGAATCCACTCATTATGCTGCTACGGGCCTGATGACGTAGATTTCATTGCTGAGTGATATTGCATTGTAAGTAAGTACCACAACTTCTTTATCCATTTTTCACTTTCTGCGATATTGAACTTGTACCGTAAACCAGGTTCTTGTAAACAGAGCCGTCCCAACCTTTGGGGTGGCTGTGTCTTTTGATTTTAATTTCCCTAAGCTATAGGACCATAAGTGGAAGTGCCCTAGGCTCTGTTGCTTTGTTTTTTAGATGTTTCAGGAAACACCATACACTTCTCCCGAGTGGCTGTTGGCAATTGACATCCCGCCCATCAGCATAACAAGGCTCCCAGTTCTCCATGGCCTGTCCTGCCTTTCTGGATTTTACACTTTTTTCAGATGGCCCTTTTGACCGGGGGGAAGTGAGACTTCATTGTAGTGCAGATTTCCTTTGCAAGCTTGCTTGGTTGGCCAAAAAGGGCGTATGCGTTTTTTCCTGAATATATTCAGGAAAAAACGCATACGCCCTTTTTGGCCAAGTGCATCATTGTGGACGTTCTGCCTCTTTTCCTATGCTTTAAATGCAATTCCAGTCTACCTCCTGAAATCGGTTTCCTGCAATTCTGCCCCGCTTTCAAGTCCTCTTGGCAGCCTTACTTCAGTATATTTTTGGACGATAGCTGTCATTTATAACTCTGCAGGTTTGTGAATTACAGTGCCCCTGAGCTCCTTTCTTCAACTCGCTTTCTTGTGAGCTGGCCGCAACACCGCAGGATGGCTTCAGGCCCTAATCTGGTTCCGGCACGGCACGCTGAGCCTTTGGTAATTCCTCTTCCTGGTGGGAAATGAGAGTTAAATTTGCCCGTCCAGACACCTCCAGCTGGTCTCTCAATGGTTCTCCCTATTCCTGTTCATCTTCCGCAGAAATTGCAAACTGGGCCAAACAGGAGGTTAAAGGCACTGACTCTCCAAGTCGGGAGAGTGTTAGTAAAGCGTCTGGAATGTTGCACCCGAGTACCAGGGGACGAAAACTGACACATATTGGAACACGTCTCCCGATCACACGGTTGATCATACTCTGGGTTCCACATGCATGTTTTAGCTGAAGGAAGAATACCTTAAACCTGGAGAGTTGAGACCCGTGGAATGGGTACCATGCAATATGACTTCAAAGGGTCTTCATTTGCTCACCGAACCTCTCCAGTCCTATCACTGCTGCGTTTATGCCCCTGTACACACGCTTGATTCTCTTTCGGAGACATAGCAATCCATAGGTTTTAAGATACTTCCTAGTCAGGTACACACTTAGGCATTTAATATGGGGTGTTGAGTCCATTTCGTTGAGCAAGGAGTAGCTCTTGTCTATTCCATATTTGGCTTAAGGAACTTTATCTGTGCTCATTTCAATCTCTGGTTTTATGCAGCACCCCAACTCACCTTTCCCCTTAAGCAAGCATAAATTGGTTTTCTAAATTTGAGACCCTGTTCTGTTTTGAAATTCAGTTCCTGTGTAGCCAAGTTTACATTCCGTGTATTAGTGATATCTTATGATGTTTCTTTTTCTGTGTGACTTATTTCAGTTAGAATCATCATACCTGAATCCACTCATTATGCTGCTACGGGCCTGATGACATAGATTTCCTTGCTGAGTGATATTGCATTGTACGTAAGTACCACAACTTCTTTATCCATTTTTCACTTTCTGCGATATTGAACTTGTACCGTAAACCAGGTTCTTGTAAACAGAGCCGTCCCAACCTTTGGGGTGGCTGTGTCTTTTGATTTTAATTTCCCTAAGCTATAGGACCATAAGTGGAAGTGCCCTAGGCTCTGTTGCTTTGTTTCTTAGATGTTTCAGGAAACACCATACACTTCTCCCGAGTGGCTGTTGGCAATTTACATCCCGCCCATCAGCATAACAAGGCTCCCAGTTCTCCATGGCCTGTCCTGCCTTTCTGGATTTTACACTTTTTTCAGATGGCCCTTTTGACCGGGGGGAAGTGAGACTTCATTGTAGTGCAGATTTCCTTTGCAAGCTTGCTTGGTTGGCCAAAAAGGGCGTATGCGTTTTTTCCTGAATATATTCAGGAAAAAACGCATACGCCCTTTTTGGCCAAGTGCATCATTGTGGACGTTCTGCCTCTTTTCCTATGCTTTAAATGCAATTCCAGTCTACCTCCTGAAATCGGTTTCCTGCAATTCTGCCCCGCTTTCAAGTCCTCTTGGCAGCCTTACTTCAGTATATTTTTGGACAATAGCTGTCATTTATAACTCTGCAGGTTTGTGAATTACAGTGCCCCTGAGCTACTTTCTTCAACTCGCTTTCTCGTGAGCTGGCCGCAACACCGCAGGATGGCTTCAGGCCCTAATCTGGTTCCGGCACGGCACGCTGAGCCTTTGGTAATTCCTCTTCCTGGTGGGAAATGAGAGTTAAATTTGCCCGTCCACACACCTCCAGCTAGTCTGTCATTGGTTCTCCCTATTCCTGTTCATCTTCCGCAGAAATTGCAAACTGGGCCAAACAGGAGGTTAAAGGCACTGAGTCTCCAAGTCGGGAGAGTGTTAGTAAAGCGTCTGGAATGTTGCACCCGAGTACCAGGGGACGAAAACTGACACATATTGGAACACGTCTCCCGATCACACGGTTGATCATACTCTGGGTTCCACATGCATGTTTTAGCTGAAGGAAGAATCCCTTAAACCTGGAGAGTTGAGACCCGTGGAATGGGTACCATGCAATATGACTTCAAAGGGTCTTCATTTGCTCACCGAACCTCTCCAGTCCTATCACTGCTGCGTTTATGCCCCTGTACACACGCTTGATTCTCTTTTGGAGACATAGCAATCCATAGGTTTTAAGATACTTCCTAGTCAGGTACACTCTTAGGCGTTTAATATGGGGTGTTGAGTCCATTTCGTTGAGCAAGGAGTAGCTCTTGTCTATTCCATATTTGGCTTAAGGAACTTTATCTGTGCTCATTTCAATCTCTGGTTTTATGCAGCACCCCAACTCACCTTTCCCCTTAAGCAAGCATAAGTTGGGTTTCTAAATTTGAGACCCTGTTCTGTTTTGTAATTCAGTTCCTGTGTAGCCAAGTTTACATTCCGTGTATTAGTGATATCTTATGATGTTTCTTTTTCTGTGTGACTTATTTCAGTTAGAATCATCATACCTGAATCCACTCATTATGCTGCTACGGGCCTGATGACATAGATTTCATTGCTGAGTGATACTGCATTGTACGTAAGTACCACAACTTCTTTATCCATTTTTCACTTTCTGCGATATTGAACTTGCACCGTAAACCAGGTTCTTGTAAACAGAGCCGTCCCAACTTTTGGGGTGGCTGTGTCTTTTTGATTTTAATTTCCCTAATCTATAGGACCATAAGTGGAAGTGCCCTAGGCTCTGTTGCTTTGTTTTTTAGATGTTTCAGGAAACACCATACACTTCTCCCGAGTGGCTGTTGGCAATTAACATCCCGCCCATCAGCATAACAAGGCTCCCAGTTCTCCATGGCCTGTCCTGCCTTTCTGGATTTTACACTTTTTTCAGATGGCCCTTTTGACCGGGGGGAAGTGAGACTTCATTGTAGTGCAGATTTCCTTTGCAAGCTTGCTTGGTTGGCCAAAAAGGGCGTATGCGTTTTTTCCTGAATATATTCAGGAAAAAACGCATACGCCCTTTTTGGCCAAGTGCATCATTGTGGACGTTCTGCCTCTTTTCCTATGCTTTAAATGCAATTCCAGTCTACCTCCTGAAATCGGTTTCCTGCAATTCTGCCCCGCTTTCAAGTCCTCTTGGCAGCCTTACTTCAGTATATTTTTGGACAATAGCTGTCATTTATAACTCTGCAGGTTTGTGAATTACAGTGCCCCTGAGCTCCTTTCTTCAACTCGCTTTCTCGTGAGCTGGCCGCAACACCGCACGATTGCTTCAGGCCCTAATCTGGTTCCGGGACGGCACGCTGAGCCTTGGTTAATTCCTCTTCCTGGTGGGAAATGAGAGTTAAATTTGCCCGTCCAGACACCTCCAGCTAGTCTGTCATTGGTTCTCCCTATTCCTGTTCATCTTCCGCAGAAATTGCAAACTGGACCAAACAGGAGGTTAAAGGCACTGACTCTCCAAGTCGGGAGAGTGTTAGTAAAGCGTCTGGAATGTTGCACCCGAGTACCAGGGGACGAAAACTGACACATATTGGAACACGTCTCCCGATCACACGGTTGATCATACTCTGGGTTCCACATGCATGTTTTAGCTGAAGGAAGAATACCTTAAACCTGGAGAGTTGAGACCCGTGGAATGGGTACCATGCAATATGACTTCAAAGGGTCTTCATTTGCTCACCGAACCTTTCCAGTCCTATCACTGCTGTGTTTATGCCCCTGTACACACGCTTGATTCTCTTTCAGAGACATAGCAATCCATAGGTTTTAAGATACTTCCTAGTCAGGTACATTCTTAGGCGTTTAATATGGGGTGTTGAGTCCATTTCGTTGAGCAAGGAGTAGCTCTTTTCTATTCCATATTTGGCTTAAGGAACTTTATCTGTGCTCATTTCAATCTCTGGTTTTATGCAGCACCCCAACTCACCTTTCCCCTTAAGCAAGCATAAGTTGGGTTTCTAAATTTGAGACCCTGTTCTGTTTTGTAATTCAGTTCCTGTGTAGCCAAGTTTACATTCCGTGTATTAGTGATATCTTATGATGTTTCTTTTTCTGTGTGACTTATTTCAGTTAGAATCATCATACCTGAATCCACTCACTATGCTGCTACGGGCCTGATGACATAGATTTCATTGCTGAGTGATACTGCATTGTACGTAAGTACCACAACTTCTTTATCCATTTTTCACTTTCTGCGATATTGAACTTGTACCGTAAACCAGGTTCTTGTAAACAGAGCCGTCCCAACCTTTTTGGTGGCTGTGTCTTTTTGATTTTAATTTCCCTAAGCTATAGGACCATAAGTGGAAGTGCCCTAGGCTCTGTTGCTTTGTTTTTTAGATGTTTCAGGAAACACCATACACTTCTCCCGAGTGTCTGTTGGCAATTTACATCCCGCCCATCAGCATAACAAGGCTCCCAGTTCTCCATGGCCTGTCCTGCCTTTCTGGATTTTACACTTTTTTCAGATGGCCCTTTTGACCGGGGGGAAGTGAGACTTCATTGTAGTGCAGATTTCCTTTGCAAGCTTGCTTGGTTGGCCAAAAAGGGCGTATGCGTTTCTTCCTGAATATATTCAGGAAGAAACGCATACGCCCTTTTTGGCCAAGTGCATCATTGTGGACGTTCTGCCTCTTTTCCTATGCTTTAAATGCAATTCCAGTCTACCTCCTGTAATCAGTTTCCTGCAATTCTGCACCGCTTTCAAGTCCTCTTGGCAGCCTTACTTCAGTATATTTTTGGACGATAGCTGTCATTTATAACTCTGCAGGTTTGTGAATTACAGTGCCCCTGAGCTCCTTTCTTCAACTCGCTTTCTCGTGAGCTGGCCGCAACACCGCAGGATTGCTTCAGGCCCTAATCTGGTTCCAGCACGGCACGCTGAGCCTTTGGTTAATTCCTCTTCCTGGTGGGAAATGAGAGTTAAATTTGCCCGTCCAGACACCTCCAGCTAGTCTGTCATTGGTTCTCCCTATTCCTGTTCATCTTCCGCAGAAATTGCAAACTGGGCCAAACAGGAGGTTAAAGGCACTGAGTCTCCAAGTCGGGAGAGTGTTAGTAAAGCGTCTGGAATGTTGCACCCGAGTACCAGGGGACGAAAACTGACACATATTGGAACACGTCTCCCGATCACACGGTTGATCATACTCTGGGTTCCACATGCACGTTTTAGCTGAAGGAAGAATACCTTAAACCTGGAGAGTTGAGACCCGTGGAATGGGTACCATGCAATATGACTTCAAAGGGTCTTCATTTGCTCACCGAACCTCTCCAATCCTATCACTGCTGCGTTTATGCCCCTGGACACACACTTGATTCTCTTTCGGAGACATAGCAATCCATAGGTTTTAAGATACTTCCTAGTCAGGTACATTCTTAGGCGTTTAATATGGGGTGTTGAGTCCATTTCGTTGAGCAAGGAGTAGCTCTTGTCTATTCCATATTTGGCTTAAGGAACTTTATCTGTGCTCATTTCAATCTCTGGTTTTATGCAGCACCCCAACTCACCTTTCCCCTTAAGCAAGCATAAGTTGGGTTTCTAAATTTGAGACCCTGTTCTGTTTTGTAATTCAGTTCCTGTGTAGCCAAGTTTACATTCCGTGTATTAGTGATATCTTATGATGTTTCTTTTTCTGTGTGACTTATTTCAGTTAGAATCATCATACCTGAATCCACTCATTATGCTGCTATGGGCCTGATGACATAGATTTCATTGCTGAGTGATATTGCATTGTACGTAAGTACCACAACTTCTTTATCCATTTTTCACTTTCTGCGATATTGGACTTGTACCGTAAACCAGGTTCTTGTAAACAGAGCCGTCCCAACCATTAGGGTGGCTGTGTCTTTTTGATTTTAATTTCCCTAAGCTATAGGACCATAAGTGGAAGTGCCCTAGGCTCTGTTGCTTTGTTTTTTAGATGTTTCAGGAAACACCATACACTTCTCCCGAGTGGCTGTTGGCAATTAACATCCCGCCCATCAGCATAACAAGGCTCCCAGTTCTCCATGGCCTGTCCTGCCTTTCTGGATTTTACACTTTTTTCAGATGGCCCTTTTGACCGGGGGGAAGTGAGACTTCATTGTAGTGCAGATTTCCTTTGCAAGCTTGCTTGGTTGGCCAAAAAGGGCGTATGCGTTTTTTCCTGAATATATTCAGGAAAAAACGCATACGCCCTTTTTGGCCAAGTGCATCATTGTGGACGTTCTGCCTCTTTTCCTATGCTTTAAATGCAATTCCAGTCTACCTCCTGAAATCGGTTTCCTGCAATTCTGCCCCGCTTTCAAGTCCTCTTGGCAGCCTTACTTCAGTATATTTTTGGACGATAGCTGTCATTTATAACTCTGCAGGTTTGTGAATTACAGTGCCCCTGAGCTCCTTTCTTCAACTCGCTTTCTTGTGAGCTGGCCGCAACACCGCAGGATGGCTTCAGGCCCTAATCTGGTTCCGGCACGGCACGCTGAGCCTTTGGTAATTCCTCTTCCTGATGGGAAATGAGAGTTAAATTTGCCCGTCCAGACACCTCCAGCTGGTCTCTCAATGGTTCTCCCTATTCCTGTTCATCTTCCGCAGAAATTGCAAACTGGGCCAAACAGGAGGTTAAAGGCACTGACTCTCCAAGTCGGGAGAGTGTTAGTAAAGCGTCTGGAATGTTGCACCCGAGTACCAGGGGACGAAAACTGACACATATTGGAACACGTCTCCCGATCACACGGTTGATCATACTCTGGGTTCCACATGCATGTTTTAGCTGAAGGAAGAATACCTTAAACCTGGAGAGTTGAGACCCGTGGAATGGGTACCATGCAATATGACTTCAAAGGGTCTTCATTTGCTCACCGAACCTCTCCAGTCCTATCACTGCTGCGTTTATGCCCCTGTACACACGCTTGATTCTCTTTCGGAGACATAGCAATCCATAGGTTTTAAGATACTTCCTAGTCAGGTACACACTTAGGCATTTAATATGGGGTGTTGAGTCCATTTCGTTGAGCAAGGAGTAGCTCTTGTCTATTCCATATTTGGCTTAAGGAACTTTATCTGTGCTCATTTCAATCTCTGGTTTTATGCAGCACCCCAACTCACCTTTCCCCTTAAGCAAGCATAAATTGGTTTTCTAAATTTGAGACCCTGTTCTGTTTTGAAATTCAGTTCCTGTGTAGCCAAGTTTACATTCCGTGTATTAGTGATATCTTATGATGTTTCTTTTTCTGTGTGACTTATTTCAGTTAGAATCATCATACCTGAATCCACTCATTATGCTGCTACGGGCCTGATGACATAGATTTCCTTGCTGAGTGATATTGCATTGTACGTAAGTACCACAACTTCTTTATCCATTTTTCACTTTCTGCGATATTGAACTTGTACCGTAAACCAGGTTCTTGTAAACAGAGCCGTCCCAACTTTTGGGGTGGCTGTGTCTTTTGATTTTAATTTCCCTAAGCTTTAGGACCATAAGTGGAAGTGCCCTAGGCTCTGTTGCTTTGTTTTTTAGATGTTTCAGGAAACACCATACACTTCTCCCGAGTGGCTGTTGGCAATTGACATCCCGCCCATCAGCATAACAAGGCTCCCAGTTCTCCATGGCCTGTCCTGCCTTTCTGGATTTTACACTTTTTTCAGATGGCCCTTTTGACCGGGGGGAAGTGAGACTTCATTGTAGTGCAGATTTCCTTTGCAAGCTTGCTTGGTTGGCCAAAAAGGGCGTATGCGTTTTTTCCTGAATATATTCAGGAAAAAACGCATACGCCCTTTTGGGCCAAGTGCATCATTGTGGACGTTCTGCCTCTTTTCCTATGCTTTAAATGCAATTCCAGTCTACCTCCTGAAATCGGTTTCCTGCAATTCTGCCCCGCTTTCAAGTCCTCTTGGCAGCCTTACTTCAGTATATTTTTGGACGATAGCTGTCATTTATAACTCTGCAGGTTTGTGAATTACAGTGCCCCTGAGCTCCTTTCTTCAACTCGCTTTCTTGTGAGCTGGCCGCAACACCGCAGGATGGCTTCAGGCCCTAATCTGGTTCCGGCACGGCACGCTGAGCCTTTGGTAATTCCTCTTCCTGGTGGGAAATGAGAGTTAAATTTGCCCGTCCAGACACCTCCAGCTGGTCTCTCAATGGTTCTCCCTATTCCTGTTCATCTTCCGCAGAAATTGCAAACTGGGCCAAACAGGAGGTTAAAGGCACTGAGTCTCCAAGTCGGGAGAGTGTTAGTAAAGCGTCTGGAATGTTGCACCCGAGTACCAGGGGACGAAAACTGACACATATTGGAACACGTCTCCCGATCACACGGTTGATCATACTCTGGGTTCCACATGCATGTTTTAGCTGAAGGAAGAATACCTTAAACCTGGAGAGTTGAGACCCGTGGAATGGGTACCATGCAATATGACTTCAAAGGGTCTTCATTTGCTCACCGAACCTCTCCAGTCCTATCACTGCTGCGTTTATGCCCCTGTACACACGCTTGATTCTCTTTTGGAGACATAGCAATCCATTGGTTTTAAGATACTTCCTAGTCAGGTACACACTTAGGCATTTAATGTGGGGTGTTGAGTCCATTTCGTTGAGCAAGGAGTAGCTCTTGTCTATTCCATATTTGGCTTAAGGAACTTTATCTGTGCTCATTTCAATCTCTGGTTTTATGCAGCACCCCAACTCACCTTTCCCCTTAAGCAAGCATAAATTGGTTTTCTAAATTTGAGACCCTGTTCTGTTTTGAAATTCAGTTCCTGTGTAGCCAAGTTTACATTCCGTGTATTAGTGATATCTTATGATGTTTCTTTTTCTGTGTGACTTATTTCAGTTAGAATCATCATACCTGAATCCACTCATTATGCTGCTATGGGCCTGATGACATAGATTTCATTGCTGAGTGATACTGCATTGTACGTAAGTACCACAACTTCTTTATCCATTTTTCACTTTCTGCGATATTGAACTTGTACCGTAAACCAGGTTCTTGTAAACAGAGCCGTCCCAACCTTTGGGGTGGCTGTGTCTTTTGATTTTAATTTCCCTAAGCTATAGGACCATAAGTGGAAGTGCCCTAGGCTCTGTTGCTTTGTTTTTTAGATGTTTCAGGAAACACCATACACTTCTCCCGAGTGGCTGTTGGCAATTTACATCCCGCCCATCAGCATAACAAGGCTCCCAGTTCTCCATGGCCTGTCCTGCCTTTCTGGATTTTACACTTTTTTCAGATGGCCCTTTTGACCGGGGGGAAGTGAGACTTCATTGTAGTGCAGATTTCCTTTGCAAGCTTGCTTGGTTGGCCAAAAAGGGCGTATGCGTTTTTTCCTGAATATATTCAGGAAAAAACGCATACGCCCTTTTTGGCCAAGTGCATCATTGTGGACGTTCTGCCTCTTTTCCTATGCTTTAAATGCAATTCCAGTCTACCTCCTGAAATCGGTTTCCTGCAATTCTGCCCCGCTTTCAAGTCCTCTTGGCAGCCTTACTTCAGTATATTTTTGGACGATAGCTGTCATTTATAACTCTGCAGGTTTGTGAATTACAGTGCCCCTGAGCTCCTTTCTTCAACTCCCTTTCTTGTGAGCTGGCCGCAACACCGCAGGATGGCTTCAGGCCCTAATCTGGTTCCGGCACGGCACGCTGAGCCTTTGGTAATTCCTCTTCCTGGTGGGAAATGAGAGTTAAATTTGCCCGTCCAGACACCTCCAGCTGGTCTCTCAATGGTTCTCCCTATTCCTGTTCATCTTCCGCAGAAATTGCAAACTGGGCCAAACAGGAGGTTAAAGGCACTGACTCTCCAAGTCGGGAGAGTGTTAGTAAAGCGTCTGGAATGTTGCACCCGAGTACCAGGGGACGAAAACTGACACATATTGGAACACGTCTCCCGATCACACGGTTGATCATACTCTGGGTTCCACATGCATGTTTTAGCTGAAGGAAGAATACCTTAAACCTGGAGAGTTGAGACCCGTGGAATGGGTACCATGCAATATGACTTCAAAGGGTCTTCATTTGCTCACCGAACCTCTCCAGTCCTATCACTGCTGCGTTTATGCCCCTGTACACACGCTTGATTCTCTTTCGGAGACATAGCAATCCATAGGTTTTAAGATACTTCCTAGTCAGGTACACACTTAGGCATTTAATATGGGGTGTTGAGTCCATTTCGTTGAGCAAGGAGTAGCTCTTGTCTATTCCATATTTGGCTTAAGGAACTTTATCTGTGCTCATTTCAATCTCTGGTTTTATGCAGCACCCCAACTCACCTTTCCCCTTAAGCAAGCATAAATTGGTTTTCTAAATTTGAGACCCTGTTCTGTTTTGAAATTCAGTTCCTGTGTAGCCAAGTTTACATTCCGTGTATTAGTGATATCTTATGATGTTTCTTTTTCTGTGTGACTTATTTCAGTTAGAATCATCATACCTGAATCCACTCATTATGCTGCTACGGGCCTGATGACATAGATTTCCTTGCTGAGTGATACTGCATTGTACGTAAGTACCACAACTTCTTTATGCATTTTTCACTTTCTTCGATATTGAACTTGTACCGTAAACCAGGTTCTTGTAAACAGAGCCGTCCCAACCTTTGGGGTGGCTGTGTCTTTTGATTTTAATTTCCCTAAGCTATAGGACCATAAGTGGAAGTGCCCTAGGCTCTGTTGCTTTGTTTTTTAGATGTTTCAGGAAACACCATACACTTCTCCCGAGTGGCTGTTGGCAATTTACATCCCGCCCATCAGCATAACAAGGCTCCCAGTTCTCCATGGCCTGTCCTGCCTTTCTGGATTTTACACTTTTTTCAGATGGCCCTTTTGACCGGGGGGAAGTGAGACTTCATTGTAGTGCAGATTTCCTTTGCAAGCTTGCTTGGTTGGCCAAAAAGGGCGTATGCGTTTTTTCCTGAATATATTCAGGAAAAAACGCATACGCCCTTTTTGGCCAAGTGCATCATTGTGGACGTTCTGCCTCTTTTCCTATGCTTTAAATGCAATTCCAGTCTACCTCCTGAAATCGGTTTCCTGCCATTCTGCCCCGCTTTCAAGTCCTCTTGGCAGCCTTACTTCAGTATATTTTTGGACGATAGCTGTCATTTATAACTCTGCAGGTTTGTGAATTACAGTGCCCCTGAGCTCCTTTCTTCAACTCGTTTTCTTGTGAGCTGGCCGCAACACCGCAGGATGGCTTCAGGCCCTAATCTGGTTCCGGCACGGCATGCTGAGCCTTTGGTAATTCCTCTTCCTGGTGGGAAATGAGAGTTAAATTTGCCCGTCCAGACACCTCCAGCTGGTCTCTCAATGGTTCTCCCTATTCCTGTTCATCTTCCGCAGAAATTGCAAACTGGGCCAAACAGGAGGTTAAAGGCACTGACTCTCCAAGTCGGGAGAGTGTTAGTAAAGCGTCTGGAATGTTGCACCCGAGTACCAGGGGACGAAAACTGACACATATTGGAACACGTCTCCCGATCACACGGTTGATCATACTCTGGGTTCCACATGCATGTTTTAGCTGAAGGAAGAATACCTTAAACCTGGAGAGTTGAGACCCGTGGAATGGGTACCATGCAATATGACTTCAAAGGGTCTTCATTTGCTCACCGAACCTCTCCAGTCCTATCACTGCTGCGTTTATGCCCCTGTACACACGCTTGATTCTCTTTCGGAGACATAGCAATCCATAGGTTTTAAGATACTTCCTAGTCAAGTACACACTTAGGCATTTAATATGGGGTGTTGAGTCCATTTCATTGAGCAAGGAGTAGCTCTTGTCTATTCCATATTTGGCTTAAGGAACTTTATCTGTGCTCATTTCAATCTCTGGTTTTATGCAGCACCCCAACTCACCTTTCCCCTTAAGCAAGCATAAATTGGTTTTCTAAATTTGAGACCCTGTTCTGTTTTGAAATTCAGTTCCTGTGTAGCCAAGTTTACATTCCGTGTATTAGTGATATCTTATGATGTTTCTTTTTCTGTGTGACTTATTTCAGTTAGAATCATCATACCTGAATCCACTCATTATGCTGCTACGGGCCTGATGACATAGATTTCCTTGCTGAGTGATATTGCATTGTACGTAAGTACCACAATTTCTTTATCCATTTTTCACTTTCTGCGATATTGAACTTGTACCGTAAACCAGGTTCTTGTAAACAGAGCCGTCCCAACCTTTGGGGTGGCTGTGTCTTTTGATTTTAATTTCCCTAAGCTATAGGACCATAAGTGGAAGTGCCCTAGGCTCTGTTGCTTTGTTTTTTAGATGTTTCAGGAAACACCATACACTTCTCCCGAGTGGCTGTTGGCAATTTACATCCCGCCCATCAGCATAACAAGGCTCCCAGTTCTCCATGGCCTGTCCTGCCTTTCTGGATTTTACACTTTTTTCAGATGGCCCTTTTGACCGGGGGGAAGTGAGACTTCATTGTAGTGCAGATTTCCTTTGCAAGCTTGCTTGGTTGGCCAAAAAGGGCGTATGCGTTTTTTCCTGAATATATTCAGGAAAAAACGCATACGCCCTTTTGGGCCAAGTGCATCATTGTGGACGTTCTGCCTCTTTTCCTATGCTTTAAATGCAATTCCAGTCTACCTCCTGAAATCGGTTTCCTGCAATTCTGCCCCGCTTTCAAGTCCTCTTGGCAGCCTTACTTCAGTATATTTTTGGACGATAGCTGTCATTTATAACTCTGCAGGTTTGTGAATTACAGTGCCCCTGAGCTCCTTTCTTCAACTCGCTTTCTTGTGAGCTGGCCGCAACACCGCAGGATGGCTTCAGGCCCTAATCTGGTTCCGGCACGGCACGCTGAGCCTTTGGTAATTCCTCTTCCTGGTGGGAAATGAGAGTTAAATTTGCCCGTCCAGACACCTCCAGCTGGTCTCTCAATGGTTCTCCCTATTCCTGTTCATCTTCCGCAGAAATTGCAAACTGGGCCAAACAGGAGGTTAAAGGCACTGACTCTCCAAGTCGGGAGAGTGTTAGTAAAGCGTCTGGAATGTTGCACCCGAGTACCAGGGGACGAAAACTGACACATATTGGAACACGTCTCCCGATCACACGGTTGATCATACTCTGGGTTCCACATACATGTTTTAGCTGAAGGAAGAATACCTTCAACCTGGAGAGTTGAGACCCGTGGAATGGGTACCATGCAATATGACTTCAAAGGGTCTTCATTTGCTCACCGAACCTCTCCAGTCCTATCACTGCTGCGTTTATGCCCCTGTACACACGCTTGATTCTCTTTCGGAGACATAGCAATCCATAGGTTTTAAGATACTTCCTAGTCAGGTACACACTTAGGCATTTAATATGGGGTGTTGAGTCCATTTCGTTGAGCAAGGAGTAGCTCTTGTCTATTCCATATTTGGCTTAAGGAACTTTATCTGTGCTCATTTCAATCTCTGGTTTTATGCAGCACCCCAACTCACCTTTCCCCTTAAGCAAGCATAAATTGGTTTTCTAAATTTGAGACCCTGTTCTGTTTTGAAATTCAGTTCCTGTGTAGCCAAGTTTACATTCCGTGTATTAGTGATATCTTATGATGTTTCTTTTTCTGTGTGACTTATTTCAGTTAGAATCATCATACCTGAATCCACTCATTATGCTGCTACGGGCCTGATGACATAGATTTCCTTGCTGAGTGATATTGCATTGTACGTAAGTACCACAACTTCTTTATCCATTTTTCACTTTCTGCGATATTGAACTTGTACCGTAAACCAGGTTCTTGTAAACAGAGCCGTCCCAACCTTTGGGGTGGCTGTGTCTTTTGATTTTAATTTCCCTAAGCTATAGGACCATAAGTGGAAGTGCCCTAGGCTCTGTTGCTTTGTTTTTTAGATGTTTCAGGAAACACCATACACTTCTCCCGAGTGGCTGTTGGCAATTGACATCCCGCCCATCAGCATAACAAGGCTCCCAGTTCTCCATGGCCTGTCCTGCCTTTCTGGATTTTACACTTTTTTCAGATGGCCCTTTTGACCGGGGGGAAGTGAGACTTCATTGTAGTGCAGATTTCCTTTGCAAGCTTGCTTGGTTGGCCAAAAAGGGCGTATGCGTTTTTTCCTGAATATATTCAGGAAAAAACGCATACGCCCTTTTGGGCCAAGTGCATCATTGTGGACGTTCTGCCTCTTTTCCTATGCTTTCAATGCAATTCCAGTCTACCTCCTGAAATCGGTTTCCTGCAATTCTGCCCCGCTTTCAAGTCCTCTTGGCAGCCTTACTTCAGTATATTTTTGGACGATAGCTGTCATTTATAACTCTGCAGGTTTGTGAATTACAGTGCCCCTGAGCTCCTTTCTTCAACTCGCTTTCTTGTGAGCTGGCCGCAACACCGCAGGATGGCTTCAGGCCCTAATCTGGTTCCGGCACGGCACGCTGAGCCTTTGGTAATTCCTCTTCCTGGTGGGAAATGAGAGTTAAATTTGCCCGTTCAGACACCTCCAGCTGGTCTCTCAATGGTTCTCCCTATTCCTGTTCATCTTCCGCAGAAATTGCAAACTGGGCCAAACAGGAGGTTAAAGGCACTGAGTCTCCAAGTCGGGAGAGTGTTAGTAAAGCGTCTGGAATGTTGCACCCGAGTACCAGGGGACGAAAACTGACACATATTGGAACACGTCTCCCGATCACACGGTTGATCATACTCTGGGTTCCACATGCATGTTTTAGCTGAAGGAAGAATACCTTAAACCTGGAGAGTTGAGACCCGTGGAATGGGTACCATGCAATATGACTTCAAAGGGTCTTCATTTGCTCACCGAACCTCTCCAGTCCTATCACTGCTGCGTTTATGCCCCTGTACACACGCTTGATTCTCTTTCGGAGACATAGCAATCCATAGGTTTTAAGATACTTCCTAGTCAGGTACACACTTAGGCATTTAATGTGGGGTGTTGAGTCCATTTCGTTGAGCAAGGAGTAGCTCTTGTCTATTCCATATTTGGCTTAAGGAACTTTATCTGTGCTCATTTCAATCTCTGGTTTTATGCAGCACCCCAACTCACCTTTCCCCTTAAGCAAGCATAAATTGGTTTTCTAAATTTGAGACCCTGTTCTGTTTTGAAATTCAGTTCCTGTGTAGCCAAGTTTACATTCCGTGTATTAGTGATATCTTATGATGTTTCATTTTCTGTGTGACTTATTTCAGTTAGAATCATCATACCTGAATCCACTCATTATGCTGCTACGGGCCTGATGACATAGATTTCATTGCTGAGTGATACTGCATTGTACGTAAGTACCACAACTTCTTTATCCATTTTTCACTTTCTGCGATATTGAACTTGTACCGTAAACCAGGTTCTTGTAAACAGAGCCGTCCCAACCTTTGGGGTGGCTGTGTCTTTTGATTTTAATTTCCCTAAGCTATAGGACCATAAGTGGAAGTGCCCTAGGCTCTGTTGCTTTGTTTTTTAGATGTTTCAGGAAACACCATACACTTCTCCCGAGTGGCTGTTGGCAATTGACATCCCGCCCATCAGCATAACAAGGCTCCCAGTTCTCCATGGCCTGTCCTGCCTTTCTGGATTTTACACTTTTTTCAGATGGCCCTTTTGACCGGGGGGAAGTGAGACTTCATTGTAGTGCAGATTTCCTTTGCAAGCTTGCTTGGTTGGCCAAAAAGGGCGTATGCGTTTTTTCCTGAATATATTCAGGAAAAAACGCATACGCCCTTTTGGGCCAAGTGCATCATTGTGGACGTTCTGCCTCTTTTCCTATGCTTTAAATGCAATTCCAGTCTACCTCCTGAAATCGGTTTCCTGCAATTCTGCCCCGCTTTCAAGTCCTCTTGGCAGCCTTACTTCAGTATATTTTTGGACGATAGCTGTCATTTATAACTCTGCAGGTTTGTGAATTACAGTGCCCCTGAGCTCCTTTCTTCAACTCGCTTTCTTGTGAGCTGGCCGCAACACCGCAGGATGGCTTCAGGCCCTAATCTGGTTCCGGCACGGCACGCTGAGCCTTTGGTAATTCCTCTTCCTGGTGGGAAATGAGAGTTAAATTTGCCCGTCCAGACACCTCCAGCTGGTCTCTCAATGGTTCTCCCTATTCCTGTTCATCTTCCGCAGAAATTGCAAACTGGGCCAAACAGGAGGTTAAAGGCACTGAGTCTCCAAGTCGGGAGAGTGTTAGTAAAGCGTCTGGAATGTTGCACCTGAGTACCAGGGGACGAAAACTGACACATATTGGAACACGTCTCCCGATCACACGGTTGATCATACTCTGGGTTCCACATGCATGTTTTAGCTGAAGGAAGAATACCTTAAACCTGGAGAGTTGAGACCCGTGGAATGGGTACCATGCAATATGACTTCAAAGGGTCTTCATTTGCTCACCGAACCTCTCCAGTCCTATCACTGCTGCGTTTATGCCCCTGTACACACGCTTGATTCACTTTCGGAGACATAGCAATCCATAGGTTTTAAGATACTTCCTAGTCAGGTACACACTTAGGCATTTAATATGGGGTGTTGAGTCCATTTCGTTGAGCAAGGAGTAGCTCTTGTCTATTCCATATTTGGCTTAAGGAACTTTATCTGTGCTCATTTCAATCTCTGGTTTTATGCAGCACCCCAACTCACCTTTCCCCTTAAGCAAGCATAAATTGGTTTTCTAAATTTGAGACCCTGTTCTGTTTTGAAATTCAGTTCCTGTGTAGCCAAGTTTACATTCCGTGTATTAGTGATATCTTATGATGTTTCTTTTTCTGTGTGACTTATTTCAGTTAGAATCATCATACCTGAATCCACTCATTATGCTGCTACGGGCCTGATGACATAGATTTCATTGCTGAGTGATACTGCATTGTACGTAAGTACCACAACTTCTTTATCCATTTTTCACTTTCTGCGATATTGAACTTGTACCGTAAACCAGGTTCTTGTAAACAGAGCCGTCCCAACCTTTGGGGTGGCTGTGTCTTTTGATTTTAATTTCCCTAAGCTATAGGACCATAAGTGGAAGTGTCCTAGGCTCTGTTGCTTTGTTTTTTAGATGTTTCAGGAAACACCATACACTTCTCCCGAGTGGCTGTTGGCAATTTACATCCCGCCCATCAGCATAACAAGGCTCCCAGTTCTCCATGGCCTGTCCTGCCTTTCTGGATTTTACACTTTTTTCAGATGGCCCTTTTGACCGGGGGGAAGTGAGACTTCATTGTAGTGCAGATTTCCTTTGCAAGCTTGCTTGGTTGGCCAAAAAGGGCGTATGCGTTTTTTCCTGAATATATTCAGGAAAAAACGCATACGCCCTTTTTGGCCAAGTGCATCATTGTGGACGTTCTGCCTCTTTTCCTATGCTTTAAATGCAATTCCAGTCTACCTCCTGAAATCGGTTTCCTGCAATTCTGCCCCGCTTTCAAGTCCTCTTGGCAGCCTTACTTCAGTATATTTTTGGACGATAGCTGTCATTTATAACTCTGCAGGGTTGTGAATTACAGTGCCCCTGAGCTCCTTTCTTCAACTCGCTTTCTTGTGAGCTGGCCGCAACACCGCAGGATGGCTTCAGGCCCTAATCTGGTTCCGGCACGGCACGCTGAGCCTTTGGTAATTCCTCTTCCTGGTGGGAAATGAGAGTTAAATTTGCCCGTCCAGACACCTCCAGCTGGTCTCTCAATGGTTCTCCCTATTCCTGTTCATCTTCCGCAGAAATTGCAAACTGGGCCAAACAGGAGGTTAAAGGCACTGAGTCTCCAAGTCGGGAGAGTGTTAGTAAAGCGTCTGGAATGTTGCACCCGAGTACCAGGGGACGAAAACTGACACATATTGGAACACGTCTCCCGATCACACGGTTGATCATACTCTGGGTTCCACATGCATGTTTTAGCTGAAGGAAGAATCCCTTAAACCTGGAGAGTTGAGACCCGTGGAATGGGTACCATGCAATATGACTTCAAAGGGTCTTCATTTGCTCACCGAACCTCTCCAGTCCTATCACTGCTGCGTTTATGCCCCTGTACACACGCTTGATTCTCTTTCGGAGACATAGCAATCCATAGGTTTTAAGATACTTCCTAGTCAGGTACACACTTAGGCATTTAATATGGGGTGTTGAGTCCATTTCGTTGAGCAAGGAGTAGCTCTTGTCTATTCCATATTTGGCTTAAGGAACTTTATCTGTGCTCATTTCAATCTCTGGTTTTATGCAGCACCCCAACTCACCTTTCCCCTTAAGCAAGCATAAATTGGTTTTCTAAATTTGAGACCCTGTTCTGTTTTGAAATTCAGTTCCTGTGTAGCCAAGTTTACATTCCGTGTATTAGTGATATCTTATGATGTTTCTTTTTCTGTGTGACTTATTTCAGTTAGAATCATCATACCTGAATCCACTCATTATGCTGCTACGGGCCTGATGACATAGATTTCATTGCTGAGTGATACTGCATTGTACGTAAGTACCACAACTTCTTTATCCATTTTTCACTTTCTGCGATATTGAACTTGTACCGTAAACCAGGTTCTTGTAAACAGAGCCGTCCCAACCTTTGGGGTGGCTGTGTCTTTTGATTTTAATTTCCCTAAGCTATAGGACCATAAGTGGAAGTGTCCTAGGCTCTGTTGCTTTGTTTTTTAGATGTTTCAGGAAACACCATACACTTCTCCCGAGTGGCTGTTGGCAATTTACATCCCGCCCATCAGCATAACAAGGCTCCCAGTTCTCCATGGCCTGTCCTGCCTTTCTGGATTTTACACTTTTTTCAGATGGCCCTTTTGACCGGGGGGAAGTGAGACTTCATTGTAGTGCAGATTTCCTTTGCAAGCTTGCTTGGTTGGCCAAAAAGGGCGTATGCGTTTTTTCCTGAATATATTCAGGAAAAAACGCATACGCCCTTTTGGGCCAAGTGCATCATTGTGGACGTTCTGCCTCTTTTCCTATGCTTTAAATGCAATTCCAGTCTACCTCCTGAAATCGGTTTCCTGCAATTCTGCCCCGCTTTCAAGTCCTCTTGGCAGCCTTACTTCAGTATATTTTTGGACGATAGCTGTCATTTATAACTCTGCAGGGTTGTGAATTACAGTGCCCCTGAGCTCCTTTCTTCAACTCGCTTTCTTGTGAGCTGGCCGCAACACCGCAGGATGGCTTCAGGCCCTAATCTGGTTCCGGCACGGCACGCTGAGCCTTTGGTAATTCCTCTTCCTGGTGGGAAATGAGAGTTAAATTTGCCCGTCCAGACACCTCCAGCTGGTCTCTCAATGGTTCTCCCTATTCCTGTTCATCTTCCGCAGAAATTGCAAACTGGGCCAAACAGGAGGTTAAAGGCACTGACTCTCCAAGTCGGGAGAGTGTTAGTAAAGCGTCTGGAATGTTGCACCCGAGTACCAGGGGACGAAAACTGACACATATTGGAACACGTCTCCCGATCACACGGTTGATCATACTCTGGGTTCCACATGCATGTTTTAGCTGAAGGAAGAATCCCTTAAACCTGGAGAGTTGAGACCCGTGGAATGGGTACCATGCAATATGACTTCAAAGGGTCTTCATTTGCTCACCGAACCTCTCCAGTCCTATCACTGCTGCGTTTATGCCCCTGTACACACGCTTGATTCTCTTTCGGAGACATAGCAATCCATAGGTTTTAAGATACTTCCTAGTCAGGTACACACTTAGGCATTTAATATGGGGTGTTGAGTCCATTTCGTTGAGCAAGGAGTAGCTCTTGTCTATTCCATATTTGGCTTAAGGAACTTTATCTGTGCTCATTTCAATCTCTGGTTTTATGCAGCACCCCAACTCACCTTTCCCCTTAAGCAAGCATAAATTGGTTTTCTAAATTTGAGACCCTGTTCTGTTTTGAAATTCAGTTCCTGTGTAGCCAAGTTTACATTCCGTGTATTAGTGATATCTTATGATGTTTCTTTTTCTGTGTGACTTATTTCAGTTAGAATCATCATACCTGAATCCACTCATTATGCTGCTACGGGCCTGATGACATAGATTTCCTTGCTGAGTGATATTGCATTGTACGTAAGTACCACAACTTCTTTATCCATTTTTCACTTTCTGCGATATTGAACTTGTACCGTAAACCAGGTTCTTGTAAACAGAGCCGTCCCAACCTTTGGGGTGGCTGTGTCTTTTGATTTTAATTTCCCTAAGCTATAGGACCATAAGTGGAAGTGCCCTAGGCTCTGTTGCTTTGTTTTTTAGATGTTTCAGGAAACACCATACACTTCTCCCGAGTGGCTGTTGGCAATTTACATCCCGCCCATCAGCATAACAAGGCTCCCAGTTCTCCATGGCCTGTCCTGCCTTTCTGGATTTTACACTTTTTTCAGATGGCCCTTTTGACCGGGGGGAAGTGAGACTTCATTGTAGTGCAGATTTCCTTTGCAAGCTTGCTTGGTTGGCCAGAAAGGGCGTATGCGTTTTTTCCTGAATATATTCAGGAAAAAACGCATACGCCCTTTTTGGCCAAGTGCATCATTATGGACGTTCTGCCTCTTTTCCTATGCTTTAAATGCAATTCCAGTCTACCTCCTGAAATCGGTTTCCTGCAATTCTGCCCCGCTTTCAAGTCCTCTTGGCAGCCTTACTTCAGTATATTTTTGGACGATAGCTGTCATTTATAACTCTGCAGGTTTGTGAATTACAGTGCCCCTGAGCTCCTTTCTTCAACTCGCTTTCTCGTGAGCTGGCCGCAACACCGCAGGATGGCTTCAGGCCCTAATCTGGTTCCGGCACGGCACGCTGAGCCTTTGGTAATTCCTCTTCCTGGTGGGAAATGAGAGTTAAATTTGCCCGTCCAGACACCTCCAGCTGGTCTCTCAATGGTTCTCCCTATTCCTGTTCATCTTCCGCAGAAATTGCAAACTGGGCCAAACAGGAGGTTAAAGGCACTGACTCTCCAAGTCGGGAGAGTGTTAGTAAAGCGTCTGGAATGTTGCACCCGAGTACCAGGGGACGAAAACTGACACATATTGGAACACGTCTCCCGATCACACGGTTGATCATACTCTGGGTTCCACATGCATGTTTTAGCTGAAGGAAGAATCCCTTAAACCTGGAGAGTTGAGACCCGTGGAATGGGTACCATGCAATATGACTTCAAAGGGTCTTCATTTGCTCACCGAACCTCTCCAGTCCTATCACTGCTGCGTTTATGCCCCTGTACACACGCTTGATTCTCTTTCGGAGACATAGCAATCCATAGGTTTTAAGATACTTCCTAGTCAGGTACACTCTTAGGCATTTAATATGGGGTGTTGAGTCCATTTCGTTGAGCAAGGAGTAGCTCTTGTCTATTCCATATTTGGCTTAAGGAACTTTATCTGTGCTCATTTCAATCTCTGGTTTTATGCAGCACCCCAACTCACCTTTCCCCTTAAGCAAGCATAAATTGGTTTTCTAAATTTGAGACCCTGTTCTGTTTTGAAATTCAGTTCCTGTGTAGCCAAGTTTACATTCCGTGTATTAGTGATATCTTATGATGTTTCTTTTTCTGTGTGACTTATTTCAGTTAGAATCATCATACCTGAATCCACTCATTATGCTGCTACGGGCCTGATGACATAGATTTCATTGCTGAGTGATACTGCATTGTACGTAAGTACCACAACTTCTTTATCCATTTTTCACTTTCTGCGATATTGAACTTGTACCGTAAACCAGGTTCTTGTAAACAGAGCCGTCCCAACCTTTGGGGTGGCTGTGTCTTTTGATTTTAATTTCCCTAAGCTATAGGACCATAAGTGGAAGTGCCCTAGGCTCTGTTGCTTTGTTTTTTAGATGTTTCAGGAAACACCATACACTTCTCCCGAGTGGCTGTTGGCAATTTACATCCCGCCCATCAGCATAACAAGGCTCCCAGTTCTCCATGGCCTGTCCTGCCTTTCTGGATTTTACACTTTTTTCAGATGGCCCTTTTGACCGGGGGGAAGTGAGACTTCACTGTAGTGCAGATTTCCTTTGCAACCTTGCTTGGTTGGCCAGAAAGGGCGTATGCGTTTTTTCCTGAATATATTCAGGAAAAAACGCATACGCCCTTTTTGGCCAAGTGCATCATTGTGGACGTTCTGCCTCTTTTCCTATGCTTTCAATGCAATTCCAGTCTACCTCCTGAAATCGGTTTCCTGCAATTCTGCCCCGCTTTCAAGTCCTCTTGGCAGCCTTACTTCAGTATATTTTTGGACGATAGCTGTCATTTATAACTCTGCAGGTTTGTGAATTACAGTGCCCCTGAGCTCCTTTCTTCAACTCCCTTTCTTGTGAGCTGGCCGCAACACCGCAGGATGGCTTCAGGCCCTAATCTGGTTCCGGCACGGCACGCTGAGCCTTTGGTAATTCCTCTTCCTGGTGGGAAATGAGAGTTAAATTTGCCCGTCCAGACACCTCCAGCTGGTCTCTCAATGGTTCTCCCTATTCCTGTTCATCTTCCGCAGAAATTGCAAACTGGGCCAAACAGGAGGTTAAAGGCACTGACTCTCCAAGTCGGGAGAGTGTTAGTAAAGCGTCTGGAATGTTGCACCCGAGTACCAGGGGACGAAAACTGACACATATTGGAACACGTCTCCCGATCACACGGTTGATCATACTCTGGGTTCCACATGCATGTTTTAGCTGAAGGAAGAATCCCTTAAACCTGGAGAGTTGAGACCCGTGGAATGGGTACCATGCAATATGACTTCAAAGGGTCTTCATTTGCTCACCGAACCTCTCCAGTCCTATCACTGCTGCGTTTATGCCCCTGTACACACGCTTGATTCTCTTTCGGAGACATAGCAATCCATAGGTTTTAAGATACTTCCTAGTCAGGTACACTCTTAGGCATTTAATATGGGGTGTTGAGTCCATTTCGTTGAGCAAGGAGTAGCTCTTGTCTATTCCATATTTGGCTTAAGGAACTTTATCTGTGCTCATTTCAATCTCTGGTTTTATGCAGCACCCCAACTCACCTTTCCCCTTAAGCAAGCATAAATTGGTTTTCTAAATTTGAGACCCTGTTCTGTTTTGAAATTCAGTTCCTGTGTAGCCAAGTTTACATTCCGTGTATTAGTGATATCTTATGATGTTTCTTTTTCTGTGTGACTTATTTCAGTTAGAATCATCATACCTGAATCCACTCATTATGCTGCTACGGGCCTGATGACATAGATTTCATTGCTGAGTGATATTGCATTGTACGTAAGTACCACAACTTCTTTATCCATTTTTCACTTTCTGCGATATTGAACTTGTACCGTAAACCAGGTTCTTGTAAACAGAGCCGTCCCAACTTTTGGGGTGGCTCTGTCTTTTTGATTTTAATTTCCCTAAGCTATAGGACCATAAGTGGAAGTGCCCTAGGCTCTGTTGCTTTGTTTTTTAGATGTTTCAGGAAACACCATACACTTCTCCCGAGTGGCTGTTGGCAATTTACATCCCGCCCATCAGCATAACAAGGCTCCCAGTTCTCCATGGCCTGTCCTGCCTTTCTGGATTTTACACTTTTTTCAGATGGCCCTTTTGACCGGGGGGAAGTGAGACTTCATTGTAGTGCAGATTTCCTTTGCAAGCTTGCTTGGTTGGCCAAAAAGGGCGTATGCGTTTTTTCCTGAATATATTCAGGAAAAAACGCATACGCCCTTTTTGGCCAAGTGCATCATTGTGGACGTTCTGCCTCTTTTCCTATGCTTTAAATGCAATTCCAGTCTACCTCCTGAAATCGGTTTCCTGCAATTCTGCCCCGCTTTCAAGTCCTCTTGGCAGCCTTACTTCAGTATATTTTTGGACGATAGCTGTCATTTATAACTCTGCAGGTTTGTGAATTACAGTGCCCCTGAGCTCCTTTCTTCAACTCGCTTTCTCGTGAGCTGGCCGCAACACCGCAGGATGGCTTCAGGCCCTAATCTTGTGCCGGCACGGCACGCTGAGCCTTTGGTTAATTCCTCTTCCTGGTGGGAAATGAGAGTTAAATTTGCCCGTCCAGACACCTCCAGCTGGTCTCTCAATGGTTCTCCCTATTCCTGTTCATCTTCCGCAGAAATTGCAAACTGGGCCAAACAGGAGGTTAAAGGCACTGACTCTCCAAGTCGGGAGAGTGTTAGTAAAGCGTCTGGCATGTTGCCCCCGAGTACAAGGGAACGAAAAGTGAGACACATTTGAACATGTTTCTCGATCACATGTTGGATCATACTCTGGGTTCCACTTGCATGTTTTAGCTGAAGGAAGAATACCTTAAACCTGGAGAGTTGAGACCCATGGAATGGGTACCATGCAATATGACTTCAAAGGTCTTCATTTGCTCACCGAACCTCACCAATCTTATGAGCCCCAAGTGTCCAGCCTTATGTGTCATCCAGCTCTGGGTGTAGATGTGGTAAATGCAGGTTGCATCAGAAGCCTTGAATGAATTACTTAAGTATTTCTCTCTATTTCACTGTCATTGTGTTTTGTTTAAGAAATTTATTTTTATTATGGGATTTACCTGATTTTCACTGCTTTAATGCCGCTGTACACACTCTTGATTCTCTTACAGAGATATATAAATCCATAGGTTTTATGATTCTTACTAGTCAGGTATATTCCTAGGCGTTGAGTATGGGGTGTTGAGTCCATTTCGTTGAGCAAGGAGTAGCTCTTGTCTATTCCATATTTGGCTTAAGGAACTTTATCTGTGCTCATTTCAATCTCTGGTTTTATGCAGCACCCCAACTCACCTTTCCCCTTAAGCAAGCATAAGTTGGGTTTCTAAATTTGAGACCCTGTTCTGTTTTGGAATTCAGTTCCTGTGTAGCCAAGTTTACATTCCGTGTATTAGTGATACCTTATGATGTTTCTTTTTCTGTGTGACTTATTTCAGTTAGATTCATCGTACTTAGTCCACTCATTATGCTGCTACGGGCCTGATGACATAGATTTCATTGCTGAGTGATATTGCATTGTACGTAAGTACCACAACTTCTTTATCCATTTTTCACTTTCTGCGATATTGAACTTGTACCGTATATGAGGTTCTTGTAAACAGAGCCATCCCAAACTTTGGGGTGGCTGTGTCTTTTTGATTTTAATTGCCCTAAACTATAGTACCATAAGTGGAAGTGCCCTAGGCTCTGTTGCTTTGTTTTTTAGATGTTTCAGGAAACACCAAACACTTCTCCAGAGTGGCTGTTGGCAATTTACATCCTGCCCATCAGCATAAGATGGCTCCCAGTTCTCCATGGCCTGTCATGCCTTTATGGATTTTACACTTTTTTCAGATGGCCCTTTTGACCAGGGGGAATTGAGACTTCATTGTAGTGCAGATTTCCTTTGCAAGCTTGCTTGGTTGGCCAAAAAGGGCGTATGCGTTTTTTCCTGAATATATTCAGGAAAAAACACATACGCCCTTTTTGGGCAAGTCAGGTTTTTGAATTGCAGTGGCCCTTAGCTCCATTTTTCAGCTCTTAGTTTTGTGATCTTGCCCCATAACCACAGGATTCCTTGAAGCCCTATTCTTCTTCTGGGGCACCTTGCTGTGCCTTTGGTTCATTCTTCTTACTGATGTGAAATTAGAGTGACATGTGCCCATTGAAACCGCTACAGCTAGTTTCTCACTGGTTCCCCCTATTCCCATTCATCCTCCGCACTAACTGAAGACTGTGCGATACCAGAACTTAAAGGCATTGACTCTCCATGTGGGGATGTTGTTAGTAAAGCGGCTGGAATGTCGATCCGGAGCCCCAGGAGAGGAAAAATGTGGTGCGTTTTAGAAACCTTTCCCGATCATATGGTATACCAGTCGCTGGGTTTCCCAAGCATGGTTTAGCTGTAGGAAGATTCCCTTCAACCTGGAGTGTTGGGACCCTTGGAATGAGTAGCATGAAGTATTGCATTAAACTTTCGGCAGTTGCTCACCGAAGCTCACCAATCCTCTCAGCCCCAAGTGTCCAGCCTTATGTCTTATCCAGCTGTGGGTTTATATGTGGTCAATCCAGGTTGCATCACAGCCCCTGAGCGAATTTTGTAAGAATTTTTCTCTCTTTCATTGTTTCTGCGTTTTGTTTTTAAAATTTATTTCTATAATGGGGTTTAGCTCATTTTCACTGCTGTGTTTGTGCCGCTCTGCACACACTTGATTCCCTTATGGAGATATATCAATACATGGGTTTTAAGATTCTTATTACTCAGATATATTTCTCTGCGGTGTATAGGGTGTGTTGAGGCCAGTTCATTGAGCAAGGTGTAGATCTTGTCTAATACCTATTTGGTTTCTTGAACGGTATCTGTGCTAATTTCAAACTCTGGTTTTATGCATCACCCCACCTCTCCTTTCCCCTTAAGCTGACATAAGTGTGTTTTCTAAATGTGAGACACTGTTCTGTTCTGTAATTCATTTCTTGTGCAGCCATATTTACCCTCCCTCTATAAGTGATATGATATGTTTCTTTTTCTGTTTGACTTATTTCAAGTAGTATTATCGGACCTAAATCCACTCTTTATCCTTCTACTAGCCTTATTACATTGATTTCATGGTGAAGAGATATTCCATTGTACATAAGTACCACATCTTCTTTATCCATTGTTCTCTTTCCTGGGATATTTAAGGTGTACTGAAGTTGAGGTTCTTGTAAACAGAGTAGCCCTAAACTGTGGTGTGCTTGTGTCTTGTTGATTTTTAGACTTCCCTAGATATACTCCCATGATTGGAAGTGTCCTATGCTCTGTAGCTCTGTTTTTAGATGATTTAGGAACCACCATACACTTCTCCAGAGTGGCTCTCGGCAGTTCACACACTGCCCATCAGCGTATAAAGGCTCCCTGTTCTCCATGGCCTGTCCTGCATTTCTGGTTTTTACAATTTTTTAGGATGGCCCTTTTGACCGGTGGGAAATGAGACGTCTTTGTTGTGCACATTTGCATTGCTTGCTTGCTTCGTTGCCCATAAAGTGCGTATGCGTTTTTTCCTGGATATAATCAGGAAAACTCGCATACGCCCTTTTGGGCCAACTGCATCATTGTCGAAATTCTGCCGCTTTTCATGTGCGTTAAAGACGAGTCCAATCTATCTCTTGAAATCTGTTTCTTGCAATTCTGTCTTGCATTCAGATCCTCTTCTTTGCCTTACCTCAACATATTTTTGGACGTTAGTTTTCATTTATAACTCTGCAGGTTTGTGAATTGCAGTGACCCTGAGCTCCATGTTTTAAGTTGCTCTTTTGTGAGCTGGCCTCAAACGCGCAGGATTGCTTCAGGCCCTATTTTGGCTCCGGCGAGGCAGGCTGAGCCTTTTTTTAATTCTTATTCTTAATGGGAAATTAGAGTGATATGTGCCCGTCCAAACCCCTACAACTCTTCTCTCATTGGTTCCCCCTCTTCCCGTTCATCCTCCTCACAATTTGCAAAATGTGTGAAACAGAAGTTTAAATGTGCTGATTCTCCAAGTGGGGAGCTTCTAAGTAACGTGGCTGGAATGGTGAACAGGAGCACCAGGAGAGGATAAATGAGGTGCATTTTAGACACATCTCCCGATCACATGGTGTACAGTCCTCTGGGTTCCATGCATGTTTTAGCTGTAGGAAGAGCCCTTGAACCTGCAGATTTGGGACCCATTGAATGGGTACCAGGTAGTATTACTTTAAAGGGTGTGCATTTCCTCACCCAACCTCACATTTCTCTTAGCGCAAACAGTTTCCAGCCTTATGTCTCATCCTGCTGTGGGTCTAGATGTGTTCAATCCATGTTGCATCACCGTCCCTGAGGAAAAGTTGTAAGAGGTTTTCTCTGTCTCTCTGTCGTTTATTTTTTTCAATTTATTACTATATTGGTTACAGCTGATTTTCAAAGCTCTGTTTCTTGCTGCTGTACATCCACTTGATTCACGTACAGAGAGACATCAATAAATTCTTTTTCAGATTCTTACCAGTCGTATATATTCTTTTCCGGTGACTTGAGTGTGCTGAGTGCAGTTCTTTTAGCTACCGTGTAGGCCTTGTTGATTATCAGTTTGGTATTTGGAATGGTATCTTTGCTAATTTCAACCTCCTGGATGATGCCTCACCCCTCCCCACCTTTCCCGTTTAGCAGCCTTATGCGTGTTTTCTACATATTTGACTATGTTTTTGTTTTGTAATTTATTTCATGTGTAGCCATTTTGGATTCCACCTTTAAGTGATATCTTATGATATGTGTCTTCTTCTTTTTGAATTCTGTCACTTAGAATGATCATACGTAACTCCTCCGGAGTTGTTACAGCTGGCCATATTTCATTGATTTCCAGGCTGAATAATATTCCACTCTACCTAAGTACCACATCTCTATCCATTTTTTCCCTCCAGAGACATTTAAGTTATATCCTAGTCGAGGATCTTTTAAACAGAGAGGGGGTAAACATTGGGGTGCCTGTGTCCTCTCGATTTTTGTTTTTCCCAAGATATACGCTCATGAGTGCAAGTGCCCTATGCTCTGTAGCTCATTGTTTAGATGCTTTAGTAGACACAATACACTTCTCCAGAATGGCCGTTGGCAATATACATTTCCACTATAAGTCTCACAGGGCTCCCTCTTCTCCTTGCCCTGTCCTGCATTTCTGTTGTTTACGCTTTATGAGGATGGCTCTTCTGACTGATGCGAAGTGATGTCTTTTGTAGTATTGACTTCCAGTGCCCACCTGTTTGGTTGGCTAAAAAGGTGTACGCTCTTTTCTTGAATATATACACAAAAAAAACGCGTACACCCTTTTTGGCCAACTGCAATGTTGGCAATGTTCAGCTCCTTTTCTTGTGCTTAATGGCGAGTCCTTTCTACCTCCTCAAATCCCTTTCCTGCCATTCTCCCTTGCTTACAAGTCCTTTTCTCTGACTTTCCTCAAGACATTTTTCAGTGATGGATATTTTCAACTCTGCAGTTTTGTGAATTTTACTGCCCCTGAGTTCTATTGTTCAACTTGTGTTTATGGGAACTGGCCACAAAGCAGCGGGATTTCCTCAAGCCCTATACTGTTTCCATGGGCAACCCTAGCCTTTGGTCAATTCGTCTTCCTGATTGGAAATTAGAGTGACATGTGCCTGTCTGAACACGTAGGACTTGTCTCTCATTGTTCCTCATCCTTCCGCTTCATCCTCTGGACAAATTCCAAACTGTACGCAACAGGATGTTGACAGTGCTGACATCTCCAAGTGGGGAGACTGTTAGTAAAGATGCTGGAGGGGTGAACCCGAGCACCAGGAGATGAGGAGATGAGATGCCTTTTCCAAACTCTTCCCGATCAGACGGTATACCATCCTCTGGGTGTGACAGACATGTTTTAGCAGTAGGAAGAGTCCCATTCATGTAAGGAGAACACCAGGGCTTTTTCAAAATCAGTGTCTCCCCGAAACCCAAACTGGGGAATTTTTTAAGCTACGGCTACACATATGTTCATTAAGGGCCTTGGGAAGTAGGCAGAGTCCAAACTTTAGATGATTGAAGTCTTCAGGGTCAGAAGCACTCACCACCAGCTTCCCTTAGGTTACACTTTAACTGTCATTGATAGATGATGTCAATAAAAATATCTATTCTTTTTCAGATTATTTCCCCTTATAGGTTATTGCAAAATGTTGAGTGTAGTTCCCTGTGCTATACAGTAGTTCCTTGTTGATGATCTATTTTATACATAGCAGTGTGTATGTGTTAATCCCAAACTGTTAATTTATCCCTCCTCCCACCTTTCCCCTTTGGTAATAATAAATTATAAGATTTTATACTTCTCAGAAATGGGGGAGCTGAAAGAGAGGTATCATTTTCAATGGAAAAGCATTTAAAACAAGATTGAAGGTTTAACCAAGATTATTAGATGTACATCCTTGGAAAGAAATCACTTCATTTCTCTAATATTGAGCTGACAAATAAGACAAACCTTTTCACTTAACTTGCTTATAATAAAGTGATGGAAATATCCAATGGAAGTGTTAGAAACATCTTATTTTACCCGAGCCTTATACACTGTTCTATGTTAACTACACTTTGGCTCACACATCTGTTCATTAAGGTTACAATAGTCTCAATTTCTGTTACTGATCCTCCAGAGTGGACCCCAACAAGTGTCCCCCTGCCCAGTGTCATTGGGGCCAACAGATCGAGACTGAGTTTGGTTCACAAGCAAAGGAAACTTTATATTTTGATCAGAGAATGGAGAGGTGAGAGCATGTACTACCCCGTGGGCTGTGGGCTGGGCTGTGGGCTGTGCTGCTGTGTAGAGATCCTGTCAGAGTCAGTGGGAGGGAAGGGGCGGAGCTCTCGAGGGCCGGGTTGGCTGTAGCTCAGGCTCTATATCACGGAGTCTGCACTGAGCCCCAGAAGCTGAGGTGTCGACCCAGCCATTCTGCACTAGGAAATCTGGTCTGAAGTGCCGGGTGTGGAACCTCTGCATGCGGGACCCTAGGAGCACGTGAAATTAGACAAAGCACAAAGGATAAAAAAGGTTAGACTTGACTTTATTGCCCAGATTCTATTTTTATCTCCCAGGGATTTTTAATGGGCTTTGCTGGGGACAAACCCCCCCTCTGCCTTTTGTCCCGTTCCTCATTCTTGGAGTGCTGAGGGTGCAGACCCTTCTTCTGTAACTGCTGAGTGCTGAGTTGGGAGCCCTCATACCCTGGGGCGAGGGTCAGAGCTTCTCCCCAGCAGCCTCCAGGTGACGTTGATTGTCCCCAGGCCCCCTGCCTCCCTGTTCGTCCACCTGAGCACCAGCATTGGAAGTGTTATAGATTCTAATGACCTTCAAGGGTCCAGGAAAGAGATGTGCAGAGACGCTGTGGGGGCCGGTTTCACCCCGCCCCACATTTGTTCAGCCACCTTAGGCTGACCGTTTCTGCCAGCCTAGATGCTCTGACCAGTAGTCTGCGCTTTCTTCAATTAGGCCCCTGAATTAACGTACAAACAGCACCAGGTGTCAGAGCCCTGCCCGCTCAACTCCCAGACAGTCCAGGGTCAGTGGTGATCAAGGACCATGATGGCCACTGAGTCAACAGCCTTTTGAAGTAAACAAGAGTCCAGCCGGTCTTACTGGCCACCATCATCACGGTGTCTGTAGGCTTTTCTATGGTGACAGTGTGATATACGGTTCCCCCGCCAAGATTATTAGCTCCCCTCTGGGTGCAGTAAGTCCTGCAAGCAGTAGTCTACTCTTTTGGGACACACTCTTGTTGTTTTATGAGAGAAACTCCAGGTCAAGTGATGTTCACACGAGTCGTCATGGTGCCCTGTTGCCCCCGGTTATCTCTCTGGATGTTGGAGTTGGAGGGCCTCCTCACTCGAGGTCGGTGTGCCCACGGAGCGAACCCTGCAACTTCAGGGCATGGTTGGTGGTTAGGATCACCACGTGGGGTCCTTTTCCCTTAGGAGGGAGGTGGCCTTTTGGGCTGCTGATTTCCAGGGTTTTAGATACCGCCAGTATCTTGGCCAGATGTGGCAGTGGGCCAAGCCCCTTGGTGACCATAGTTTATCCTACCTGGATGGCATTCTTGCATTGTTCCATTTCAAGTGGTCCCAGGTTTTGCACTAATTCTCCAATGGCGATTCACCTTTCACCGGGAATGTAAAGGTCAAAGGGTTTAGCTAAATTAGGGAGTTCCAGGGCAAGGGTCTGAATTGACTGCTCTTTCCATTCTTGAAAGGCCACTTCTGGATTCTATTCAAAAGGATCATCATCTTTTCCTTTCAGTGTTTCATATAGAGGCCCAGCTAGTAGACTGTAGTTAGGGATCCAGAAGCAGCAAACCCTGGCCTCCCCAGGAACCCCTAAGCTGTCTTCTAGTTTTAGAAAGGGGTAAGGCTGAAAATGGTTTCTTCCCTTTCCTGGGATGGACTTCTCCAACCTTCTGTGAGAATGAAGCCCAGGCAGGTCACGGCAGTCTGTGATATTTGAGCTTTTTCTTGGACAACTTCTATCCTTTATTGGCTTGGTAGTTCAGAGGCCTCCTTAGTAGGGCTGGCGATCAGAATGTCGTCTGCATATTGAAGGAGGGTTTCCTTTTCCAGAGGTAGAACTTTTAGGTCTTTAGCTAAGCTTTCCCCAAAGATGGGGTGGGAATTTTTGCACCCTTGGGGCCAGACGGCCCGGAAGTATTGTTTTAGTTGTATGTTGAGTCCTGCCACTCACAAGCCAAAATTTCTTGTGACTCTGGGACTAATGGAATACAAAAGAAGGCATCATTGAAGACTAATACAGAATACCATGTCCTGGTGGTTGGTAGAATGACCAGCAGGGTGTAGGAATTAGGAGCAACTGGAGGTATATCCTCGGTGGCTTCACTGACTGTCCTGACATCCTTTACCAGGTCCCCAGCAGCCCATGGGGCTCTCGTGGTCAGACCAATCCCAGAATATGGAGCTCACCTGGGCAGGTACCCCACCCCCACCCCAGCCCACAGGGCTCTCGTGGTCAGGCCCCTCCCAGGATACAGAGCTACCCTTGCAGGTACCGTGGCAGGGCTGGGCACACAGGAACCGTGCACATAGCCCTCATTGCAGAGCACCCCCAGCTCACCTGTCGCTCAGAGCTGACACAGAGCACCTCAGAGCAGGACTTGAACTAACAAACAGCAGCTGCGACAGGTCTGTGACCCTGGGCATCACTCCGTGAGGCCTCCCTCCACCTGGTCTTCCAGAGACTTCCACTGCACCCGGGGCACCAGGCCTCTGTCTCCAACCACCACCCACCCCTCCTCTCCCTGACTCCTGGGTTCCTCTCATTAGGAGAGGGTTTTCTTGAAGTTGTCTCCCACTCATGGGCCAGATAAAATGATTAGAAAACAAGCCAAAGCTGCAGCCCCTTGTCTATCCTGACTCTCAGGAGCCCACACCTGTTCCTTGGACCTGGCCGGTTCAGCAAGTTCCATTTTCTGCAACTGTGAGCCCCTGAGGGGTGATGATTGGCTGACCTGGGCAGCCTTACCGTGCCGGCCAGCCCTCCCCAGGTGTGCCTGGGTTGAGATCACTATAAATACCACTCCAGGCAGCAAGAGCCCCTGCAGCCGTGCCTGACGCCATTTTCTCTGCCCTGTCAGCAGTCTCGGGGCTGGGCTGGTGGGAGGGAGTGAGAGGCCACGGCTTTGTGGGTGGCCCAGTGTGAGTGGGGCTCTGCTGGACTTTCTGCAGCAGTTGCCAGGCTGCCACCTGCTAAAGAAGAAGATGTGTCACCCATACCTGCTGCTGGAATTTCTCCCTGGGCAGAGGTGAGGAAGGAAAAAAGCAGTGGGGGCAGGGACAGGACGGGTATCTCAGGCAGGGAAATGGAAATCTTCCAGAAGAGCACCCAGGGCCAGGACCATCCTGGCTGGCCTGCAGGCACCAAGTCGGCCGGCATGCTGTCACTCGTGTGGCTCTATGGCCCTCCCTCTAGGCTTTCAAGTCCTTGTATATATTCAGGTGTTTTACCTGGGATGGGTGGGAATAGTTCAGCAGCAACTGGCCTGGGGCTCAGCTCACGTTTACTCACAGATGCCTCGGCACGGTGCCCCAGCTTTGCAATGAGGACGCTTGTTGCGTGGGGGCTGCTGGCTGAATGGGAGACGATTCCCCACCACTGACCAACTTCAGAATTGTTTACAACTGGAGCAAGTGCCCTGATACGGTTTTCCTCTGTGGAACTGGTGGGTTCTGTGTTTTTTTTCTCTTTTTCGTTTTGGGTTCAAGGTAGATTTTATTCCTCTTTTTTGTATTTACAGATATAAGCATGGAAATAACTTATTCATATAAATACATGTATGTGAAGGGAATAATTGTTTTTTCTATTTTTTAAATTTTATTTCTTTTTAATTTTGAATTTTATTTTATATTTTTATACAGCAGGTTCTTATTGGTTATCTATTTTATACATATAAATGTATACATGCCAATCCCAGTCTCTCAACTCCTCCCACCACCCCCCCAACAGCTTTCCCCCCTTGTTGTCCATACGTTTGTTGTCTACATCTGTTGCTCTATTTATGCCTTGCAAAATGGTTAATCTGTACAGGTTTTCTAGGTTCCACATATATGCACGAATATACAAGATTTGTTTTTCTCTTTCTGACTTACTTCACTCTGTATGACAGTCTCTAGATGCATCGACGTCTCTACAAATGACCCAATTTCATTCCTTTTCATGGCTTAGTAATATTCCATTTTATATATGTACCACAGCTTTATGCATTCGTCTGTCTGTGGGCATTTAGGTTGCTTCCATTACCTCGATATTGTAAATAGTGATGCAATGAACATTGCGGTGAATGTCTCTTTTTGATTTATGGTTTTGTCTGGGTATATGTCCAGTACTGGGATTGCTGTATCATATGGTAATTCTATTGTTAGTTTCTTAAGAAATTCCATATTGTTCTCCATAGTGACTGTATCAATTTATATTCCCAACAACAGTGGAAGAGGGTTCCTTTTCTCCACACCCTTTCCAGCATTTTTTGCTTGTAGATTTTCTATGATGCCTATTCTACCAGGTGTGAGGTGATACCTCATTGTTGAATCCATTTCGTTGAGCAAGGGGTAGGTCTTGTCTATTCCATATTTGGCTTATGGAATGGTATCTGTGCTAATTTCAAACTCTGGTTTAATGCAGCACCCCAACTCACCTTCCCCCTTAAGCAAGAATAAGTTAGTTTTCTAAACTTGAGACCCTGTTCTGTTTTGTAATTCAGTTCATGTGTAGCCAAGTTCACATTCCGTGTATTAGTGATACCTTATGATGTTTCTTTTTCTGTGTGACTTATTTCACTTAGAATCATCGTGCCTCAATCCACTCATTATGCTGGTACGGGCCTGGTGACATAGATTTCATTGCTGAGTGGTATTCTGTTGTACGTAAGTACCACAACTTCTTTATCCATTTTTCACTTTCTGCGATATTGAACTTGTACCGTAAACCAGGTTCTTGTAAACAGAGCCGTCCCAACCTTTGGGGTGGCTGTGTCTTTTTGATTTTAATTTCCCTAAGCTATAGGACCATAAGTGGAAGTGCCCTAGGCTCTGTTGCTTTGCTTTTTAGATGTTTAAGGAAACAGCATACACTTCTCCCGAGTGGCTGTTGGCAATTTACATCCCGCCCATCAGCATAACAAGGCTCCCAGTTCTCCATGGCCTGTCCTGCCTTTCTGGATTTTACACTTTTTTCAGATGGCCCTTTTGACCGGGGGGAAGTGAGACTTCATTGTAGTGCAGATTTCCTTTGCAAGCTTGCTTGGTTGGCCAAAAAGGGCGTATGCGTTTTTTCCTGAATATATTCAGGAAAAAACGCATACGCCCTTTTTGGCCAAGTGCATCATTGTGGACGTTCTGCCTCTTTTCCTATGCTTTAAATGCAATTCCAGTCTACCTCCTGAAATCGGTTTCCTGCAATTCTGCCCCGCTTTCAAGTCCTCTTGGCAGCCTTACTTCAGTATATTTTTGGACGATAGCTGTCATTTATAACTCTGCAGGTTTGTGAATTACAGTGCCCCTGAGCTCCTTTCTTCAACTCGCTTTCTCGTGAGCTGGCCGCAACACTGCAGGATGGGTTCAGGCCCTAATCTGGTTCCGGCACGGCACGCTGAGCCTTTGGTAATTCCTCTTCCTGGTGGGAAATGAGAGTTAAATTTGCCCGTCCAGACACCTCCAGCTAGTCTCTCATTGGTTCTCCCTATTCCTGTTCATCTTCCGCAGAAATTGCAAACTGAGCCAAACAGGAGGTTAAAGGCACTGACTCTCCAAGACGGGAGAGTGTTAGTAAAGCGTCTGGAATGTTGCACCCGAGTACCAGGGGACGAATACTGACACATATTGGAACACGTCTCCCGATCACACGGTTGATCATACTCTGGGTTCCACATGCATGTTTTAGCTGAAGGAAGAATACCTTAAACCTGGAGAGTTGAGACCCGTGGAATGGGTACCATGCAATATGACTTCAAAGGGTCTTCATTTGCTCACCGAACTTCTCCAATCCTATCACTGCTGCGTTTATGCCCCTGCACACACGCTTGATTCTCTTTCGGAGACATAGCAATCCATAGGTTTTAAGATACTTCGTAGTCAAGTACACTCTTAGGCATTTAATATGGGGTGTTGAGTCCATTTCGTTGAGCAAGGAGTAGCTCTTGTCTATTCCATATTTGGCTTAAGGAACTTTATCTGTGCTCATTTCAATCTCTGGTTTTATGCAGCACCCCAACTCACCTTTCCCCTTAAGCAAGCATAAGTTGGGTTTCTAAATTTGAGACCCTGTTCTGTTTTGGAATTCAGTTCCTGTGTAGCCAAGTTTACATTCCGTGTATTAGTGATATCTTATGATGTTTCTTTTTCTGTGTGACTTATTTCAGTTAGAATCATCATACCTGAATCCACTCATTATGCTGCTACGGGCCTGATGACATAGATTTCCTTGCTGAGTGATATTGCATTGTACGTAAGTACCACAACTTCTTTATCCATTTTTCACTTTCTGCGATATTGAACTTGTACCGTAAACCAGGTTCTTGTAAACAGAGCCGTCCCAACATTTTGGGTGGCTGTGTCTTTTTGATTTTAATTTCCCTAAGCTTTAGGACCATAAGTGGAAGTGCCCTAGGCTCTGTTGCTTTGTTTTTTAGATGTTTCAGGAAACACCATACACTTCTCCCGAGTGGCTGTTGGCAATTGACATCCCGCCCATCAGCATAACAAGGCTCCCAGTTCTCCATGGCCTGTCCTGCCTTTCTGGATTTTACACTTTTTTCAGATGGCCCTTTTGACCGGGGGGAAGTGAGACTTCATTGTAGTGCAGATTTCCTTTGCAAGCTTGCTTGGTTGGCCAAAAAGGGCGTATGCGTTTTTTCCTGAATATATTCAGGAAAAAACGCATACGCCCTTTTTGGCCAAGTGCATCATTGTGGACGTTCTGCCTCTTTTCCTATGCTTTAAATGCAATTCCAGTCTACCTCCTGAAATCGGTTTCCTGCAATTCTGCCCCGCTTTCAAGTCCTCTTGGCAGCCTTACTTCAGTATATTTTTGGACGATAGCTGTCATTTATAACTCTGCAGGTTTGTGAATTACAGTGCCCCTGAGCTCCTTTCTTCAACTCGCTTTCTCGTGAGCTGGCCGCAACGCTGCAGGATGGCTTCAGGCCCTAATCTGGTTCCGGCACGGCACGCTGAGCCTTTGGTAATTCCTCTTCCTGGTGGGAAATGAGAGTTAAATTTGCCCGTCCAGACACCTCCAGCTAGTCTCTCATTGGTTCTCCCTATTCCTGTTCATCTTCCGCAGAAATTGCAAACTGGGCCAAACAGGAGGTTAAAGGCACTGACTCTCCAAGACGGGAGAGTGTTAGTAAAGCGTCTGGAATGTTGCACCCGAGTACCAGGGGACGAAAACTGACACATATTGGAACACGTCTCCCGATCACACGGTTGATCATACTCTGGGTTCCACATGCATGTTTTAGCTGAAGGAAGAATACCTTAAACCTGGAGAGTTGAGACCCGTGGAATGGGTACCATGCAATATGACTTCAAAGGGTCTTCATTTGCTCACCGAACTTCTCCAATCCTATCACTGCTGCGTTTATGCCCCTGCACACACGCTTGATTCTCTTTCGGAGACATAGCAATCCATAGGTTTTAAGATACTTCGTAGTCAAGTACACTCTTAGGCATTTAATATGGGGTGTTGAGTCCATTTCGTTGAGCAAGGAGTAGCTCTTGTCTATTCCATATTTGGCTTAAGGAACTTTATCTGTGCTCATTTCAATCTCTGGTTTTATGCAGCACCCCAACTCACCTTTCCCCTTAAGCAAGCATAAGTTGGGTTTCTAAATTTGAGACCCTGTTCTGTTTTGTTATTCAATTCCTGTGTAGCCAAGTTTACATTCCGTGTATTAGTGATATCTTATGATGTTTCTTATTCTGTGTGACTTATTTCAGTTAGAATCATCATACCTGAATCCACTCATTATGCTGCTACGGGCCTGATGACATAGATTTCATTGCTGAGTGATATTGCATTGTACGTAAGTACCACAACTTCTTTATCCATTTTTCACTTTCTGCGATATTGAACTTGTACCGTAAATGAGTTTCTTGTAAACAGAGCCGTCCCAACTTTTGGGGTGGCTCTGTCTTTTTGATTTTAATTTCCCTAAGCTATAGGACCATAAGTGGAAGTGCCCTAGGTTCTGTTGCTTTGTTTTTTAGATGTTTCAGGAAACACCATACACTTCTCCCGAGTGGCTGTTGGCAATTTACATCCCGCCCATCAGCATAACAAGGCTCCCAGTTCTCCATGGCCTGTCCTGCCTTTCTGGATTTTACACTTTTTTCAGATGGCCCTTTTGACCGGGGGGAAGTGAGACTTCATTGTAGTGCAGATTTCCTTTGCAAGCTTGCTTGGTTGGCCAAAAAGGGCGTATGCGTTTTTTCCTGAATATATTCAGGAAAAAACGCATACGCCCTTTTTGGCCAAGTGCATCATTGTGGACGTTCTGCCTCTTTTCCTATGCTTTAAATGCAATTCCAGTCTACCTCCTGAAATCGGTTTCCTGCAATTCTGCCCCGCTTTCAAGTCCTCTTGGCAGCCTTACTTCAGTATATTTTTGGACGATAGCTGTCATTTATAACTCTGCAGGTTTGTGAATTACAGTGCCCCTGAGCTCCTTTCTTCAACTCGCTTTCTCGTGAGCTGGCCGCAACACCGCAGGATTGCTTCAGGCCCTAATCTGGTTGCGGCACGGCACGCTGAGCCTTTGGTTAATTCCTCTTCCTGGTGGGAAATGAGAGTTAAATTTGCCCGTCCAGACACCTCCAGCTAGTCTGTCATTGGTTCTCCCTATTCCTGTTCATCTTCCGCATAAATTGCAAACTGGGCCAAACAGGAGGTTAAAGGCACTGAGTCTCCAAGTCGGGAGAGTGTTAATAAAGCGTCTGGAATGTTGCACCCGAGTACCAGGGGACGAAAACTGACACATATTGGAACACGTCTCCCGATCACACGGTTGATCATACTCTGGGTTCCTCATGCATGTTTTAGCTGAAGGAAGAATCCCTTAAACCTGGAGAGTTGAGACCCGTGGAATGGGTACCATGCAATATGACTTCAAAGGGTCTTCATTTGCTCACCGAACTTCTCCAATCCTATCACTGCTGCGTTTATGCCCCTGCACACATGCTTGATTCTCTTTCGGAGACATAGCAATCCATAGGTTTTAAGATACTTCCTAGTCAGGTACACTCTTAGGCGTTTAATATGGGGTGTTGAGTCCATTTCGTTGAGCAAGGAGTAGCTCTTGTCTATTCCATATTTGGCTTAAGGAACTTTATCTGTGCTCATTTCAATCTCTGGTTTTATGCAGCACTCCAACTCACCTTTCCCCTTAAGCAAGCATAAGTTGGGTTTCTAAATTTGAGACCCTGTTCTGTTTTGTAATTCAGTTCCTGTGTAGCCAAGGTTACATTCCGTGTATTAGTGATATCTTATGATGTTTCTTTTTCTGTGTGACTTATTTCAGTTAGAATCATCGTACCTGAATCCACTCATTATGCTGCTACGGGCCTGATGACATAGATTTCCTTGCTGAGTGATATTGCATTGTACGTAAGTACCACAACTTCTTTATCCATTTTTCACTTTCTGCGATATTGAATTTCTACCGTAAACCAGTTTCTTGTAAACAGAGCCGTCCCAACATTTTGGGTGGCTGTGTCTTTTTGATTTTAATTTCCCTAAGCTTTAGGACCATAAGTGGAAGTGCCCTAGGCTCTGTTGCTTTGTTTTTTAGATGTTTCAGGAAACACCATACACTTCTCCCGAGTGGCTGTTGGCAATTGACATCCCGCCCATCAGCATAACAAGGCTCCCAGTTCTCCATGGCCTGTCCTGCCTTTCTGGATTTTACACTTTTTTCAGATGGCCCTTTTGACCGGGGGGAAGTGAGACTTCATTGTAGTGCAGATTTCCTTTGCAAGCTTGCTTGGTTGGCCAAAAAGGGCGTATGCGTTTTTTCCTGAATATATTCAGGAAAAAACGCATACGCCCTTTTTGGCCAAGTGCATCATTGTGGACGTTCTGCCTCTTTTCCTATGCTTTAAATGCAATTCCAGTCTACCTCCTGAAATCGGTTTCCTGCAATTCTGCCCCGCTTTCAAGTCCTCTTGGCAGCCTTACTTCAGTATATTTTTGGACGATAGCTGTCATTTATAACTCTGCAGGTTTGTGAATTACAGTGCCCCTGAGCTCCTTTCTTCAACTCGCTTTCTCGTGAGCTGGCCGCAACACCGCAGGATGGCTTCAGGCCCTAATCTGGTTGCGGCATGGCACGCTGAGCCTTTGGTTAATTCCTCTTCCTGGTGGGAAATGAGAGTTAAATTTGCCCGTCCAGACACCTCCAGCTAGTCTGTCATTGGTTCTCCCTATTCCTGTTCATCTTCCGCAGAAATTGCAAACTGGGCCAAACAGGAGGTTAAAGGCACTGACTTTCCAAGTCGGGAGAGTGTTAGTAAAGCGTCTGGAATGTTGCACCCGAGTACCAGGGGACGAAAACTGAGACATATTGGAACACGTCTCCCGATCACACGGTTGATCATACTCAGGGTTCCACATGCATGTTTTAGCTGAAGGAAGAATACCTTAAACCTGGAGAGTTGAGACCCGTGGAATGGGTACCATGCAATATGACTTCAAAGGGTCTTCATTTGCTCACCAAACCTCTCCAATCCTATCACTGCTGCGTTTATGCCCCTGCACACACGCTTGATTCTCTTTCGGAGACATAGCAATCCATAGGTTTTAAGATACTTCCTAGTCAGGTATATTCTTATGTGTTTAATATGGGGTGTTGACTCCATTTCGTTGAGCAAGGAGTAGCTCTTGTCTGTTACACATTTGGCTTAAGGAACTTTATCTGTGCTCATTTCAATCTCTGGTTTTATGCGGCACCCCAACTCACCTTTCCCCTTAAGCAAGCATAAGTTGGTTTTCTAAATTTGAGACCCTGTTCTGTTTTGAAATTCAGTTCCTGTGTAGCCAAGTTTACATTCCGTGTATTAGTGATATCTTATGATGTTTCTTTTTCTGTGTGACTTATTTCAGTTAGAATCATCGTACCTGAATCCACTCATTATGCTGCTACGGGCCTGATGACATAGATTTCCTTGCTGAGTGATATTGCATTGTACGTAAGTACCACAACTTCTTTATCCATTTTTCACTTTCTGCGATATTGAACTTGTACCGTAAACCAGGTTCTTGTAAACAGAGCCGTCCCAACCTTTGGGGTGGCTGTGTCTTTTGATTTTAATTTCCCTAAGCTATAGGACCATAAGTGGAAGTGCCCTAGGCTCTGTTGCTTTGTTTTTTAGATGTTTCAGGAAACACCATACACTTCTCCCGAGTGGCTGTTGGCAATTGACATCCCGCCCATCAGCATAACAAGGCTCCCAGTTCTCCATGGCCTGTCCTGCCTTTCTGGATTTTACACTTTTTTCAGATGGCCCTTTTGACCGGGGGGAAGTGAGACTTCATTGTAGTGCAGATTTCCTTTGCAAGCTTGCTTGGTTGGCCAAAAAGGGCGTATGCGTTTTTTCCTGAATATATTCAGGAAAAAACGCATACGCCCTTTTTGGCCAAGTGCATCATTGTGGACGTTCTGCCTCTTTTCCTATGCTTTCAATGCAATTCCAGTCTACCTCCTGAAATCGGTTTCCTGCAATTCTGCCCCGCTTTCAAGTCCTCTTGGCAGCCTTACTTCAGTATATTTTTGGACGATAGCTGTCATTTATAACTCTGCAGGGTTGTGAATTACAGTGCCCCTGAGCTCCTTTCTTCAACTCGCTTTCTCGTGAGCTGGCCGCAACACCGCAGGATGGCTTCAGGCCCTAATCTGGTTCCGGCACGGCACGCTGAGCCTTTGGTAATTCCTCTTCCTGGTGGGAAATGAGAGTTAAATTTGCCCGTCCAGACACCTCCAGCTGGTCTCTCAATGGTTCTCCCTATTCCTGTTCATCTTCCGCAGAAATTGCAAACTGGGCCAAACAGGAGGTTAAAGGCACTGACTCTCCAAGTCGGGAGAGTGTTAGTAAAGCGTCTGGAATGTTGCACCCGAGTACCAGGGGACGAAAACTGAGACATATTGGAACACGTCTCCCGATCACACGGTTGATCATACTCTGGGTTCCACATGCATGTTTTAGCTGAAGGAAGAATACCTTAAACCTGGAGAGTTGAGACCCGTGGAATGGGTACCATGCAATATGACTTCAAAGGGTCTTCATTTGCTCACCGAACCTCTCCAATCCTATCACTGCTGCGTTTATGCCCCTGCACACACTCTTGATTCTCTTTCGGAGACATAGCAATCCATAGGTTTTAAGATACTTCCTAGTTAGTTATATTCTTAGGCGTTTAATATGGGGTGTTGAATCCATTTCGTTGAGCAAGGTGTAGCTCTTGTCTATTCCATATTTGGCTTAAGGAACTTTATCTGTGCTCATTTCAATCTCTGGTTTTATGCAGCACCCCAACTCACCTTTCCCCTTAAGCAAGCATAAGTTGGGTTTCTAAATTTGAGACCCTGTTCTGTTTTGTAATTCAGTTCCTGTGTAGCCAAGTTTACATTCCGTGTATTAGTGATATCTTATGATGTTTCTTTTTCTGTGTGACTTATTTCAGTTAGAATCATCATACCTGAATCCACTCATTATGCTGCTACGGGCCTGATGACATAGATTTCCTTGCTGAGTGATATTGCATTGTATGTAAGTACCACAACTTCTTTATCCATTTTTCACTTTCTGCGATATTGAACTTGTACCGTAAACCAGGTTCTTGTAAACAGAGCCGTCCCAACCTTTGGGGTGGCTGTGTCTTTTGATTTTAATTTCCCTAAGCTATAGGACCATAAGTGGAAGTGCCCTAGGCTCTGTTGCTTTGTTTTTTAGATGTTTCAGGAAACACCATACACTTCTCCTGAGTGGCTGTTGGCAATTGACATCCCGCCCATCAGCATAACAAGGCTCCCAGTTCTCCATGGCCTGTCCTGCCTTTCTGGATTTTACACTTTTTTCAGATGGCCCTTTTGACCGGGGGGAAGTGAGACTTCATTGTAGTGCAGATTTCCTTTGCAAGCTTGCTTGGTTGGCCAAAAAGGGCGTATGCCCGCATACGCCCTTTTTGGCCAAGTGCATCATTGTGGACGTTCTGCCTCTTTTCCTATGCTTTAAATGCAATTCCAGTCTACCTCCTGAAATCGGTTTCCTGCAATTCTGCCCCGCTTTCAAGTCCTCTTGGCAGCCTTACTTCAGTATATTTTTGGACGATAGCTGTCATTTATAACTCTGCAGGTTTGTGAATTACAGTGCCCCTCAGACCCTTTCTTCAACTCGCTTTCTCGTGAGCTGGCCACAACACCGCAGGATGGCTTCAGGCCCTAATCTGGTTCCGGCACGGCACGCTGAGCCTTTGGTTAATTCGTCTTCCTGGTGGGAAATGAGAGTTAAATTTGCCCGTCCAGACACCTCCAGCTAGTCTCTCATTGGTTCTCCCTATTCCTGTACATCTTCCGCAGAAATTGCAAACTGGGCCAAACAGGAGGTTAAAGGCGCTGACTCTCCATGTCGGGAGAGTGTTAGTAAAGCGTCTGGAATGTTGAACCAGAGTACCATGGGACGAAAACTGAGACATATTGGAACACGTCTCCCGATCACACGGTTGATCATACTCTGGGTTCCACATGAATGTTTTAGCTGAAGGAAGAATACCTTAAACCTGGAGAGTTGAGACTCGTGGAATGGGTACCATGCAATATGACTTCAAAGGGTCATCATTTGCTCACCGAACTTCTCCAATCCTATCACTGCTGCGTTTATGCCCCTGTACACACGATTGATTCTCTTTCGGAGACATAGCAATCCATAGGTTTTAAGATACTTCCTAGTCAGGTACACTCTTAGGCATTTAATATGGGGTGTTGAGTCCATTTCGTTGAGCAAGGAGTAGCTCTTGTCTATTCCATATTTGGCTTAAGGAACTTTATCTGTGCTCATTTCAATCTCTGGTTTTATGCAGCACCCCAATTCACCTTTCCCCTTAAGCAAGCATAAGTTGGTTTTCTAAATTTGAGACCCTGTTCTGTTTTGGAATTCAGTTCCTGTGTAGCCAAGTTTACATTCCGTGTATTAGTGATATCTTATGATGTTTCTTTTTCTGTGTGACTTATTTCAGTTAGAATCATCGTACCTGAATCCACTCATTATGCTGCTACGGGCCTGATGACATAGATTTCCTTGCTGAGTGATATTGCATTGTACGTAAGTACCACAACTTCTTTATCCATTTTTCACTTTCTGCGATATTGAACTTGTACCGTAAACCAGGTTCTTGTAAACAGAGCCGTCCCAACCTTTGGGGTGGCTGTGTCTTTTGATTTTAATTTCCCTAAGCTATAGGACCATAAGTGGAAGTGCCCTAGGCTCTGTTGCTTTGTTTTTTAGATGTTTCAGGAAACACCATACACTTCTCCCGAGTGGCTGTTGGCAATTGACATCCCGCCCATCAGCATAACAAGGCTCCCAGTTCTCCATGGCCTGTCCTGCCTTTCTGGATTTTACACTTTTTTCAGATGGCCCTTTTGACCGGGGGGAAGTGAGACTTCATTTTAGTGCAGATTTCCTTTGCAACCTTGCTTGGTTGGCCAAAAAGGACGAATGCACGCATACGCCCTTTTTGGCGAAGTGCATCATTGTGGACGTTCTGCCTCTTTTCCTATGCTTTAAATGCAATTCCAGTCTACCTCCTGAAATCGGTTTCCTGCAATTCTGCCCCGCTTTCAAGTCCTCTTGGCAGCCTTACTTCAGTATATTTTTGGACGATAGCTGTCATTTATAACTCTGCAGGTTTGTGAATTACAGTGCCCCTGAGCTCCTTTCTTCAACTCGCTTTCTCGTGAGCTGGCCGCAACACCGCAGGATGGCTTCAGGACCTAATCTGGTTCCGGCACGGCACGCTGAGCCTTTGGTTAATTCGTCTTCCTGGTGGGAAATGAGAGTTAAATTTGCCCGTGCAGACACCTCCAGCTAGTCTCTCATTGGTTCTCCCTATTCCTGTACATCTTCAGCAGAAATTGCAAACTGGGCCAAACAGGAGGTTAAAGGCGCTGACTCTCCATGTCGGGAGAGTGTTAGTAAAGCGTCTGGAATGTTGAACCAGAGTACCATGGGACGAAAACTGAGACATATTGGAACACGTCTCCCGATCACACGGTTGATCATACTCTGGGTTCCACATGAATGTTTTAGCTGAAGGAAGAATACCTTAAACCTGGAGAGTTGAGACTCGTGGAATGGGTACCATGCAATATGACTTCAAAGGGTCTTCATTTGCTCACCGAACCTCTCCAGTCCTATCACTGCTGCGTTTATGCCCCTGTACACACGCTTGATTCTCTTTCGGAGACATAGCAATCCATAGGTTTTAAGATACTTCCTAGTCAGGTACACTCTTAGGCATTTAATATGGGGTGTTGAGTCCATTTCGTTGAGCAAGGAGTAGCTCTTGTCTATTCCATATTTGGCTTAAGGAACTTTATCTGTGCTCATTTCAATCTCTGGTTTTATGCAGCACCCCAATTCACCTTTCCCCTTAAGCAAGCATAAGTTGGTTTTCTAAATTTGAGACCCTGTTCTGTTTTGGAATTCAGTTCCTGTGTAGCCAAGTTTACATTCCGTGTATTAGTGATATCTTATGATGTTTCTTTTTCTGTGTGACTTATTTCAGTTAGAATCATCGTACCTGAATCCACTCATTATGCTGCTACGGGCCTGATGACATAGATTTCCTTGCTGAGTGATATTGCATTGTACGTAAGTACCACAACTTCTTTATCCATTTTTCACTTTCTGCGATATTGAACTTGTACCGTAAACCAGGTTCTTGTAAACAGAGCCGTCCCAACCTTTGGGGTGGCTGTGTCTTTTGATTTTAATTTCCCTAAGCTATAGGACCATAAGTGGAAGTGCCCTAGGCTCTGTTGCTTTGTTTTTTAGATGTTTCAGGAAACACCATACACTTCTCCCGAGTGGCTGTTGGCAATTTACATCCCGCCCATCAGCATAACAAGGCTCCCAGTTCTCCATGGCCTGTCCTGCCTTTTTGGATTTTACACTTTTTTCAGATGGCCCTTTTGACCGGGGGGAAGTGAGACTTCATTGTAGTGCAGATTTCCTTTGCAAGCTTGCTTGGTTGGCCAAAAAGGGCGTATGCGTTTTTTCCTGAATATATTCAGGAAAAAACGCATACGCCCTTTTTGGCCAAGTGCATCATTGTGGACGTTCTGCCTCTTTTCCTATGCTTTAAATGCAATTCCAGTCTACCTCCTGAAATCGGTTTCCTGCAATTCTGCCCCGCTTTCAAGTCCTCTTGGCAGCCTTACTTCAGTATATTTTTGGACGATAGCTGTCATTTATAACTCTGCAGTTATGTGAATTACAGTGCCCCTGAGCTCCTTTCTTCAACTCGCTTTCTCGTGAGCTGGCCGCAACACCGCACGATTGCTTCAGGCCCTAATCTGGTTCCGGCACGGCATGCTGAGCCTTTGGTTAATTCCTCTTATTGGTGGGAAATGAGAGTTAAATTTGCCCGTCCAGACACCTCCAGCTACTCTGTCATTGGTTCTCCCTATTCCTGTTCATCTTCCGCAGAAATTGCAAACTGGGCCAAACAGGAGGTTAAAGGCACTGACTCTCCAAGTCGGGAGAGTGTTAGTAAAGCGTCTGGAATGTTGCACCCGAGTACCAGGGGACGAAAACTGACACATATTGGAACACGTCTCCCGATCACACGGTTGATCATACTCTGGGTTCCACATGCATGTTTTAGCTGAAGGAAGAATCCCTTAAACCTGGAGAGTTGAGACCCGTGGAATGGGTACCATGCAATATGACTTCAAAGGGTCTTCATTTGCTCACCGAACCTCTCCAGTCCTATCACTGCTGCGTTTATGCCCCTGTACACACGCTTGATTCTCTTTCGGAGACATAGCAATCCATAGGTTTTAAGATACTTCCTAGTCAGGTACACACTTAGGCATTTAATATGGGGTGTTGAGTCCATTTCGTTGAGCAAGGAGTAGCTCTTGTCTATTCCATATTTGGCTTAAGGAACTTTATCTGTGCTCATTTCAATCTCTGGTTTTATGCAGCACCCCAACTCACCTTTCCCCTTAAGCAAGCATAAATTGGTTTTCTAAATTTGAGACCCTGTTCTGTTTTGAAATTCAGTTCCTGTGTAGCCAAGTTTACATTCCGTGTATTAGTGATATCTTATGATGTTTCTTTTTCTGTGTGACTTATTTCAGTTAGAATCATCATACCTGAATCCACTCATTATGCTGCTACGGGCCTGATGACATAGATTTCCTTGCTGAGTGATATTGCATTGTACGTAAGTACCACAACTTCTTTATCCATTTTTCACTTTCTGCGATATTGAACTTGTACCGTAAACCAGGTTCTTGTAAACAGAGCCGTCCCAACCTTTGGGGTGGCTGTGTCTTTTGATTTTAATTTCCCTAAGCTATAGGACCATAAGTGGAAGTGCCCTAGGCTCTGTTGCTTTGTTTTTTAGATGTTTCAGGAAACACCATACACTTCTCCCGAGTGGCTGTTGGCAATTGACATCCCGCCCATCAGCATAACAAGGCTCCCAGTTCTCCATGGCCTGTCCTGCCTTTCTGGATTTTACACTTTTTTCAGATGGCCCTTTTGACCGGGGGGAAGTGAGACTTCATTGTAGTGCAGATTTCCTTTGCAAGCTTGCTTGGTTGGCCAAAAAGGGCGTATGCGTTTTTTCCTGAATATATTCAGGAAAAAACGCATACGCCCTTTTTGGCCAAGTGCATCATTGTGGACGTTCTGCCTCTTTTCCTATGCTTTAAATGCAATTCCAGTCTACCTCCTGAAATCGGTTTCCTGCAATTCTGCCCCGCTTTCAAGTCCTCTTGGCAGCCTTACTTCAGTATATTTTTGGACGATAGCTGTCATTTATAACTCTGCAGGGTTGTGAATTACAGTGCCCCTGAGCTCCTTTCTTCAACTCGCTTTCTTGTGAGCTGGCCGCAACACCGCAGGATGGCTTCAGGCCCTAATCTGGTTCCGGCACGGCACGCTGAGCCTTTGGTAATTCCTCTTCCTGGTGGGAAATGAGAGTTAAATTTGCCCGTCCAGACACCTCCAGCTGGTCTCTCAATGGTTCTCCCTATTCCTGTTCATCTTCCGCAGAAATTGCAAACTGGGCCAAACAGGAGGTTAAAGGCACTGACTTTCCAAGTCGGGAGAGTGTTAGTAAAGCGTCTGGAATGTTGCACCCGAGTACCAGGGGACGAAAACTGAGACATATTGGAACACGTCTCCCGATCACACGGTTGATCATACTCAGGGTTCCACATGCATGTTTTAGCTGAAGGAAGAATACCTTAAACCTGGAGAGTTGAGACCCGTGGAATGGGTACCATGCAATATGACTTCAAAGGGTCTTCATTTGCTCACCGAACTTCTCCAATCCTATCACTGCTGCGTTTATGCCCCTGCACACACGCTTGATTCTCTTTCGGAGACATAGCAATCCATAGGTTTTAAGATACTTCCTAGTCAGGTACACTCTTAGGCGTTTAATATGGGGTGTTGAGTCCATTTCGTTGAGCAAGGAGTAGCTCTTTTCTATTCCATATTTGGCTTAAGGAACTTTATCTGTGCTCATTTCAATCTCTGGTTTTATGCAGCACCCCAACTCACCTTTCCCCTTAAGCAAGCATAAGTTGGGTTTCTAAATTTGAGACCCTGTTCTGTTTTGTAATTCAGTTCCTGTGTAGCCAAGTTTACATTCCGTGTATTAGTGATATCTTATGATGTTTCTTTTTCTGTGTGACTTATTTCAGTTAGAATCATCATACCTGAATCCACTCATTATGCTGCTACGGGCCTGATGACATAGATTTCATTGCTGAGTGATATTGCATTGTACGTAAGTACCACAACTTCTTTATCCATTTTTCACTTTCTGCGATATTGAACTTGTACCGTAAACCAGTTTCTTGTAAACAGAGCCGTCCCAACATTTTGGGTGGCTGTGTCTTTTTGATTTTAATTTCCCTAAGCTTTAGGACCATAAGTGGAAGTGCCCTAGGCTCTGTTGCTTTGTTTTTTAGATGTTTCAGGAAACACCATACACTTCTCCCGAGTGGCTGTTGGCAATTTACATCCCGCCCATCAGCATAACAAGGCTCCCAGTTCTCCATGGCCTGTCCTGCCTTTCTGGGTTTTACACTCTTTTCAGATGGCCCTTTTGACCGGGGGGAAGTGAGACTTCATTGTAGTGCAGATTTCCTTTGCAAGCTTGCTTGGTTGGCCAAAAAGGGCGTATGCGTTTTTTCCTGAATATATTCAGGAAAAAACGCATACGCCCTTTTTGGCCAAGTGCATCATTGTGGACGTTCTGCCTCTTTTCCTATGCTTTAAATGCAATTCCAGTCTACCTCCTGAAATCGGTTTCCTGCAATTCTGCCCCGCTTTCATGTCCTCTTGGCAGCCTTACTTCAGTATATTTTTGGACGATAGCTGTCATTTATAACTCTGCAGGTTTGTGAATTACAGTGCCCCTGAGCTCCTTTCTTCAACTCGCTTTCTCGTGAGCTGGCCGCAACACTGCAGGATGGCTTCAGGCCCTAATCTGGTTCCGGCACGGCACGCTGAGCCTTTGGTAATTCCTCTTCCTGGTGGGAAATGAGAGTTAAATTTGCCCGTCCAGACACCTCCAGCTAGTCTCTCATTGGTTCTCCCTATTCCTGTTCATCTTCTGCAGAAATTGCAAACTGGGCCAAACAGGAGGTTAAAGGCACTGACTCTCCAAGACGGGAGAGTGTTAGTAAAGCGTCTGGAATGTTGCACCCGAGTACCAGGGGACGAAAACTGACACATATTGGAACACGTCTCCCGATCACACGGTTGATCATACTCTGGGTTCCACATGCATGTTTTAGCTGAAGGAAGAATACCTTAAACCTGGAGAGTTGAGACCCGTGGAATGGGTACCATGCAATATGACTTCAAAGGGTCTTCATTTGCTCACCGAACTTCTCCAATCCTATCACTGCTGCATTTATGCCCCTGCACACACGCTTGATTCTCTTTCGGAGACATAGCAATCCATAGGTTTTAAGATGCTTCGTAGTCAAGTACACTCTTAGGCATTTAATATGGGGTGTTGAGTCCATTTCGTTGAGCAAGGAGTAGCTCTTGTCTATTCCATATTTGGCTTAAGGAACTTTATCTGTGCTCATTTCAATCTCTGGTTTTATGCAGCACCCCAACTCACCTTTCCCCTTAAGCAAGCATAAGTTGGGTTTCTAAATTTGAGACCCTGTTCTGTTTTGGAATTCAGTTCCTGTGTAGCCAAGTTTACATTCCGTGTATTAGTGATATCTTATGATGTTTCTTTTTCTGTGTGACTTATTTCAGTTAGAATCATCATACCTGAATCCACTCATTATGCTGCTACGGGCCTGATGACATAGATTTCATTGCTGAGTGATATTGCATTGTACGTAAGTACCACAACTTCTTTATCCATTTTTCACTTTCTGCGATATTGAACTTGTACCGTAAATGAGTTTCTTGTAAACAGAGCCGTCCCAACTTTTGGGGTGGCTCTGTCTTTTTGATTTTAATTTCCCTAAGCTATAGGACCATAAGTGGAAGTGCCCTAGGCTCTGTTGCTTTGTTTTTTAGATGTTTCAGGAAACACCATACACTTCTCCCGAGTGGCTGTTGGCAATTGACATCCCGCCCATCAGCATAACAAGGCTCCCAGTTCTCCATGGCCTGTCCTGCCTTTCTGGATTTTACACTTTTTCCAGATGGCCCTTTTGACCGGGGGGAAGTGAGACTTCATTGTAGTGCAGATTTCCTTTGCAAGCTTGCTTGGTTGGCCAAAAAGGGCGTATGCGTTTTTTCCTGAATATATTCAGGAAAAAACGCATACGCCCTTTTTGGCCAAGTGCATCATTGTGGACGTTCTGCCTCTTTTCCTATGCTTTAAATGCAATTCCAGTCTACCTCCTGAAATCGGTTTCCTGCAATTCTGCCCCGCTTTCAAGTCCTCTTGGCAGCCTTACTTCAGTATATTTTTGGATGATAGCTGTCATTTATAACTCTGCAGGTTTGTGAATTACAGTGCCCCTGAGCTCCTTTCTTCAACTCACTTTCTCGTGAGCTGGCCGCAACACCGCAGGATTGCTTCAGGCCCTAATCTGGTTGCGGCACGGCACGCTGAGCCTTTGGTTAATTCCTCTTCCTGGTGGGAAATGAGAGTTAAATTTGCCCGTCCAGACACCTCCAGCTAGTCTGTCATTGGTTCTCCCTATTCCTGTTCATCTTCCGCATAAATTGCAAACTGGGCCAAACAGGAGGTTAAAGGCACTGACTCTCCAAGTCGGGAGTGTTAATAAAGCGTCTGGAATGTTGCACCCGAGTACCAGGGGACGAAAACTGACACATATTGGAACACGTCTCCTGATCACACGGTTGATCATACTCTGGGTTCCTCATGCATGTTTTAGCTGAAGGAAGAATACCTTAAACCTGGAGAGTTGAGACCCGTGGAATGGGTACCATGCAATATGACTTCAAAGGGTCTTCATTTGCTCACCGAACTTCTCCAATCCTATCACTGCTGCGTTTATGCCCCTGCACACACGCTTGATTCTCTTTCGGAGACATAGCAATCCATAGGTTTTAAGATACTTCCTAGTCAGGTACACTCTTAGGCGTTTAATATGGGGTGTTGAGTCCATTTCGTTGAGCAAGGAGTAGCTCTTGTCTATTCCATATTTGGCTTAAGGAACTTTATCTGTGCTCATTTCAATCTCTGGTTTTATGCAGCACCCCAACTCACCTTTCCCCTTAAGCAAGCATAAGTTGGGTTTCTAAATTTGAGACCCTGTTCTGTTTTGTAATTCAGTTCCTGTGTAGCCAAGTTTTCATTCCGTGTATTAGTGATATCTTATGATGTTTCTTTTTCTGTGTGACATTTCAGTTAGAATCATCATACCTGAATCCACTCATTATGCTGCTACGGGCCTGATGACATAGATTTCATTGCTGAGTGATATTGCATTGTACGTAAGTACCACAACTTCTTTATCCATTTTTCACTTTCTGCGATATTGAACTTCTACCGTAAACCAGTTTCTTGTAAACAGAGCCGTCCCAACATTTTGGGTGGCTGTGTCTTTTTGATTTTAATTTCCCTAAGCTTTAGGACCATAAGTGGAAGTGCCCTAGGCTCTGTTGCTTTGTTTTTTAGATGTTTCAGGAAACACCATACACTTCTCCCGAGTGGCTGTTGGCAATTTACATCCCGCCCATCAGCATAACAAGGCTCCCAGTTCTCCATGGCCTGTCCTGCCTTTCTGGATTTTACACTTTTTTCAGATGGCCCTTTTGACCGGGGGGAAGTGAGACTTCATTGTAGGGCAGATTTCCTTTGCAAGCTTGCTTGGTTGGCCAAAAAGGGCGTATGCGTTTTTTCCTGAATATATTCAAGAAAATCGCATACGCCCTTTTTGGCCAAGTGCATCATTGTGGACGTTCTGCCTCTTTTCCTATGCTTTAAATGCAATTCCAGTCTACCTCCTGAAATCGGTTTCCTGCAATTCTGCCCCGCTTTCAAGTCCTCTTGGCAGCCTTACTTCAGTATATTTTTGGACGATAGCTGTCATTTATAACTCTGCAGGTTTGTGAATTACAGTGCCCCTGAGCTCCTTTCTTCAACTCGCTTTCTCGTGAGCTGGCCGCAACACCGCACGATGGCTTCAGGCCCTAATCTGGTTCCGGCACGGCATGCTGAGCCTTTGGTTAATTCCTCTTTCTGGTGGGAAATGAGAGTTAAATTTGCCCGTCCAGACACCTCCAGCTAGTCTCTCATTGGTTCTCCCTATTCCTGTTCATCTTCCGCAGAAATTGCAAACTGGGCCAAACAGGAGGTTAAAGGCACTGACTCTCCAAGTCGGGAGAGTGTTAGGAAAGCGTCTGGAATGTTGCACCCGAGTACCAGGGGACGAAAACTGACACATATTGGAACACGTCTCCCGATCACACGGTTGATCATACTCTGGGTTCCACATGCATGTTTTAGCTGAAGGAAGAATCCCTTAAACCTGGAGAGTTGAGAGCCGTGGAATGGGTACCATGCAATATGACTTCAAAGGGTCTTCATTTGCTCACCGAACTTCTCCAATCCTATCACTGCTGCGTTTATGCCCCTGTACACATGCTTGATTCTCTTTCGGAGACATAGCAATCCATAGGTTTTAAGATACTTCCTAGTCAGGTACACTCTTAGGCATTTAATATGGGGTGTTGAGTCCATTTCGTTGAGCAAGGAGTAGCTCTTGTCTATTCCATATTTGGCTTAAGGAACTTTATCTGTGCTCAATTCAATCTCTGGTTTTATGCAGCACCCCAACTCACCTTTCCCCTTAAGCAAGCATAAGTTGGTTTTCTAAATTTGAGACCCTGTTCTGTATTGTAATTCAGTTCCTATGTAGCCAAGTTTACATTCCGTGTATTAGTGATATCTTATGATGTTTCTTTTTCTGTGTGAATTATTTCAGTTAGAATCATCATACCTGAATCCACTTATTATGCTGCTACGGGCCTAATGACATAGATTTCATTGCTGAGTGATATTGCATTGTACGTAAGTACCACAACTTCTTTATCCATTTTTCACTTTCTGAGATATTGAACTTGTACCGTAAATGAGTTTCTTGTAAACAGAGCCGTCCCAACTTTTGGGGTGGCTGTGTCTTTTTTATTTTATTTTCCCTAAGCTATAGGACCATAAGTGGAAGTGCCCTAGGCTCTGTTGCTTTGTTTTTTAGATGTTTAAGGAAACAGCATACACTTCTCCTGAGTGGCTGTTGGCAATTTACATCCCGCCCATCAGCATAACAAGGCTCCCAGTTCTCCATGGCCTGTCCTGCCTTTCTGGATTTCACACTTTTTTCAGATGGCCCTTTTGACAGGGGGGAAGTGAGACTTCATTGTAGTGCAGATTTCCTTTGCAAGCTTGCTTGGTTGGCCAAAAAGGGCGTATGCGTTATTTCCTGAATATATTTAGGAAAAAACGCATACGCACTTTTTGGCCAAGTGCATCATTGTGGACGTTCTGCCTCTTTTCCTATGCTTTAAATGCAATTCCAGTCTACCTCCTGAAATCGGTTTCCTGCAATTCTGCCCCGCTTTCAAGTCCTCTTGGCAGCCTTACTTCAGTATATTTTTGGACGATAGCTGTCATTTATAACTCTGCAGGTTTGTGAATTACAGTGCCCCTGAGCTCCTTTCTTCAACTCGCTTTCTCGTGAGCTGGCCGCAACACCGCAGGATGGCTTCAGGCCCTAATCTGGTTGCGGCACGGCACGCTGAGCCTTTGGTTAATTCCTCTTCCTGGTGGGAAATGAGAGTTAAATTTGCCCGTCCAGACACCTCCAGCTAGTCTGTCATTGGTTCTCCCTATTCCTGTTCATCTTCCGCAGAAATTGCAAACTGGGCCAAACAGGAGGTTAAAGGCACTGACTTTCCAAGTCGGGAGAGTGTTAGTAAAGCGTCTGGAATGTTGCACCCGAGTACCAGGGGACGAAAACTGAGACATATTGGAACACGTCTCCCGATCACACGGTTGATCATACTCAGGGTTCCACATGCATGTTTTAGCTGAAGGAAGAATACCTTAAACCTGGAGAGTTGAGACCCGTGGAATGGGTACCATGCAATATGACTTCAAAGGGTCTTCATTTGCTCACCAAACCTCTCCAATCCTATCACTGCTGCGTTTATGTCCCTGCACACACGCTTGATTCTCTTTCGGAGACATAGCAATCCATAGGTTTTAAGATACTTCCTAGTCAGGTATATTCTTATGTGTTTAATATGGGGTGTTGACTCCATTTCGTTGAGCAAGGAGTAGCTCTTGTCTGTTACACATTTGGCTTAAGGAACTTTATCTGTGCTCATTTCAATCTCTGGTTTTATGCGGCACCCCAACTCACCTTTCCCCTTAAGCAAGCATAAGTTGGTTTTCTAAATTTGAGACCCTGTTCTGTTTTGAAATTCAGTTCCTGTGTAGCCAAGTTTACATTCCGTGTATTAGTGATATCTTATGATGTTTCTTTTTCTGTGTGACTTATTTCAGTTAGAATCATCATACCTGAATCCACTCATTATGCCGCTACGGGCCTGATGACATAGATTTCATTGCTGAGTGATATTGCATTGTACGTAAGTACCACAACTTCTTTATCCATTTTTCACTTTCTGCGATATTGAACTTGTACCGTAAACCAGGTTCCTGTAAAAAGAGCCGTCCCAACTTTTGGGGTGGCTGTGTCTTTTTGATTTTATTTTCCCTAAGCTATAGGACCATAAGTGGAAGTGCCCTAGGCTCTGTTGCTTTGTTTTTTAGATGTTTCAGGAAACACCATACACTTCTCCCGAGTGGCTGTTGGCAATTTACATCCCGCCCATCAGCATAACAAGGCTCCCAGTTCTCCATGGCCTGTCCTGCCTTTTTGGATTTTACACTTTTTTCAGATGGCCCTTTTGACCGGGGGGAAGTGAGACTTCATTGTAGTGCAGATTTCCTTTGCAAGATTGCTTGGTTGGCCAAAAAGGGCGTATGCGTTTTTTCCTGAATATATTCAGGAAAAAACGCATACGCCCTTTTTGGCCAAGTGCATCATTGTGGACGTTCTGCCTCTTTTCCTATGCTTTAAATGCAATTCCAGTCTACCTCCTGAAATCGGTTTCCTGCAATTCTGCCCCGCTTTCAAGTCCTCTTGGCAGCCTTACTTCAGTATATTTTTGGACGATAGCTGTCATTTATAACTCTGCAGTTATGTGAATTACAGTGCCCCTGAGCTCCTTTCTTCAACTCGCTTTCTCGTGAGCTGGCCGCAACACCGCACGATTGCTTCAGGCCCTAATCTGGTTCCGGCACGGCATGCTGAGCCTTTGGTTAATTCCTCTTATTGGTGGGAAATGAGAGTTAAATTTGCCCGTCCAGACACCTCCAGCTAGTCTGTCATTGGTTCTCCCTATTCCTGTTCATCTTCCGCAGAAATTGCAAACTGGGCCAAACAGGAGGTTAAAGGCACTGACTCTCCAAGTCGGGAGAGTGTTAGTAAAGCGTCTGGAATGTTGCACCCGAGTACCAGGGGACGAAAACTGACACATATTGGAACACGTCTCCCGATCACACGGTTGATCATACTCTGGGTTCCACATGCATGTTTTAGCTGAAGGAAGAATCCCTTAAACCTGGAGAGTTGAGACCCGTGGAATGGGTACCATGCAATATGACTTCAAAGGGTCTTCATTTGCTCACCGAACCTCTCCAGTCCTATCACTGCTGCGTTTATGCCCCTGTACACACGCTTGATTCTCTTTCGGAGACATAGCAATCCATAGGTTTTAAGATACTTCCTAGTCAGGTACACACTTAGGCATTTAATATGGGGTGTTGAGTCCATTTCGTTGAGCAAGGAGTAGCTCTTGTCTATTCCATATTTGGCTTAAGGAACTTTATCTGTGCTCATTTCAATCTCTGGTTTTATGCAGCACCCCAACTCACCTTTCCCCTTAAGCAAGCATAAATTGGTTTTCTAAATTTGAGACCCTGTTCTGTTTTGAAATTCAGTTCCTGTGTAGCCAAGTTTACATTCCGTGTATTAGTGATATCTTATGATGTTTCTTTTTCTGTGTGACTTATTTCAGTTAGAATCATCATACCTGAATCCACTCATTATGCTGCTACGGGCCTGATGACATAGATTTCCTTGCTGAGTGATATTGCATTGTACGTAAGTACCACAACTTCTTTATCCATTTTTCACTTTCTGCGATATTGAACTTGTACCGTAAACCAGGTTCTTGTAAACAGAGCCGTCCCAACCTTTGGGGTGGCTGTGTCTTTTGATTTTAATTTCCCTAAGCTATAGGACCATAAGTGGAAGTGCCCTAGGCTCTGTTGCTTTGTTTTTTAGATGTTTCAGGAAACACCATACACTTCTCCCGAGTGGCTGTTGGCAATTTACATCCCGCCCATCAGCATAACAAGGCTCCCAGTTCTCCATGGCCTGTCCTGCCTTTCTGGATTTTACACTTTTTTCAGATGGCCCTTTTGACCGGGGGGAAGTGAGACTTCATTGTAGTGCAGATTTCCTTTGCAAGCTTGCTTGGTTGGCCAAAAAGGGCGTATGCGTTTTTTCCTGAATATATTCAGGAAAAAACGCATACGCCCTTTTTGGCCAAGTGCATCATTGTGGACGTTCTGCCTCTTTTCCTATGCTTTAAATGCAATTCCAGTCTACCTCCTGAAATCGGTTTCCTGCAATTCTGCCCCGCTTTCAAGTCCTCTTGGCAGCCTTACTTCAGTATATTTTTGGACGATAGCTGTCATTTATAACTCTGCAGGGTTGTGAATTACAGTGCCCCTGAGCTCCTTTCTTCAACTCGCTTTCTCGTGAGCTGGCCGCAACACCGCAGGATGGCTTCAGGCCCTAATCTGGTTCCGGCACGGCACGCTGAGCCTTTGGTAATTCCTCTTCCTGGTGGGAAATGAGAGTTAAATTTGCCCGTCCAGACACCTCCAGCTGGTCTCTCAATGGTTCTCCCTATTCCTGTTCATCTTCCGCAGAAATTGCAAACTGGGCCAAACAGGAGGTTAAAGGCACTGACTCTCCAAGTCGGGAGAGTGTTAGTAAAGCGTCTGGAATGTTGCACCCGAGTACCAGGGGACGAAAACTGAGACATATTGGAACACGTCTCCCGATCACACGGTTGATCATACTCTGCGTTCCACATGCAAGTTTTAGCTGAAGGAAGAATACCTTAAACCTGGAGAGTTGAGACCCGTGGAATGGGTACCATGCAATATGACTTCAAAGGGTCTTCATTTGCTCACCGAACCTCTCCAATCCTATCACTGCTGCGTTTATGCCCCTGCACACACTCTTGATTTTCTTTCGGAGACATAGCAATCCATAGGTTTTAAGATACTTCCTAGTCAGTTATATTCTTAGGCGTTTAATATGGGGTGTTGAATCCATTTCGTTGAGCAAGGTGTAGCTCTTGTCTATTCCATATTTGGCTTAAGGAACTTTATCTGTGCTCATTTCAATCTCTGGTTTTATGCAGCACCCCAACTCACCTTTCCCCTTAAGCAAGCATAAGTTGGGTTTCTAAATTTGAGACCCTGTTCTGTTTTGTAATTCAGTTCCTGTGTAGCCAAGTTTACATTCCGTGTATTAGTGATATCTTATGATGTTTCTTTTTCTGTGTGACTTATTTCAGTTAGAATCATCATACCTGAATCCACTCATTATGCTGCTACGGGCCTGATGACATAGATTTCCTTGCTGAGTGATATTGCATTGTATGTAAGTACCACAACTTCTTTATCCATTTTTCACTTTCTGCGATATTGAACTTGTACCGTAAACCAGGTTCTTGTAAACAGAGCCGTCCCAACCTTTGGGGTGGCTGTGTCTTTTGATTTTAATTTCCCTAAGCTATAGGACCATAAGTGGAAGTGCCCTAGGCTCTGTTGCTTTGTTTTTTAGATGTTTCAGGAAACACCATACACTTCTCCCGAGTGGCTGTTGGCAATTGACATCCCGCCCATCAGCATAACAAGGCTCCCAGTTCTCCATGGCCTGTCCTGCCTTTCTGGATTTTACACTTTTTTCAGATGGCCCTTTTGACCGGGGGGAAGTGAGACTTCATTGTAGTGCAGATTTCCTTTGCAAGCTTGCTTGGTTGGCCAAAAAGGGCGTATGCCCGCATACGCCCTTTTTGGCCAAGTGCATCATTGTGGACGTTCTGCCTCTTTTCCTATGCTTTAAATGCAATTCCAGTCTACCTCCTGAAATCGGTTTCCTGCAATTCTGCCCCGCTTTCAAGTCCTCTTGGCAGCCTTACTTCAGTATATTTTTGGACGATAGCTGTCATTTATAACTCTGCAGGTTTGTGAATTACAGTGCCCCTCAGCCCCTTTCTTCAACTCGCTTTCTCGTGAGCTGGCCACAACACCGCAGGATGGCTTCAGGCCCTAATCTGGTTCCGGCACGGCACGCTGAGCCTTTGGTTAATTCGTCTTCCTGGTGGGAAATGAGAGTTAAATTTGCCCGTCCAGACACCTCCAGCTAGTCTCTCATTGGTTCTCCCTATTCCTGTACATCTTCCGCAGAAATTGCAAACTGGGCCAAACAGGAGGTTAAAGGCGCTGACTCTCCATGTCGGGAGAGTGTTAGTAAAGCGTCTGGAATGTTGCACCTGAGTACCATGGGACGAAAACTGAGACATATTGGAACACGTCTCCCGATCACACGGTTGATCATACTCTGGGTTCCACATGAATGTTTTAGCTGAAGGAAGAATACCTTAAACCTGGAGAGTTGAGACTCGTGGAATGGGTACCATGCAATATGACTTCAAAGGGTCATCATTTGCTCACCGAACTTCTCCAATCCTATCACTGCTGCGTTTATGCCCCTGTACACACGCTTGATTCTCTTTCGGAGACATAGCAATCCATAGGTTTTAAGATACTTCCTAGTCAGGTACACTCTTAGGCATTTAATATGGGGTGTTGAGTCCATTTCGTTGAGCAAGGAGTAGCTCTTGTCTATTCCATATTTGGCTTAAGGAACTTTATCTGTGCTCATTTCAATCTCTGGTTTTATGCAGCACCCCAATTCACCTTTCCCCTTAAGCAAGCATAAGTTGGTTTTCTAAATTTGAGACCCTGTTCTGTTTTGGAATTCAGTTCCTGTGTAGCCAAGTTTACATTCCGTGTATTAGTGATATCTTATGATGTTTCTTTTTCTGTGTGACTTATTTCAGTTAGAATCATCGTACCTGAATCCACTCATTATGCTGCTACGGGCCTGATGACATAGATTTCCTTGCTGAGTGATATTGCATTGTACGTAAGTACCACAACTTCTTTATCCATTTTTCACTTTCTGCGATATTGAACTTGTACCGTAAACCAGGTTCTTGTAAACAGAGCCGTCCCAACCTTTGGGGTGGCTGTGTCTTTTGATTTTAATTTCCCTAAGCTATAGGACCATAAGTGGAAGTGCCCTAGGCTCTGTTGCTTTGTTTTTTAGATGTTTCAGGAAACACCATACACTTCTCCCGAGTGGCTGTTGGCAATTGACATCCCGCCCATCAGCATAACAAGGCTCCCAGTTCTCCATGGCCTGTCCTGCCTTTCTGGATTTTACACTTTTTTCAGATGGCCCTTTTGACCGGGGGGAAGTGAGACTTCATTTTAGTGCAGATTTCCTTTGCAACCTTGCTTGGTTGGCAAAAAAGCACGTATGCACGCATACGCCCTTTTTGGCCAAGTGAATCATTGTGGACGTTCTGCCTCTTTTCCTATGCTTTAAATGCAATTCCAGTCTACCTCCTGAAATCGGTTTCCTGCAATTCTGCCCCGCTTTCAAGTCCTCTTGGCAGCCTTACTTCAGTATATTTTTGGACGATAGCTGTCATTTATAACTCTGCAGGTTTGTGAATTACAGTGCCCCTGAGCTCCTTTCTTCAACTCGCTTTCTCGAGAGCGGGCCACAACACCGCAGGATGGCTTCAGGCCCTAATCTGGTTCCGGCACGGCACGCTGAGCCTTTGGTTAATTCGTCTTCCTGGTGGGAAATGAGAGTTAAATTTGCCCGTGCAGACACCTCCAGCTAGTCTGTCATTGGTTCTCCCTATTCCTGTTCATTTTCCGCAGAAATTGCAAACTGGGCCAAACAGGAGGTTATAGGCACTGACTCTCCAAGTCGGGAGAGTGTTAGTAAAGCGTCTGGAATGTTGCACCCGAGTACCAGGGGACGAAAACTGACACATATTGGAACACGTCTCCCGATCACACGGTTGATCATACTCTGGGTTCCACATGCATGTTTTAGCTGAAGGAAGAATACCTTAAACCTGGAGAGTTGAGACCCGTGGAATGGGTACCATGCAATATGACTTCAAAGGGTCTTCATTTGCTCACCGAACCTCTCCAGTCCTATCACTGCTGCGTTTATGCCCCTGTACACACGCTTGATTCTCTTTCGGAGACATAGCAATCCATAGGTTTTAAGATACTTCCTAGTCAGGTACATTCTTAGGCGTTTAATATGGGGTGTTGAGTCCATTTCCTTGAGCAAGGAGTAGCTCTTGTCTATTCCATATTTGGCTTAAGGAACTTTATCTGTGCTCATTTCAATCTCTGGTTTTATGCAGCACCCCAACTCTCCTTTCCCCTTAAGCAAGCATAAGTTGGGTTTCTAAATTTGAGACCCTGTTCTGTTTTGGAATTCAGTTCCTGTGTAGCCAAGGTTACATTCCGTGTATTAGTGATATCTTATGATGTTTCTTTTTCTGTGTGACTTATTTCAGTTAGAATCATCATACCTGAATCCACTCATTATGCTGCTACGGGCCTGATGACATAGATTTCTTTGCTGAGTGATATTGCATTGTACGTAAGTACCACAACTTCTTTATCCATTTTTCACTTTCTGCGATATTGAACTTGTACCGTAAACCAGGTTCTTGTAAACAGAGCCGCCCCAACCTTTGGGGTGGCTGTGTCTTTTGATTTTAATTTCCCTAATCTATAGGACCATAAGTGGAAGTGCCCTATGCTCTGTTGCTTTGTTTTTTAGATGTTTCAGGAAACACCATACACTTCTCCCGAGTGGCTGTTGGCAATTGACATCCCGCCCATCAGCATAACAAGGCTCCCAGTTCTCCATGGCCTGTCCTGCCTTTCTGGATTTTACACTTTTTTCAGATGGCCCTTTTGATCGGGGGGAAGTGAGACTTCATTGTAGTGCAGATTTCCTTTGCAAGCTTGCTTGGTTGGCCAGAAAGGGCGTATGCGTTTTTTCCTGAATATATTCAGGAAAAAACGCATACGCCCTTTTTGGCCAAGTGCATCATTGTGGACGTTCTGCCTCTTTTCCTATGCTTTAAATGCAATTCCAGTCTACCTCCTGAAATCGGTTTCCTGCAATTCTGCCCCGCTTTCAAGTCCTCTTGGCAGCCTTACTTCAGTATATTTTTGGACGATAGCTGTCATTTATAACTCTGCAGGTTTGTGAATTACAGTGCCCGTGAGCTCCTTTCTTCAACTCGCTTTCTCGTGAGCTGGCCGCAACACCGCAGGATGGCTTCAGGCCCTAATCTGGTTCCGGCACGGCACGCTGAGCCTTTGGTAATTCCTCTTCCTGGTGGGAAATGAGAGTTAAATTTGCCCGTCCAGACACCTCCAGCTGGTCTCTCAATGGTTCTCCCTATTCCTGTTCATCTTCCGCAGAAATTGCAAACTGGGCCAAACAGGAGGTTAAAGGCACTGACTCTCCAAGTCGGGAGAGTGTTAGTAAAGCGTCTGGAATGTTGCACCCGAGTACCAGGGGACGAAAACTGACACATATTGGAACACGTCTCCCGATCACACGGTTGATCATACTCTGGGTTCCACATGCATGTTTTAGCTGAAGGAAGAATCCCTTAAACCTGGAGAGTTGAGACCCGTGGAATGGGTACCATGCAATATGACTTCAAAGGGTCTTCATTTGCTCACCGAACCTCTCCAGTCCTATCACTGCTGCGTTTATGCCCCTGTACACACGCTTGATTCTCTTTCGGAGACATAGCAATCCATAGGTTTTAAGATACTTCCTAGTCAGGTACACACTTAGGCATTTAATATGGGGTGTTGAGTCCATTTCGTTGAGCAAGGAGTAGCTCTTGTCTATTCCATATTTGGCTTAAGGAACTTTATCTGTGCTCATTTCAATCTCTGGTTTTATGCAGCACCCCAACTCACCTTTCCCCTTAAGCAAGCATAAATTGGTTTTCTAAATTTGAGACCCTGTTCTGTTTTGAAATTCAGTTCCTGTGTAGCCAAGTTTACATTCCGTGTATTAGTGATATCTTATGATGTTTCTTTTTCTGTGTGACTTATTTCAGTTAGAATCATCATACCTGAATCCACTCATTATGCTGCTACGGACCTGATGACATAGATTTCCTTGCTGAGTGATATTGCATTGTACGTAAGTACCACAACTTCTTTATCCATTTTTCACTTTCTGCGATATTGGACTTGTACCGTAAACCAGGTTCTTGTAAACAGAGCCGTCCCAACCTTTGGGGTGGCTGTGTCTTTTGATTTTAATTTCCCTAAGCTATAGGACCATAAGTGGAAGTGCCCTAGGCTCTGTTGCTTTGTTTTTTAGATGTTTCAGGAAACACCATACACTTCTCCCGAGTGGCTGTTGGCAATTTACATCCCGCCCATCAGCATAACAAGGCTCCCAGTTCTCCATGGCCTGTCCTGCCTTTCTGGAGTTTACACTTTTTTCAGATGGCCCTTTTGACCGGGGGGAAGTGAGACTTCATTGTAGTGCAGATTTCCTTTGCAAGCTTGCTTGGTTGGCCAAAAAGGGCGTATGCGTTTTTTCCTGAATATATTCAGGAAAAAACGCATACGCCCTTTTTGGCCAAGTGCATCATTGTGGACGTTCTGCCTCTTTTCCTATGCTTTAAATGCAATTCCAGTCTACCTCCTGAAATCGGTTTCCTGCAATTCTGCCCCGCTTTCAAGTCCTCTTGGCAGCCTTACTTCAGTATATTTTTGGACGATAGCTGTCATTTATAACTCTGCAGGGTTGTGAATTACAGTGCCCCTGAGCTCCTTTCTTCAACTCGCTTTCTTGTGAGCTGGCCGCAACACCGCAGGATGGCTTCAGGCCCTAATCTGGTTCCGGCACGGCACGCTGAGCCTTTGGTAATTCCTCTTCCTGGTGGGAAATGAGAGTTAAATTTCCCCGTCCAGACACCTCCAGCTGGTCTCTCAATGGTTCTCCCTATTCCTGTTCATCTTCCGCAGAAATTGCAAACTGGGCCAAACAGGAGGTTAAAGGCACTGACTCTCCAAGTCGGGAGAGTGTTAGTAAAGCGTCTGGAATGTTGCACCCGAGTACCAGGGGACGAAAACTGAGACATATTGGAACACGTCTCCCGATCACACGGTTGATCATACTCTGGGTTCCACATGCATGTTTTAGCTGAAGGAAGAATACCTTAAACCTGGAGAGTTGAGACCCGTGGAATGGGTACCATGCAATATGACTTCAAAGGGTCTTCATTTGCTCACCGAACCTCTCCAATCCTATCACTGCTGCGTTTATGCCCCTGCACACACGCTTGATTCTCTTTCGGAGACATAGCAATCCATAGGTTTTAAGATACTTCCTAGTCAGTTATATTCTTAGGCGTTTAATATGGGGTGTTGAATCCATTTCGTTGAGCAAGGTGTAGCTCTTGTCTATTCCATATTTGGCTTAAGGAACTTTATCTGTGCTCATTTCAATCTCTGGTTTTATGCAGCACCCCAACTCACCTTTCCCCTTAAGCAAGCATAAGTTGGGTTTCTAAATTTGAGACCCTGTTCTGTTTTGTAATTCAGTTCCTGTGTAGCCAAGTTTACATTCCGTGTATTAGTGATATCTTATGATGTTTCTTTTTCTGTGTGACTTATTTCAGTTAGAATCATCATACCTGAATCCACTCATTATGCTGCTACGGGCCTGATGACATAGATTTCCTTGCTGAGTGATATTGCATTGTATGTAAGTACCACAACTTCTTTATCCATTTTTCACTTTCTGCGATATTGAACTTGTACCGTAAACCAGGTTCTTGTAAACAGAGCCGTCCCAACCTTTGGGGTGGCTGTGTCTTTTGATTTTAATTTCCCTAAGCTATAGGACCATAAGTGGAAGTGCCCTAGGCTCTGTTGCTTTGTTTTTTAGATGTTTCAGGAAACACCATACACTTCTCCTGAGTGGCTGTTGGCAATTGACATCCCGCCCATCAGCATAACAAGGCTCCCAGTTCTCCATGGCCTGTCCTGCCTTTCTGGATTTTACACTTTTTTCAGATGGCCCTTTTGACCGGGGGGAAGTGAGACTTCATTGTAGTGCAGATTTCCTTTGCAAGCTTGCTTGGTTGGCCAAAAAGGGCGTATGCCCGCATACGCCCTTTTTGGCCAAGTGCATCATTGTGGACGTTCTGCCTCTTTTCCTATGCTTTAAATGCAATTCCAGTCTACCTCCTGAAATCGGTTTCCTGCAATTCTGCCCCGCTTTCAAGTCCTCTTGGCAGCCTTACTTCAGTATATTTTTGGACGATAGCTGTCATTTATAACTCTGCAGGTTTGTGAATTACAGTGCCCCTCAGACCCTTTCTTCAACTCGCTTTCTCGTGAGCTGGCCACAACACCGCAGGATGGCTTCAGGCCCTAATCTGGTTCCGGCACGGCACGCTGAGCCTTTGGTTAATTCGTCTTCCTGGTGGGAAATGAGAGTTAAATTTGCCCGTCCAGACACCTCCAGCTAGTCTCTCATTGGTTCTCCCTATTCCTGTACATCTTCCGCAGAAATTGCAAACTGGGCCAAACAGGAGGTTAAAGGCGCTGACTCTCCATGTCGGGAGAGTGTTAGTAAAGCGTCTGGAATGTTGAACCAGAGTACCATGGGACGAAAACTGAGACATATTGGAACACGTCTCCCGATCACACGGTTGATCATACTCTGGGTTCCACATGAATGTTTTAGCTGAAGGAAGAATACCTTAAACCTGGAGAGTTGAGACTCGTGGAATGGGTACCATGCAATATGACTTCAAAGGGTCATCATTTGCTCACCGAACTTCTCCAATCCTATCACTGCTGCGTTTATGCCCCTGTACACACGCTTGATTCTCTTTCGGAGACATAGCAATCCATAGGTTTTAAGATACTTCCTAGTCAGGTACACTCTAAGGCATTTAATATGGGGTGTTGAGTCCATTTCGTTGAGCAAGGAGTAGCTCTTGTCTATTCCATATTTGGCTTAAGGAACTTTATCTGTGCTCATTTCAATCTCTGGTTTTATGCAGCACCCCAATTCACCTTTCCCCTTAAGCAAGCATAAGTTGGTTTTCTAAATTTGAGACCCTGTTCTGTTTTGAAATTCAGTTCCTGTGTAGCCAAGTTTACATTCCGTGTATTAGTGATATCTTATGATGTTTCTTTTTCTGTGTGACTTATTTCAGTTAGAATCATCGTACCTGAATCCACTCATTATGCTGCTACGGGCCTGATGACATAGATTTCCTTGCTGAGTGATATTGCATTGTACGTAAGTACCACAACTTCTTTATCCATTTTTCACTTTCTGCGATATTGAACTTGTACCGTAAACCAGGTTCTTGTAAACAGAGCCGTCCCAACATTTGGGGTGGCTGTGTCTTTTGATTTTAATTTCCCTAAGCTATAGGACCATAAGTGGAAGTGCCCTAGGCTCTGTTGCTTTGTTTTTTAGATGTTTCAGGAAACACCATACACTTCTCCCGAGTGGCTGTTGGCAATTGACATCCCGCCCATCAGCATAACAAGGCTCCCAGTTCTCCATGGCCTGTCCTGCCTTTCTGGATTTTACACTTTTTTCAGATGGCCCTTTTGACCGGGGGGAAGTGAGACTTCATTTTAGTGCAGATTTCCTTTGCAACCTTGCTTGGTTGGCCAAAAAGGACGTATGCACGCATACGCCCTTTTTGGCCAAGTGAATCATTGTGGACGTTCTGCCTCTTTTCCTATGCTTTAAATGCAATTCCAGTCTACCTCCTGAAATCGGTTTCCTGCAATTCTGCCCCGCTTTCAAGTCCTCTTGGCAGCCTTACTTCAGTATATTTTTGGACGATAGCTGTCATTTATAACTCTGCAGGTTTGTGAATTACAGTGCCCCTCAGCTCCTTTCTTCAACTCGCTTTCTCGTGAGCTGGCCGCAACACCGCAGGATGGCTTCAGGCCCTAATCTGGTTCCGGCACGGCACGCTGAGCCTTTGGTTAATTCCTCTTCCTGGTGGGAAATGAGAGTTAAATTTGCCCGTGCAGACACCTCCAGCTAGTCTGTCATTGGTTCTCCCTATTATTGTTCATTTTCCGCAGAAATTGCAAACTGGGCCAAACAGGAGGTTATAGGCACTGACTCTCCAAGTCGGGAGAGTGTTAGTAAAGCGTCTGGAATGTTGCACCCGAGTACCAGGGGACGAAAACTGACACATATTGGAACACGTCTCCCGATCACACGGTTGATCATACTCTGGGTTCCACATGCATGTTTTAGCTGAAGGAAGAATCCCTTAAACCTGGAGAGTTGAGACCCGTGGAATGGGTACCATGCAATATGACTTCAAAGGGTCTTCATTTGCTCACCGAACCTCTCCAGTCCTATCACTGCTGCGTTTATGCCCCTGTACACACGCTTGATTCTCTTTCGGAGACATAGCAATCCATAGGTTTTAAGATACTTCCTAGTGAGGTACATTCTTAGGCGTTTAATATGGGGTGTTGAGTCCATTTCCTTGAGCAAGGAGTAGCTCTTGTCTATTCCATATTTGGCTTAAGGAACTTTATCTGTGCTCATTTCAATCTCTGGTTTTATGCAGCACCCCAACTCTCCTTTCCCCTTAAGCAAGCATAAGTTGGGTTTCTAAATTTGAGACCCTGTTCTGTTTTGGAATTCAGTTCCTGTGTAGCCAAGGTTACATTCCGTATATTAGTGATATCTTATGATGTTTCTTTTTCTGTGTGACTTATTTCAGTTAGAATCATCATACCTGAATCCACTCATTATGCTGCTACGGGCCTGATGACATAGATTTCTTTGCTGAGTGATATTGCATTGTACGTAAGTACCACAACTTCTTTATCCATTTTTCACTTTCTGCGATATTGAACTTGTACCGTAAACCAGGTTCTTGTAAACAGAGCCGCCCCAACCTTTGGGGTGGCTGTGTCTTTTGATTTTAATTTCCCTAATCTATAGGACCATAAGTGGAAGTGCCCTATGCTCTGTTGCTTTGTTTTTTAGATGTTTCAGGAAACACCATACACTTCTCCCGAGTGGCTGTTGGCAATTGACATCCCGCCCATCAGCATAACAAGGCTCCCAGTTCTCCATGGCCTGTCCTGCCTTTCTGGATTTTACACTTTTTTCAGATGGCCCTTTTGATCGGGGGGAAGTGAGACTTCATTGTAGTGCAGATTTCCTTTGCAAGCTTGCTTGGTTGGCCAGAAAGGGCGTATGCGTTTTTTCCTGAATATATTCAGGAAAAAACGCATACGCCCTTTTTGGCCAAGTGCATCATTGTGGACGTTCTGCCTCTTTTCCTATGCTTTAAATGCAATTCCAGTCTACCTCCTGAAATCGGTTTCCTGCAATTCTGCCCCGCTTTCAAGTCCTCTTGGCAGCCTTACTTCAGTATATTTTTGGACGATAGCTGTCATTTATAACTCTGCAGGGTTGTGAATTACAGTGCCCCTGAGCTCCTTTCTTCAACTCGCTTTCTTGTGAGCTGGCCGCAACACCGCAGGATGGCTTCAGGCCCTAATCTTGTTCCGGCACGGCACGCTGAGCCTTTGGTAATTCCTCTTCCTGGTGGGAAATGAGAGTTAAATTTGCCCGTCCAGACACCTCCAGCTGGGCTCTCAATGGTTCTCCCTATTCCTGTTCATCTTCCGCAGAAATTGCAAACTGGGCCAAACAGGAGGTTAAAGGCACTGACTCTCCAAGTCGGGAGAGTGTTAGTAAAGCGTCTGGAATGTTGCACCCGAATACCAGGGGACGAAAACTGAGACATATTGGAACACGTCTCCCGATCACACGGTTGATCATACTCTGGGTTCCACATGCATGTTTTAGCTGAAGGAAGAATACCTTAAACCTGGAGAGTTGAGACCCGTGGAATGGGTACCATGCAATATGACTTCAAAGGGTCTTCATTTGCTCACCGAACCTCTCCAATCCTATCACTGCTGCGTTTATGCCCCTGCACACACTCTTGATTCTCTTTCGGAGACATAGCAATCCATAGGTTTTAAGATACTTCCTAGTCAGTTATATTCTTAGGCGTTTAATATGGGGTGTTGAATCCATTTCGTTGAGCAAGGTGTAGCTCTTGTCTATTCCATATTTGGCTTAAGGAACTTTATCTGTGCTCATTTCAATCTCTGGTTTTATGCAGCACCCCAACTCACCTTTCCCCTTAAGCAAGCATAAGTTGGGTTTCTAAATTTGAGACCCTGTTCTGTTTTGTAATTCAGTTCCTGTGTAGCCAAGGTTACATTCCGTGTATTAGTGATATCTTATGATGTTTCTTTTTCTGTGTGACTTATTTCAGTTAGAATCATCATACCTGAATCCACTCATTATGCTGCTACGGGCCTGATGACATAGAATTCATTGCTGTGTGATATTGCATTGTACGTAAATACCACAACTTCTTTATCCATTTTTCACTTTCTGCGATATTGAACTTGTACCGTAAACCAGGTTCTTGTAAACAGAGCCGTCCCAACCTTTGGGGTGGCTGTGTCTTTTGATTTTAATTTCCCTAAGCTATAGGACCATAAGTGGAAGTGCCCTAGGCTCTGTTGCTTTGTTTTTTAGATGTTTCAGGAAACACCATACACTTCTCCCGAGTGGCTGTTGGCAATTGACATCCCGCCCATCAGCATAACAAGGCTCCCAGTTCTCCATGGCCTGTCCTGCCTTTCTGGATTTTACACTTTTTTCAGATGGCCCTTTTGACCGGGGGGAAGTGAGCCTTCATTGTAGTGCAGATTTCCTTTGCAAGCTTGCTTGGTTGGCCAAAAAGGGCGTATGCGTTTTTTCCTGAATATATTCAGGAAAAAACGCATACGCCCTTTTTGGCCAAGTGCATCATTGTGGACGTTCTGCCTCTTTTCCTATGCTTTAAATGCAATTCCAGTCTACCTCCTGAAATCGGTTTCCTGCAATTCTGCCCCGCTTTCAAGTCCTCTTGGCAGCCTTACTTCAGTATATTTTTGGACGATAGCTGTCATTTATAACTCTGCAGGTTTGTGAATTACAGTGCCCCTGAGCTCCTTTCTTCAACTCGCTTTCTCGTGAGCTGGCCGCAACACCGCAGGATTGCTTCAGGCCCTAATCTGGTTCCGGCACGGCACGCTGAGCCTTTGGTTAATTCCTCTTCCTGGTGGGAAATGAGAGTTAAATTTGCCCGTCCAGACACCTCCAGCTAGTCTGTCATTGGTTCTCCCTATTCCTGTTCATCTTCCGCAGAAATTGCAAACTGGGCCAAACAGGAGGTTAAAGGCACTGACTCTCCAAGTCGGGAGAGTGTTAGTAAAGCGTCTGGAATGTTGCACCCGAGTACCAGGGGACGAAAACTGACACATATTGGAACACGTCTCCCGATCACACGGTTGATCATACTCTGGGTTCCACATGAATGTTTTAGCTGAAGGAAGAATACCTTAAACCTGGAGAGTTGAGACCCGTGGAATGGGTACCATGCAATATGACTTCAAAGGGTCTTCATTTGCTCACCGAACCTCTCCAGTCCTATCACTGCTGCGTTTATGCCCCTGTACACACGCTTGATTCTCTTTCGGAGACATAGCAATCCATAGGTTTTAAGATACTTCCTAGTCAGGTACACACTTAGGCATTTAATATGGGGTGTTGAGTCCATTTCGTTGAGCAAGGAGTAGCTCTTGTCTATTCCATATTTGGCTTAAGGAACTTTATCTGTGCTCATTTCAATCTCTGGTTTTATGCAGCACCCCAACTCACCTTTCCCCTTAAGCAAGCATAAGTTGGGTTTCTAAATTTGAGACCCTGTTCTGTTTTGTAATTTAGTTCCTGTGTAGCCAAGGTTACATTCCGTGTATTAGTGATATCTTATGATGTTTCTTTTTCTGTGTGACTTATTTCAGTTAGAATCATCATACCTGAATCCACTCATTATGCTGCTACGGGCCTGATGACATAGAATTCATTGCTGTGTGATATTGCATTGTACATAAGTACCACAACTTCTTTATCCATTTTTCACTTTCTGCGATATTGAACTTGTACCGTAAACCAGGTTCTTGTAAACAGAGCCGTCCCAACCTTTGGGGTTGGTGTGTCTTTTTGATTTTAATTTCCCTAAGCTATAGGACCATAAGTGGAAGTGCCCTAGGCTCTGTTGCTTTGTTTTTTAGATGTTTCAGGAAACACCATACACTTCTCCCGAGTGGCTGTTGGCAATTGACATCCCGCCCATCAGCATAACAAGGCTCCCAGTTCTCCATGGCCTGTCCTGCCTTTCTGGATTTTACACTTTTTTCAGATGGCCCTTTTGACCGGGGGGGAAGTGAGCCTTCATTGTAGTGCAGATTTCCTTTGCAAGCTTGCTTGGTTGGCCAAAAAGGGCGTATGCGTTTTTTCCTGAATATATTCAGGAAAAAACGCATACGCCCTTTTTGGCCAAGTGCATCATTGTGGACGTTCTGCCTCTTTTCCTATGCTTTAAATGCAATTCCAGTCTACCTCCTGAAATCGGTTTCCTGCAATTCTGCCCCGCTTTCAAGTCCTCTTGGCAGCCTTACTTCAGTATATTTTTGGACGATAGCTGTCATTTATAACTCTGCAGGTTTGTGAATTACAGTGCCCCTGAGCTCCTTTCTTCAACTCGCTTTCTCGTGAGCTGGCCGCAACACCGCAGGATTGCTTCAGGCCCTAATCTGGTTCCGGCACGGCACGCTGAGCCTTTGGTTAATTCCTCTTCCTGGTGGGAAATGAGAGTTAAATTTGCCCGTCCAGACACCTCCAGCTAGTCTGTCATTGGTTCTCCCTATTCCTGTTCATCTTCCGCAGAAATTGCAAACTGGGCCAAACAGGAGGTTAAAGGCACTGACTCTCCAAGTCGGGAGAGTGTTAGTAAAGCGTCTGGAATGTTGCACCCGAGTACCAGGGGACGAAAACTGACACATATTGGAACACGTCTCCCGATCACACGGTTGATCATACTCTGGGTTCCACATGCATGTTTTAGCTGAAGGAAGAATACCTTAAACCTGGAGAGTTGAGACCCGTGGAATGGGTACCATGCAATATGACTTCAAAGGGTCTTCATTTGCTCACCGAACCTCTCCAGTCCTATCACTGCTGCGTTTATGCCCCTGTACACACGCTTGATTCTCTTTCGGAGACATAGCAATCCATAGGTTTTAAGATACTTCCTAGTCAGGTACACACTTAGGCATTTAATATGGGGTGTTGAGTCCATTTCGTTGAGCAAGGAGTAGCTCTTGTCTATTCCATATTTGGCTTAAGGAACTTTATCTGTGCTCATTTCAATCTCTGGTTTTATGCAGCACCCCAACTCACCTTTCCCCTTAAGCAAGCATAAGTTGGGTTTCTAAATTTGAGACCCTGTTCTGTTTTGGAATTCAGTTCCTGTGTAGCCAAGGTTACATTCCGTGTATTAGTGATATCTTATGATGTTTCTTTTTCTGTGTGACTTATTTCAGTTAGAATCATCATACCTGAATCCACTCATTATGCTGCTATGGGCCTGATGACATAGAATTCATTGCTGTGTGATATTGCATTGTACATAAGTACCACAACTTCTTTATCCATTTTTCACTTTCGGCGATATTGAACTTGTACCGTAAACCAGGTTCTTGTAAACAGAGCCGTCCCAACCTTTGGGGTGGCTGTGTCTTTTTGATTTTAATTTCCCTAAGCTATAGGACCATAAGTGGAAGTGCCCTAGGCTCTGTTGCTTTGTTTTTTAGATGTTTCAGGAAACACCATACACTTCTCCCGAGTGGCTGTTGGCAGTTGACATCCCGCCCATCAGCATAACAAGGCTCCCAGTTCTCCATGGCCTGTCCTGCCTTTCTGGATTTTACACTTTTTTCAGATGGCCCTTTTGACCGGGGGGAAGTGAGACTTCATTGTAGTGCAGATTTCCTTTGCAAGCTTGCTTGGTTGGCCAAAAAGGGCGTATGCGTTTTTTCCTGAATATATTCAGGAAAAAACGCATACGCCCTTTTTGGCCAAGTGCATCATTGTGGACGTTCTGCCTCTTTTCCTATGCTTTAAATGCAATTCCAGTCTACCTCCTGAAATCGGTTTCCTGCAATTCTGCCCCGCTTTCAAGTCCTCTTGGCAGCCTTACTTCAGTATATTTTTGGACGATAGCTGTCATTTATAACTCTGCAGGTTTGTGAATTACAGTGCCCCTGAACTCCTTTCTTCAACTCGCTTTCTCGTGAGCTGGCCGCAACACCGCAGGATTGCTTCAGGCCCTAATCTGGTTGCGGCACGGCACGCTGAGCCTTTGGTTAATTCCTCTTCCTGGTGGGAAATGAGAGTTAAATTTGCCCGTCCAGACACCTCCAGCTAGTCTGTCATTGGTTCTCCCTATTCCTGTTCATCTTCCGCAGAAATTGCAAACTGGGCCAAACAGGAGGTTAAAGGCACTGAGTCTCCAAGTCGGGAGAGTGTTAGTAAAGCGTCTGGAATGTTGCACCCGAGTACCAGGGGACGAAAAACTGACACATATTGGAACACGTCTCCCGATCACACGGTTGATCATACTCTGGGTTCCACATGCATGTTTTAGCTGAAGGAAGAATCCCTTAAACCTGGAGAGTTGAGACCCGTGGAATGGGTACCATGCAATATGACTTCAAAGGGTCTTCATTTGCTCACCGAACCTCTCCAGTCCTATCACTGCTGCGTTTATGCCCCTGTACACACGCTTGATTCTCTTTCGGAGACATAGCAATCCATAGGTTTTAAGATACTTCCTAGTCAGGTACACACTTAGGCATTTAATATGGGGTGTTGAGTCCATTTCGTTGAGCAAGGAGTAGCTCTTGTCTATTCCATATTTGGCTTAAGGAACTTTATCTGTGCTCATTTCAATCTCTGGTTTTATGCAGCACCCCAACTCACCTTTCCCCTTAAGCAAGCATAAGTTGGGTTTCTAAATTTGAGACCCTGTTCTGTTTTGGAATTCAGTTCCTGTGTAGCCAAGGTTACATTCCGTGTATTAGTGATATCTTATGATGTTTCTTTTTCTGTGTGACTTATTTCAGTTAGAATCATCATACCTGAATCCACTCATTATGCTGCTACGGGCCTGATGACATAGAATTCATTGCTGTGTGATATTGCATTGTACATAAGTACCACAACTTCTTTATCCATTTTTCACTTTCGGCGATATTGAACTTGTACCGTAAACCAGGTTCTTGTAAACAGAGCCGTCCCAACCTTTGGGGTGGCTGTGTCTTTTTGATTTTAATTTCCCTAAGCTATAGGACCATAAGTGGAAGTGCCCTAGGCTCTGTTGCTTTGTTTTTTAGATGTTTCAGGAAACACCATACACTTCTCCCGAGTGGCTGTTGGCAGTTGACATCCCGCCCATCAGCATAACAAGGCTCCCAGTTCTCCATGGCCTGTCCTGCCTTTCTGGATTTTACACTTTTTTCAGATGGCCCTTTTGACCGGGGGGAAGTGAGACTTCATTGTAGTGCAGATTTCCTTTGCAAGCTTGCTTGGTTGGCCAAAAAGGGCGTATGCGTTTTTTCCTGAATATATTCAGGAAAAAACGCATACGCCCTTTTTGGCCAAGTGCATCATTGTGGACGTTCTGCCTCTTTTCCTATGCTTTAAATGCAATTCCAGTCTACCTCCTGAAATCGGTTTCCTGCAATTCTGCCCCGCTTTCAAGTCCTCTTGGCAGCCTTACTTCAGTATATTTTTGGACGATAGCTGTCATTTATAACTCTGCAGGTTTGTGAATTACAGTGCCCCTGAGCTCCTTTCTTCAACTCGCTTTCTCGTGAGCTGGCCGCAACACCGCAGGATTGCTTCAGGCCCTAATCTGGTTGCGGCACGGCACGCTGAGCCTTTGGTTAATTCCTCTTCCTGGTGGGAAATGAGAGTTAAATTTGCCCGTCCAGACACCTCCAGCTAGTCTGTCATTGGTTCTCCCTATTCCTGTTCATCTTCCGCAGAAATTGCAAACTGGGCCAAACAGGAGGTTAAAGGCACTGAGTCTCCAAGTCGGGAGAGTGTTAGTAAAGCGTCTGGAATGTTGCACCCGAGTACCAGGGGACGAAAAACTGACACATATTGGAACACGTCTCCCGATCACACGGTTGATCATACTCTGGGTTCCACATGCATGTTTTAGCTGAAGGAAGAATCCCTTAAACCTGGAGAGTTGAGACCCGTGGAATGGGTACCATGCAATATGACTTCAAAGGGTCTTCATTTGCTCACCGAACCTCTCCAGTCCTATCACTGCTGCGTTTATGCCCCTGTACACACGCTTGATTCTCTTTCGGAGACATAGCAGTCCATAGGTTTTAAGATACTTCCTAGTCAGGTACATTCTTAGGCGTTTAATATGGGGTGTTGAGTCCATTTCGTTGAGCAAGGAGTAGCTCTTGTCTATTCCATATTTGGCTTAAGGAACTTTATCTGTGCTCATTTCAATCTCTGGTTTTATGCAGCACCCCAACTCACCTTTCCCCTTAAGCAAGCATAAGTTGGGTTTCTAAATTTGAGACCCTGTTCTGTTTTGTAATTCAGTTCCTGTGTAGCCAAGGTTACATTCCGTGTATTAGTGATATCTTATGATGTTTCTTTTTCTGTGTGACTTATTTCAGTTAGAATCATCATACCTGAATCCACTCATTATGCTGCTACGGGCCTGATGACATAGAATTCATTGCTGTGTGATATTGCATTGTACATAAGTACCACAACTTCTTTATCCATTTTTCACTTTCTGCGATATTGAACTTGTACCGTAAACCAGGTTCTTGTAAACAGAGCCGTCCCAACCTTTGGGGTGGCTGTGTCTTTTTGATTTTAATTTCCCTAAGCTATAGGACCATAAGTGGAAGTGCCCTAGGCTCTGTTGCTTTGTTTTTTAGATGTTTCAGGAAACACCATACACTTCTCCCGAGTGGCTGTTGGCAATTGACATCCCGCCCATCAGCATAACAAGGCTCCCAGTTCTCCATGGCCTGTCCTGCCTTTCTGGATTTTACACTTTTTTCAGATGGCCCTTTTGACCGGGGGGGAAGTGAGCCTTCATTGTAGTGCAGATTTCCTTTGCAAGCTTGCTTGGTTGGCCAAAAAGGGCGTATGCGTTTTTTCCTGAATATATTCAGGAAAAAACGCATACGCCCTTTTTGGCCAAGTGCATCATTGTGGACGTTCTGCCTCTTTTCCTATGCTTTAAATGCAATTCCAGTCTACCTCCTGAAATCGGTTTCCTGCAATTCTGCCCCGCTTTCAAGTCCTCTTGGCAGCCTTACTTCAGTATATTTTTGGACGATAGCTGTCATTTATAACTCTGCAGGTTTGTGAATTACAGTGCCCCTGAGCTCCTTTCTTCAACTCGCTTTCTCGTGAGCTGGCCGCAACACCGCAGGATTGCTTCAGGCCCTAATCTGGTTGCGGCACGGCACGCTGAGCCTTTGGTTAATTCCTCTTCCTGGTGGGAAATGAGAGTTAAATTTGCCCGTCCAGACACCTCCAGCTAGTCTGTCATTGGTTCTCCCTATTCCTGTTCATCTTCCGCAGAAATTGCAAACTGGGCCAAACAGGAGGTTAAAGGCACTGAGTCTCCAAGTCGGGAGAGTGTTAGTAAAGCGTCTGGAATGTTGCACCCGAGTACCAGGGGACGAAAAACTGACACATATTGGAACACGTCTCCCGATCACACGGTTGATCATACTCTGGGTTCCACATGCATGTTTTAGCTGAAGGAAGAATCCCTTAAACCTGGAGAGTTGAGACCCGTGGAATGGGTACCATGCAATATGACTTCAAAGGGTCTTCATTTGCTCACCGAACCTCTCCAGTCCTATCACTGCTGCGTTTATGCCCCTGTACACACGCTTGATTCTCTTTCGGAGACATAGCAGTCCATAGGTTTTAAGATACTTCCTAGTCAGGTACATTCTTAGGCGTTTAATATGGGGTGTTGAGTCCATTTCGTTGAGCAAGGAGTAGCTCTTGTCTATTCCATATTTGGCTTAAGGAACTTTATCTGTGCTCATTTCAATCTCTGGTTTTATGCAGCACCCCAACTCACCTTTCCCCTTAAGCAAGCATAAGTTGGGTTTCTAAATTTGAGACCCTGTTCTGTTTTGTAATTCAGTTCCTGTGTAGCCAAGGTTACATTCCGTGTATTAGTGATATCTTATGATGTTTCTTTTTCTGTGTGACTTATTTCAGTTAGAATCATCATACCTGAATCCACTCATTATGCTGCTACGGGCCTGATGACATAGAATTCATTGCTGTGTGATATTGCATTGTACATAAGTACCACAACTTCTTTATCCATTTTTCACTTTCTGCGATATTGAACTTGTACCGTAAACCAGGTTCTTGTAAACAGAGCCGTCCCAACCTTTGGGGTGGCTGTGTCTTTTTGATTTTAATTTCCCTAAGCTATAGGACCATAAGTGGAAGTGCCCTAGGCTCTGTTGCTTTGTTTTTTAGATGTTTCAGGAAACACCATACACTTCTCCCGAGTGGCTGTTGGCAATTGACATCCCGCCCATCAGCATAACAAGGCTCCCAGTTCTCCATGGCCTGTCCTGCCTTTCTGGATTTTACACTTTTTTCAGATGGCCCTTTTGACCGGGGGGGAAGTGAGCCTTCATTGTAGTGCAGATTTCCTTTGCAAGCTTGCTTGGTTGGCCAAAAAGGGCGTATGCGTTTTTTCCTGAATATATTCAGGAAAAAACGCATACGCCCTTTTTGGCCAAGTGCATCATTGTGGACGTTCTGCCTCTTTTCCTATGCTTTAAATGCAATTCCAGTCTACCTCCTGAAATCGGTTTCCTGCAATTCTGCCCCGCTTTCAAGTCCTCTTGGCAGCCTTACTTCAGTATATTTTTGGACGATAGCTGTCATTTATAACTCTGCAGGTTTGTGAATTACAGTGCCCCTGAGCTCCTTTCTTCAACTCGCTTTCTCGTGAGCTGGCCGCAACACCGCAGGATTGCTTCAGGCCCTAATCTTGTTCCGGCACGGCACGCTGAGCCTTTGGTTAATTCCTCTTCCTGGTGGGAAATGAGAGTTAAATTTGCCCGTCCAGACACCTCCAGCTAGTCTGTCATTGGTTCTCCCTATTCCTGTTCATCTTCCGCAGAAATTGCAAACTGGGCCAAACAGGAGGTTAAAGGCACTGACTCTCCAAGTCGGGAGAGTGTTAGTAAAGCGTCTGGAATGTTGCACCCGAGTACCAGGGGACGAAAACTGACACATATTGGAACACGTCTCCCGATCACACGGTTGATCATACTCTGGGTTCCACATGCATGTTTTAGCTGAAGGAAGAATACCTTAAACCTGGAGAGTTGAGACCCGTGGAATGGGTACCATGCAATATGACTTCAAAGGGTCTTCATTTGCTCACCGAACCTCTCCAATGCTATCACTGCTGCGTTTATGCCCCTGTACACACGCTTGATTCTCTTTCGGAGACATAGCAGTCCATAGGTTTTAAGATACTTCCTAGTCAGGTACATTCTTAGGCGTTTAATATGGGGTGTTGAGTCCATTTCGTTGAGCAAGGAGTAGCTCTTGTCTATTCCATATTTGGCTTAAGGAACTTTATCTGTGCTCATTTCAATCTCTGGTTTTATGCATTACCCCAACTCACCTTTCCCCTTAAGGAAGCATAAGTTGGTTCTCTTAATTTGAGACCCTGTTCTGTTTTGGAATTCAGTTCCTGTGTAGCCAAGTTTACATTCCGTGTATTAGTGATATCTTATGATATTTCTTTTTCTGTGTGACTTATTTCAGTTAGAATCATCATACCTGAATCCACTCATTATGCTGCTACAGGCCTGATGACATAGATTTCATTGCTGAGTGATATTGCATTGTACGTAAGTACCACAACTTCTTTATCCATTTTTCACTTTCTGCGATATTGAACTTGTACCGTAAACCAGGTTCTTGTAAACAGAGCCGTCCCAACTTTTGGGGTGGCTGTGTCTTTTTGATTTTAATTTCCCTAAGCTATAGGACCATAAGTGGAAGTGCCCTAGGCTCTGTTGCTTTGTTTTTTAGATGTTTCAGGAAACACCATACACTTCTCCCGAGTGGCTGTTGGCAATTGACATCCCGCCCATCAGCATAACAAGGCTCCCAGTTCTCCATGGCCTGTCCTGCCTTTCTGGATTTTACACTTTTTTCAGATGGCCCTTTTGACCGGGGGGAAGTGAGACTTCATTGTAGTGCAGATTTCCTTTGCAAGCTTGCTTGGTTGGCCAAAAAGGGCGTATGCGTTTTTTCCTGAATATATTCAGGAAAAAACGCATACGCCCTTTTTGGCCAAGTGCATCATTGTGGACGTTCTGCCTCTTTTCCTATGCTTTAAATGCAATTCCAGTCTACCTCCTGAAATCGGTTTCCTGCAATTCTGCCCCGCTTTCAAGTCCTCTTGGCAGCCTTACTTCAGTATATTTTTGGACGATAGCTGTCATTTATAACTCTGCAGGTTTGTGAATTACAGTGCCCCTGAGCTCCTTTCTTCAACTCGCTTTCTCGTGAGCTGGCCGCAACACCGCAGGATTGCTTCAGGCCCTAATCTGGTTGCGGCACGGCACGCTGAGCCTTTGGTTAATTCCTCTTCCTGGTGGGAAATGAGAGTTAAATTTGCCCGTCCAGACACCTCCAGCTAGTCTGTCATTGGTTCTCCCTATTCCTGTTCATCTTCCGCAGAAATTGCAAACTGGGCCAAACAGGAGGTTAAAGGCACTGACTCTCCAAGTCGGGAGAGTGTTAGTAAAGCGTCTGGAATGTTGCACCCGAGTACCAGGGGACGAAAACTGACACATATTGGAACACGTCTCCCGATCACACGGTTGATCATACTCTGGGTTCCACATGCATGTTTTAGCTGAAGGAAGAATACCTTAAACCTGGAGAGTTGAGACCCGTGGAATGGGTACCATGCAATATGACTTCAAAGGGTCTTCATTTGCTCACCGAACCTCTCCAGTCCTATCACTGCTGCGTTTATGCCCCTGTACACACGCTTGATTCTCTTTCGGAGACATAGCAGTCCATAGGTTTTAAGATACTTCCTAGTCAGGTACATTCTTAGGCATTTAATATGGGGTGTTGAGTCCATTTCGTTGAGCAAGGAGTAGCTCTTGTCTATTCCATATTTGGCTTAAGGAACTTTATCTGTGCTCATTTCAATCTCTGGTTTTATGCAGCACCCCAACTCACCTTTCCCCTTAAGCAAGCATAAGTTGGGTTTCTAAATTTGAGACCCTGTTCTGTTTTGTAATTCAGTTTCTGTGTAGCCAAGTTTACATTCCGTGTATTAGTGATATCTTATGATGTTTCTTTTTCTGTGTGACTTATTTCAGTTAGAATCATCATACCTGAATCCACTCATTATGCTGCTACGGACCTGATGACATAGATTTCCTTGCTGAGTGATATTGCATTGTACGTAAGTACCACAACTTCTTTATCCATTTTTCACTTTCCGCGATATTGAACTTGTACCGTAAACGTGGTTCTTGTAAACACAGCCGTGCCAAACTTTGGGGTGGCAGTGTCTTTTTGATTTTAATTTCCCTAAGCTATAGGACCATAAGTGGAAGTGCCCTAGGCTCTGTTGCTTTGTTTTTTAGATGTTTCAGGAAACACCATACACTTCTCCGGAATGGCTGTTGGCAATTTGAATCACGCCCATCAGCATAACAAGGCTCCCAGTTCTCCATGGCCTGTCCTGCCTTTCTGGATTTTACACTTTTTTCAGATGGCCCTTTTGACCGGGGGGAAGTGAGACTTCATTGTAGTGCAGATTTCCTTTGCAAGCTTGCTTGGTTGGCCAAAAAGTGCGTATGCGTTTTTTCCTGAATATATTCAGGAAAAAACGCATATGCCCTTTCTGGGCAAGTGCATCATTGTAGACGTTCTGCCTCTTTTCCTATGCTTTAAATGCAATTCCAGTCTACCTCCTGAAATCGGTTTCGTGCAATTCTGCCCCACTTTCAAGTCCTCTTGGCAGCCTTACTTCAGTATATTTTTGGACGATAGCTGTCATTTATAACTCTGCAGGTTTGTGAATTACAGTGCCCCTGAGCTCCTTTCCTCAACTTGCTTTCTCGTGAGCTGGCCGCAACACCGCAGGATTGCTTCAGGCCCTAATCTGGTTCCAGCACGGCACGCTGAGCCTTTCGTTAATTCCTCTTCCTGGTGGGAAATGAGAGTTAAATTTGCCCGTCCAGACACCTCCAGCTAGTCTGTCATTGGTTCTCCCTATTCCTGTTCATCTTCCGCAGAAATTGCAAACTGGGCCAAACAGGAGGTTAAAGGCACTGACTCTCCAAGTCGGGAGAGTGTTAGTAAAGCGTCTGGAATGTTGCACCCGAGTACCAGGGGACGAAAACTGACACATATTGGAACACGTCTCCCGATCACACGGTTGATCATACTCTGGGTTCCACATGCATGTTTTAGCTGAAGGAAGAATACCTTAAACCTGGAGAGTTGAGACCCGTGGAATGGGTACCATGCAATATGACTTCAAAGGGTCTTCATTTGCTCACCGAACCTCTCCAATCCTATCACTGCTGCGTTTATGCCCCTGTACACACGCTTGATTCTCTTTCAGAGACATAGCAGTGCATAGGTTTTAAGGTACTTCCTAGTCAGGTACATTCTTAGGCGTTTAATATGGGGTGTTGAGTCCATTTCGTTGAGCAAGGAGTAGCTCTTGTCTATTCCATATTTGGCTTAAGGAACTTTATCTGTGCTCATTTCAATCTCTGGTTTTATGCAGCACCCCAACTCACCTTTCCCCTTAAGCAAGCATAAGTTGGGTTTCTAAATTTGAGACCCTGTTCTGTTTTGTAATTCAGTTCCTGTGTAGCCAAGTTTACATTCCGTCTATTAGTGATATCTTATGATGTTTCTTTTTCTGTGTGACTTATTTCAGTTAGAATCATCATACCTGAATCCACTCATTATGCTGCTACGGGCCTGATGACATAGATTTCCTTGCTGAGTGATATTGCATTGTACGTAAGTACCACAACTTCTTTATCCATTTTTCACTTTCTGCGATATTGAACTTGTACCGTAAACGTGGTTCTTGTAAACACAGCCGTGCCAAACTTTGGGGTGGCTGTGTCTTTTTGATTTTAATTTCCGTAAGCTATAGGACCATAAGTCGAAGTGCCCTAGGCTCTGTTGCTTTGTTTTTTAGATGTTTCAGGAAACACAATACACTTCTCCGGAATGGCTGTTGGCAATTTGAATCACGCCCATCAGCATAACAAGGCTCCCAGTTCTCCATGGCCTGTCCTGCCTTTCTGGATTTTACACTTTTTTCAGATGGCCCTTTTGACCGGGGGGAAGTGAGATTTCATTGTAGTGCCGATTTCCTTTGCAAGCTTGCTTGGTTGGCCAAAAAGGGCGTATGCGTTTTTTCCTGAATATATTCAGGAAAAAACGCATACGCCCTTTTTGGCCAAGTGCATCATTGTGGACGTTCTGCCTCTTTTCCTATGCTTTAAATGCAATTCCAGTCTACCTCCTGTAATCGGTTTCCTGCAATTCTGCACCGCTTTCAAGTCCTCTTGGCAGCCTTTCTTCAGTATATTTTTGGACGATAGCTGTCATTTATAACTCTGCAGGTTTGTGAATTACAGTGCCCCTGAGCTCCTTTCTTCAACTCGCTTTCTCGTGAGCTGGCCGCAACACCGCAGGATTGCTTCAGGCCCTAATCTGGTTCCGGCACGGCACGCTGAGCCTTTGGTTAATTCCTCTTCCTGGTGCGAAATGAGAGTTAAATTTGCCCGTCCAGACACCTCCAGCTAGTCTGTCATTGGTTCTGCCTATTCCTGTTCATCTTCCGCAGAAATTGCAAACTGGGCCAAACAGGAGGTTAAAGGCACTGACTCTCCAAGTCGGGAGAGTGTTAGTAAAGCGTCTGGAATGTTGCACCCGAGTACCAGGGGACGAAAACTGACACATATTGGAACACGTCTCCCGATCACACGGTTGATCATACTCTGGGTTCCACATGCATGTTTTAGCTGAAGGAAGAATACCTTAAACCTGGAGAGTTGAGACCCGTGGAAAGGGTACCATGCAATATGACTTCAAAGGGTCTTCGTTTGCTCACCGAACCTCTCCAGTCCTATCACTGCTGCGTTTATGCCCCTGTACACACGCTTGATTCTCTTTCGGAGACATAGCAATCCATAGGTTTTAAGATACTTCCTAGTCATGTATATTCTTAGGCGTTTAATATGGGGTGTTGAGTCCATTTCGTTGAGCAAGGAGTAGCTCTTGTCTATTCCATATTTGGCTTAAGGAACTTTATCTGTGCTCATTTCAATCTCTGGTTTTACGCCTCACCCCAACTCACCTTTCCCCTTAAGCAAGCATAAGTTAGGTTTCTAAATTTGAGACCCTGATCTGTTTTGTAATTCAGTTCCTGTGTAGCCAAGTTTACATTCCGTGTATTAGTGATGTCTTATGATGTTTCTTTTTCTGTGTGACTTATTTCAGTTAGAATCATCATACCTGAATCCACTCATTATGCTGCTACGGGCCTGGTGACATAGATTTCCTTGCTGAGTGATATTGCATTGTACATAAGTACCACAAATTCTTTATCCATTTTTCACTTTCTGCGATATTGAACTTGTACCGTAAACCATGTTCTTGTAAACAGAGCCGTCCCAACCTTTGGGGTGGCTGTGTCTTTTTGATTTTAATTTCCCTAAGCTATAGGACCCTAAGTGTAAGTGCCCTAGGCTCTGTTGCTTTGTTTTTTAGATGTTTCAGGAAACACCATACACTTCTCCCGAGTGGCTGTTGGCAATTTACATTCCACCCATCAGCATAACAAGGCTCCCAGTTCTCCATGGCCTGTCCTGCCTTTCTGGAGTTTACACTTTTTTCAGATGGCCCTTTTGACCGGGGGGAAGTGAGACTTCATTGTAGTGCAGATTTCCTTTGCAAGCTTGCTTGGTTGGCCAAAAAGGGCGTATGCGTTTTTTCCTGAATATATTCAGGAAAAAACGCATACGCCCTTTTTGGCCAAGTGCATCATTGTGGACGTTCTGCCTCTTTTCCTATGCTTTAAATGCAATTCCAGTCTACCTCCTGAAATCGGTTTCCTGCAATTCTGCCCCGCTTTCAAGTCCTCTTGGCAGCCTTACTTCAGTATATTTTTGGACGATAGCTGTCATTTATAACTCTGCAGGTTTGTGAATTACAGTGCCCCTGAGCTCCTTTCTTCAACTCGCTTTCTCATGAGCTGGCCGCAACACCGCAGGATTGCTTCAGGCCCTAATCTGGTTGCGGCACGGCACGCTGAGCCTTTGGTTAATTCCTCTTCCTGGTGGGAAATGAGAGTTAAATTTGCCCGTCCAGACACCTCCAGCTAGTCTGTCATTGGTTCTCCCTATTCCTGTTCATCTTCCGCAGAAATTGCAAACTGGGCCAAACAGGAGGTTAAAGGCACTGACTCCCCAAGTCGGGAGAGTGTTAGTAAAGCGTCTTTAATGTTGCACCCGAGTACCAGGGGACGAAAACTGACACATATTGGAACACGTCTCCCGATCACACGGTTGATCATACTCTGGGTTCCACATGCATGTTTTAGCTGAAGGAAGAATACCTTAAACCTGGAGAGTTGAGACCCGTGGAATGGGTACCATGCAATATGACTTCAAAGGGTCTTCATTTGCTCACCGAACCTCTCCAATCCTATCACTGCTGCGTTTATGCCCCTGTACACACGCTTGATTCACTTTCACAGACATAGCAGTCCATAGGTTTTAAGGTACTTCCTAGTCAGGTACATTCTTAGGCGTTTAATATGGGGTGTTGAGTCCATTTCGTTGAGCAAGGAGTAGCTCTTGTCTATTCCATATTTGGCTTAAGGAACTTTATCTGTGCTCATTTCAATCTCTGGTTTTATGCAGCACCCCAACTCACCTTTCCCCTTAAGCAAGCATAAGTTGGTTTTCTAAATTTGAGACCCTGTTCTGTTTTGTAATTCAGTTCCTGTGTAGCCAAGTTTACATTCCGTGTATTAGTGATATCTTATGATGTTTCTTTTTCTGTGTGACTTATTTCAGTTAGAATCATCATACCTGAATCCACTCATTATGCTGCTACGGGCCTAATGACATAGATTTCCTTGCTGAGTGATATTGCATTGTACGTAAGTACCACAACTTCTTTATCCATTTTTCACTTTCTGCGATATTGAACTTGTACCGTAAACCAGGTTCTTGTAAACAGAGCCGTCCCAACCTTTGGGGTGGCTGTGTCTTTTGATTTTAATTTCCCTAAGCTATAGGACCATAAGTGGAAGTGCCCTAGGCTCTGTTGCTTTGTTTTTTAGATGTTTCAGGAGACACCATACACTTCTCCAGAGTGGCTGTTTGCAATTTACATCCCGCCCATTAGCATAACAAGGCTCCCAGTTCTCCATGGCCTGTCCTGCGTTTCTGGATTTTACACTTTTTTCAGATGGCCCTTTTGACCGGGGGGAAGTGAGACTTCATTGTAGTGCAGATTTCCTTTGCAAGCTTGCTTGGTTGGCCAAAAAGGGCGTATGCGTTTTTCCTGAATATATTCAGGAAAAAACGCATACGCCCTTTTTGGCCAAGTGCATCATTGTGGACGTTCTGCCTCTTTTCCTATGCTTTAAATGCAATTCCAGTCTACCTCCTGAAATCGGTTTCCTGCAATTCTGCACCGCTTTCAAGTCCTCTTGACAGCCTTACTTCAGTATATTTTTGGACGATAGCTGTCATTTATAACTCTGCAGGTTTGTGAATTACAGTGCCCCTGAGCTCCTTTCTTCAACTCGCTTTCTTGTGAGCTGGCCGCAACACCGCAGGATGGCTTCAGGCCCTAATCTGGTTCCGGCACGGCACGCTGAGCCTTTGGTTAATTCCTCTTCCTGGTGGGAAATGAGGGTTAAATTTGCCCGTCCAGACACCTCCAGCTAGTCTCTCATTGGTTCTCCCTATTCCTGTTCATCTTCCGCAGAAATTGCAAACTGGGCCAAACAGGAGGTTAAAGGCACTGACTCTCCAAGTCGGGAGAGTGTTAGTAAAGCGTCTGGAATGTTGCACCCGAGTACCAGGGGACGAAAACTGACACATATTGGAACACGTCTCCCGATCACACGGTTGATCATACTCTGGGTTCCACATGCATGTTTTAGCTGAAGGAAGAATACCTTAAACCTGGAGAGTTGAGACCCGTGGAATGGGTACCATGCAATATGACTTCAAAGGGTCTTCATTTGCTCACCGAACCTCTCCAGTCCTATCACTGCTGCGTTTATGCCCCTGTACACACGCTTGATTCTCTTTCGGAGACATAGCAATCCATAGGTTTTAAGATACTTCCTAGTCAGGTACATTCTTAGGCGTTTAATATGGGGTGTTGAGTCCATTTCGTTGAGCAAGGAGTAGCTCTTGTCTATTCCATATTTGGCTTAAGGAACTTTATCTGTGCTCATTTCAATCTCTGGTTTTATGCAGCACCCCAACTCACCTTTCCCCTTAAGCAAGCATATGTTGGGTTTCTAAATTTGAGACCCTGTTCTGTTTTGTAATTCAGTTCCTGTGTAGCCAAGTTTACATTCCGTGTATTAGTGATATCTTATGATGTTTCTTTTTCTGTGTGACTTATTTCAGTTAGAATCATCATACCTGAATCCACTCATTATGCTGCTACGGGCCTGATGACATAGATTTCCTTGCTGAGTGATATTGCATTGTACGTAAGTACCACAACTTCTTTATCCATTTTTCACTTTCTGCGATATTGAACTTGTACCGTAAACCATGTTCTTGTAAACACAGCCGTGCCAACCTTTGGGGTGGCTGTGTCTTTTTGATTTTAATTTCCCTAAGCTATAGGACCCTAAGTGTAAGTGCCCTAGGCTCTGTTGCTTTGTTTTTTAGATGTTTCAGGAAACACCATACACTTCTCCCGAGTGGCTGTTGGCAATTTACATTCCACCCATCAGCATAACAAGGCTCCCAGTTCTCCATGGCCTGTCCTGCCTTTCTGGAGTTTACACTTTTTTCAGATGGCCCTTTTGACCGGGGGGAAGTGAGACTTCATTGTAGTGCAGATTTCCTTTGCAAGCTTGCTTGGTTGGCCAAAAAGGGCGTATGCGTTTTTTCCTGAATATATTCAGGAAAAAACGCATACGCCCTTTTTGGCCAAGTGCATCATTGTGGACGTTCTGCCTCTTTTCCTATGCTTTAAATGCAATTCCAGTCTACCTCCTGAAATCGGTTTCCTGCAATTCTGCCCCGCTTTCAAGTCCTCTTGGCAGCCTTACTTCAGTATATTTTTGGACGATAGCTGTCATTTATAACTCTGCAGGTTTGTGAATTACAGTGCCCCTGAGCTCCTTTCTTCAACTCGCTTTCTCATGAGCTGGCCGCAACACCGCAGGATTGCTTCAGGCCCTAATCTGGTTGCGGCACGGCACGCTGAACCTTTGGTTAATTCCTCTTCCTGGTGGGAAATGAGAGTTAAATTTGCCCGTCCAGACACCTCCAGCTAGTCTGTCATTGGTTCTCCCTATTCCTGTTCATCTTCCGCAGAAATTGCAAACTGGGCCAAACAGGAGGTTAAAGGCACTGACTCTCCAAGTCGGGAGAGTGTTAGTAAAGCGTCTTTAATGTTGCACCCGAGTACCAGGGGACGAAAACTGACACATATTGGAACACGTCTCCCGATCACACGGTTGATCATACTCTGGGTTCCACATGCATGTTTTAGCTGAAGGAAGAATACCTTAAACCTGGAGAGTTGAGACCCGTGGAATGGGTACCATGCAATATGACTTCAAAAGGTCTTCATTTGCTCACCGAACCTCTCCAATCCTATCACTGCTGCGTTTATGCCCCTGTACACACGCTTGATTCACTTTCACAGACATAGCAGTCCATAGGTTTTAAGGTACTTCCTAGTCAGGTACATTCTTAGGCGTTTAATATGGGGTGTTGAGTCCATTTCGTTGAGCAAGGAGTAGCTCTTGTCTATTCCATATTTGGCTTAAGGAACTTTATCTGTGCTCATTTCAATCTCTGGTTTTATGCAGCACCCCAACTCACCTTTCCCCTTAAGCAAGCATAAGTTGGTTTTCTAAATTTGAGACCCTGTTCTGTTTTGTAATTCAGTTCCTGTGTAGCCAAGTTTACATTCCGTGTATTAGTGATATCTTATGATGTTTCTTTTTCTGTGTGACTTATTTCAGTTAGAATCATCATACCTGAATCCACTCATTATGCTGCTACGGGCCTGATGACATAGATTTCCTTGCTGAGTGATACTGCATTGTACATAAGTACCACAACTCCTTTATCCATTTTTCACTTTCTGCGATATTGAACTTGTACCGTAAACGTGGTTCTTGTAAACACAGCTGTGCCAAACTTTGTGGTGGGTGTGTCTTTTTGATTTTAATTTCCCTAAGCTATAGGACCATAAGTGGAAGTGCCCTAGGCTCTGTTGCTTTGTTTTTTAGATGTTTCAGGAGACACCATACACTTCTCCAGAGTGGCTGTTGGCAATTTACATCCCGCCCATTAGCATAACAAGGCTCCCAGTTCTCCATGGCCTGTCCTGCCTTTCTGGATTTTACACTTTTTTCAGATGGCCCTTTTGACCGGGGGGAAGTGAGACTTCATTGTAGTGCAGATTTCCTTTGCAAGCTTGCTTGGTTGGCCAAAAAGGGCGTATGCGTTTTTTCCTGAATATATTCAGGAAAAAACGCATACGCCCTTTTTGGCCAAGTGCATCATTGTGGACGTTCTGCCTCTTTTCCTATGCTTTAAATGCAATTCCAGTCTACCTCCTGAAATCGGTTTCCTGCAATTCTGCACCGCTTTCAAGTCCTCTTGACAGCCTTACTTCAGTATATTTTTGGACGATAGCTGTCATTTATAACTCTGCAGGTTTGTGAATTACAGTGCCCCTGAGCTCCTTTCTTCAACTCGCTTTCTCGTGAGCTGGCCGCAACACCGCAGGATGGCTTCAGGCCCTAATCTGGTTCCGGCACGGCACGCTGAGCCTTTGGTTAATTCCTCTTCCTGGTGGGAAATGAGGGTTAAATTTGCCCGTCCAGACACCTCCAGCTAGTCTGTCATTGGTTCTCCCTATTCCTGTTCATCTTCCGCAGAAATTGCAAACTGGGCCAAACAGGAGGTTAAAGGCACTGACTCTCCAAGTCGGGAGAGTGTTAGTAAAGCGTCTGGAATGTTGCACCCGAGTACCAGGGGACGAAAACTGACACATATTGGAACACGTCTCCCGATCACACGGTTGATCATACTCTGGGTTCCACATGCATGTTTTAGCTGAAGGAAGAATACCTTAAACCTGGAGAGTTGAGACCCGTGGAATGGGTACCATGCAATATGACTTCAAATGGTCTTCATTTGCTCACCGAACCTCTCCAGTCCTATCACTGCTGCGTTTATGCCCCTGTACACACGCTTGATTCTCTTTCGGAGACATAGCAATCCATAGGTTTTAAGATACTTCCTAGTCAGGTACATTCTTAGGCGTTTAATATGGGGTGTTGAGTCCATTTCGTTGAGCAAGGAGTAGCTCTTGTCTATTCCATATTTGGCTTAAGGAACTTTATCTGTGCTCATTTCAATCTCTGGTTTTATGCAGCACCCCAACTCACCTTTCCCCTTAAGCAAGCATATGTTGGGTTTCTAAATTTGAGACCCTGATCTGTTTTGTAATTCAGTTCCTGTGTAGCCAAGTTTACATTCCGTGTATTAGTGATATCTTATGATGTTTCTTTTTCTGTGTGACTTATTTCAGTTAGAATCATCATACCTGAATCCACTCATTATGCTGCTACGGGCCTGGTGACATAGATTTCCTTGCTGAGTGATATTGCATTGTACATAAGTACCACAAATTCTTTATCCATTTTTCACTTTCTGCGATATTGAACTTGTACCGTAAACCATGTTCTTGTAAACAGAGCCGTCCCAACCTTTGGGGTGGCTGTGTCTTTTTGATTTTAATTTCCCTAAGCTATAGGACCCTAAGTGTAAGTGCCCTAGGCTCTGTTGCTTTGTTTTTTAGATGTTTCAGGAAACACCATACACTTCTCCCGAGTGGCTGTTGGCAATTTACATTCCACCCATCAGCATAACAAGGCTCCCAGTTCTCCATGGCCTGTCCTGCCTTTCTGGAGTTTACACTTTTTTCAGATGGCCCTTTTGACCGGGGGGAAGTGAGACTTCATTGTAGTGCAGATTTCCTTTGCAAGCTTGCTTGGTTGGCCAAAAAGGGCGTATGCGTTTTTTCCTGAATATATTCAGGAAAAAACGCATACGCCCTTTTTGGCCAAGTGCATCATTGTGGACGTTCTGCCTCTTTTCCTATGCTTTAAATGCAATTCCAGTCTACCTCCTGAAATCGGTTTCCTGCAATTCTGCCCCGCTTTCAAGTCCTCTTGGCAGCCTTACTTCAGTATATTTTTGGACGATAGCTGTCATTTATAACTCTGCAGGTTTGTGAATTACAGTGCCCCTGAGCTCCTTTCTTCAACTCGCTTTCTCATGAGCTGGCCGCAACACCGCAGGATTGCTTCAGGCCCTAATCTGGTTGCGGCACGGCACGCTGAGCCTTTGGTTAATTCCTCTTCCTGGTGGGAAATGAGAGTTAAATTTGCCCGTCCAGACACCTCCAGCTAGTCTGTCATTGGTTCTGCCTATTCCTGTTCATCTTCCGCAGAAATTGCAAACTGGGCCAAACAGGAGGTTAAAGGCACTGACTCCCCAAGTCGGGAGAGTGTTAGTAAAGCGTGTTTAATGTTGCACCCGAGTACCAGGGGACGAAAACTGACACATATTGGAACACGTCTCCCGATCACACGGTTGATCATACTCTGGGTTCCACATGCATGTTTTAGCTGAAGGAAGAATACCTTAAACCTGGAGAGTTGAGACCCGTGGAATGGGTACCATGCAATATGACTTCAAAGGGTCTTCATTTGCTCACCGAACCTCTCCAATCCTATCACTGCTGCGTTTATGCCCCTGTACACACGCTTGATTCACTTTCACAGACATAGCAGTCCATAGGTTTTAAGGTACTTCCTAGTCAGGTACATTCTTAGGCGTTTAATATGGGGTGTTGAGTCCATTTCGTTGAGCAAGGAGTAGCTCTTGTCTATTCCATATTTGGCTTAAGGAACTTTATCTGTGCTCATTTCAATCTCTGGTTTTATGCAGCACCCCAACTCACCTTTCCCCTTAAGCAAGCATAAGTTGGTTTTCTAAATTTGAGACCCTGTTCTGTTTTGTAATTCAGTTCCTGTGTAGCCAAGTTTACATTCCGTGTATTAGTGATATCTTATGATGTTTCTTTTTCTGTGTGACTTATTTCAGTTAGAATCATCATACCTGAATCCACTCATTATGCTGCTACGGGCCTGATGACATAGATTTCATTGCTGAGTGATACTGCATTGTACGTAAGTACCACAACTTCTTTATCCATTTTTCACTTTCTGCGATATTGAACTTGTACCGTAAACCAGGTTCTTGTAAACAGAGCCGTCCCAACCTTTGGGGTGGCTGTGTCTTTTGATTTTAATTTCCCTAAGCTATAGGACCATAAGTGGAAGTGCCCTAGGCTCTGTTGCTTTGTTTTTTAGATGTTTCAGGAGACACCATACACTTCTCCGGAATGGCTGTTGGCAATTTGAATCACGCCCATCAGCATAACAAGGCTCCCAGTTCTCCATGGCCTGTCCTGCCTTTCTGGATTTTACACTTTTTTCAGATGGCCCTTTTGACCGGGGGGAAGTGAGATTTCATTGTAGTGCAGATTTCCTTTGCAAGCTTGCTTGGTTGGCCAAAAAGGGCGTATGCGTTTTTTCCTGAATATATTCAGGAAAAAACGCATACGCCCTTTTTGGCCAAGTGCATCATTGTGGACGTTCTGCCTCTTTTCCTATGCTTTAAATGCAATTCCAGTCTACCTCCTGAAATCGGTTTCCTGCAATTCTGCCCCGCTTTCAAGTCCTCTTGGCAGCCTTACTTCAGTATATTTTTGGACGATAGCTGTCATTTATAACTCTGCAGGTTTGTGAATTACAGTGCCCCTGAGCTCCTTTCTTCAACTCGCTTTCTCATGAGCTGGCCGCAACACCGCAGGATTGCTTCAGGCCCTAATCTGGTTGCGGCACGGCACGCTGAGCCTTTGGTTAATTCCTCTTCCTGGTGGGAAATGAGAGTTAAATTTGCCCGTCCAGACACCTCCAGCTAGTCTGTCATTGGTTCTCCCTATTCCTGTTCATCTTCCGCAGAAATTGCAAACTGGGCCAAACAGGAGGTTAAAGGCACTGACTCTCCAAGTCGGGAGAGTGTTAGTAAAGCGTCTTTAATGTTGCACCCGAGTACCAGGGGACGAAAACTGACACATATTGGAACACGTCTCCCGATCACACGGTTGATCATACTCTGGGTTCCACATGCATGTTTTAGCTGAAGGAAGAATACCTTAAACCTGGAGAGTTGAGACCCGTGGAATGGGTACCATGCAATATGACTTCAAAAGGTCTTCATTTGCTCACCGAACCTCTCCAATCCTATCACTGCTGCGTTTATGCCCCTGTACACACGCTTGATTCACTTTCACAGACATAGCAGTCCATAGGTTTTAAGGTACTTCCTAGTCAGGTACATTCTTAGGCGTTTAATATGGGGTGTTGAGTCCATTTCGTTGAGCAAGGAGTAGCTCTTGTCTATTCCATATTTGGCTTAAGGAACTTTATCTGTGCTCATTTCAATCTCTGGTTTTATGCAGCACCCCAACTCACCTTTCCCCTTAAGCAAGCATAAGTTGGTTTTCTAAATTTGAGACCCTGTTCTGTTTTGTAATTCAGTTCCTGTGTAGCCAAGTTTACATTCCGTGTATTAGTGATATCTTATGATGTTTCTTTTTCTGTGTGACTTATTTCAGTTAGAATCATCATACCTGAATCCACTCATTATGCTGCTACGGGCCTGATGACATAGATTTCCTTGCTGAGTGATACTGCATTGTACATAAGTACCACAACTCCTTTATCCATTTTTCACTTTCTGCGATATTGAACTTGTACCGTAAACGTGGTTCTTGTAAACACAGCTGTGCCAAACTTTGTGGTGGGTGTGTCTTTTTGATTTTAATTTCCCTAAGCTATAGGACCATAAGTGGAAGTGCCCTAGGCTCTGTTGCTTTGTTTTTTAGATGTTTCAGGAGACACCATACACTTCTCCAGAGTGGCTGTTGGCAATTTACATCCCGCCCATTAGCATAACAAGGCTCCCAGTTCTCCATGGCCTGTCCTGCGTTTCTGGATTTTACACTTTTTTCAGATGGCCCTTTTGACCGGGGGGAAGTGAGACTTCATTGTAGTGCAGATTTCCTTTGCAAGCTTGCTTGGTTGGCCAAAAAGGGCGTATGCGTTTTTTCCTGAATATATTCAGGAAAAAACGCATACGCCCTTTTTGGCCAAGTGCATCATTGTGGACGTTCTGCCTCTTTTCCTATGCTTTAAATGCAATTCCAGTCTACCTCCTGAAATCGGTTTCCTGCAATTCTGCACCGCTTTCAAGTCCTCTTGACAGCCTTACTTCAGTATATTTTTGGACGATAGCTGTCATTTATAACTCTGCAGGTTTGTGAATTACAGTGCCCCTGAGCTCCTTTCTTCAACTCGCTTTCTCGTGAGCTGGCCGCAACACCGCAGGATGGCTTCAGGCCCTAATCTGGTTCCGGCACGGCACGCTGAGCCTTTGGTTAATTCCTCTTCCTGGTGGGAAATGAGGGTTAAATTTGCCCGTCCAGACACCTCCAGCTAGTCTGTCATTGGTTCTCCCTATTCCTGTTCATCTTCCGCAGAAATTGCAAACTGGGCCAAACAGGAGGTTAAAGGCACTGACTCTCCAAGTCGGGAGAGTGTTAGTAAAGCGTCTGGAATGTTGCACCCGAGTACCAGGGGACGAAAACTGACACATATTGGAACACGTCTCCCGATCACACGGTTGATCATACTCTGGGTTCCACATGCATGTTTTAGCTGAAGGAAGAATACCTTAAACCTGGAGAGTTGAGACCCGTGGAATGGGTACCATGCAATATGACTTCAAAGGGTCTTCATTTGCTCACCGAACCTCTCCAGTCCTATCACTGCTGCGTTTATGCCCCTGTACACACGCTTGATTCTCTTTCGGAGACATAGCAATCCATAGGTTTTAAGATACTTCCTAGTCAGGTACATTCTTAGGCGTTTAATATGGGGTGTTGAGTCCATTTCGTTGAGCAAGGAGTAGCTCTTGTCTATTCCATATTTGGCTTAAGGAACTTTATCTGTGCTCATTTCAATCTCTGGTTTTATGCAGCACCCCAACTCACCTTTCCCCTTAAGCAAGCATATGTTGGGTTTCTAAATTTGAGACCCTGATCTGTTTTGTAATTCAGTTCCTGTGTAGCCAAGTTTACATTCCGTGTATTAGTGATATCTTATGATGTTTCTTTTTCTGTGTGACTTATTTCAGTTAGAATCATCATACCTGAATCCACTCATTATGCTGCTACGGGCCTGGTGACATAGATTTCCTTGCTGAGTGATATTGCATTGTACGTAAGTACCACAACTCCTTTATCCATTTTTCACTTTCTGCGATATTGAACTTGTACCGTAAACCATGTTCTTGTAAACAGAGCCGTCCCAACCTTTGGGGTGGCTGTGTCTTTTTGATTTTAATTTCCCTAAGCTATAGGACCCTAAGTGTAAGTGCCCTAGGCTCTGTTGCTTTGTTTTTTAGATGTTTCAGGAAACACCATACACTTCTCCCGAGTGGCTGTTGGCAATTGACATTCCACCCATCAGCATAACAAGGCTCCCAGTTCTCCATGGCCTGTCCTGCCTTTCTGGAGTTTACACTTTTTTCAGATGGCCCTTTTGACCGGGGGGAAGTGAGACTTCATTGTAGTGCAGATTTCCTTTGCAAGCTTGCTTGGTTGGCCAAAAAGGGCGTATGCGTTTTTTCCTGAATATATTCAGGAAAAAACGCATACGCCCTTTTTGGCCAAGTGCATCATTGTGGACGTTCTGCCTCTTTTCCTATGCTTTAAATGCAATTCCAGTCTACCTCCTGAAATCGGTTTCCTGCAATTCTGCCCCGCTTTCAAGTCCTCTTGGCAGCCTTACTTCAGTATATTTTTGGACGATAGCTGTCATTTATAACTCTGCAGGTTTGTGAATTACAGTGCCCCTGAGCTCCTTTCTTCAACTCGCTTTCTCATGAGCTGGCCGCAACACCACAGGATTGCTTCAGGCCCTAATCTGGTTGCGGCACGGCACGCTGAGCCTTTGGTTAATTCCTCTTCCTGGTGGGAAATGAGAGTTAAATTTGCCCGTCCAGACACCTCCAGCTAGTCTGTCATTGGTTCTGCCTATTCCTGTTCATCTTCCGCAGAAATTGCAAACTGGGCCAAACAGGAGGTTAAAGGCACTGACTCCCCAAGTCGGGAGAGTGTTAGTAAAGCGTCTTTAATGTTGCACCCGAGTACCAGGGGACGAAAACTGACACATATTGGAACACGTCTCCCGATCACACGGTTGATCATACTCTGGGTTCCACATGCATGTTTTAGCTGAAGGAAGAATACCTTAAACCTGGAGAGTTGAGACCCGTGGAATGGGTACCATGCAATATGACTTCAAAGGGTCTTCATTTGCTCACCGAACCTCTCCAATCCTATCACTGCTGCGTTTATGCCCCTGTACACACGCTTGATTCACTTTCACAGACATAGCAGTCCATAGGTTTTAAGGTACTTCCTAGTCAGGTACATTCTTAGGCGTTTAATATGGGGTGTTGAGTCCATTTCGTTGAGCAAGGAGTAGCTCTTGTCTATTCCATATTTGGCTTAAGGAACTTTATCTGTGCTCATTTCAATCTCTGGTTTTATGCAGCACCCCAACTCACCTTTCCCCTTAAGCAAGCATAAGTTGGTTTTCTAAATTTGAGACCCTGTTCTGTTTTGTAATTCAGTTCCTGTGTAGCCAAGTTTACATTCCGTGTATTAGTGATATCTTATGATGTTTCTTTTTCTGTGTGACTTATTTCAGTTAGAATCATCATACCTGAATCCACTCATTATGCTGCTACGGGCCTGATGACATAGATTTCCTTGCTGAGTGATACTGCATTGTACGTAAGTACCACAACTTCTTTATCCATTTTTCACTTTCTGCGATATTGAACTTGTACCGTAAACCAGGTTCTTGTAAACAGAGCCGTCCCAACCTTTGGGGTGGCTGTGTCTTTTGATTTTAATTTCCCTAAGCTATAGGACCATAAGTGGAAGTGCCCTAGGCTCTGTTGCTTTGTTTTTTAGATGTTTCAGGAGACACCATACACTTCTCCGGAATGGCTGTTGGCAATTTGAATCACGCCCATCAGCATAACAAGGCTCCCAGTTCTCCATGGCCTGTCCTGCCTTTCTGGATTTTACACTTTTTTCAGATGGCCCTTTTGACCGGGGGGAAGTGAGATTTCATTGTAGTGCAGATTTCCTTTGCAAGCTTGCTTGGTTGGCCAAAAAGGGCGTATGCGTTTTTTCCTGAATATATTCAGGAAAAAACGCATACGCCCTTTTTGGCCAAGTGCATCATTGTGGACGTTCTGCCTCTTTTCCTATGCTTTAAATGCAATTCCAGTCTACCTCCTGAAATCGGTTTCCTGCAATTCTGCCCCGCTTTCAAGTCCTCTTGGCAGCCTTACTTCAGTATATTTTTGGACGATAGCTGTCATTTATAACTCTGCAGGTTTGTGAATTACAGTGCCCCTGAGCTCCTTTCTTCAACTCGCTTTCTCATGAGCTGGCCGCAACACCGCAGGATTGCTTCAGGCCCTAATCTGGTTGCGGCACGGCACGCTGAGCCTTTGGTTAATTCCTCTTCCTGGTGGGAAATGAGAGTTAAATTTGCCCGTCCAGACACCTCCAGCTAGTCTGTCATTGGTTCTCCCTATTCCTGTTCATCTTCCGCAGAAATTGCAAACTGGGCCAAACAGGAGGTTAAAGGCACTGACTCTCCAAGTCGGGAGAGTGTTAGTAAAGCGTCTTTAATGTTGCACCCGAGTACCAGGGGACGAAAACTGACACATATTGGAACACGTCTCCCGATCACACGGTTGATCATACTCTGGGTTCCACATGCATGTTTTAGCTGAAGGAAGAATACCTTAAACCTGGAGAGTTGAGACCCGTGGAATGGGTACCATGCAATATGACTTCAAAAGGTCTTCATTTGCTCACCGAACCTCTCCAATCCTATCACTGCTGCGTTTATGCCCCTGTACACACGCTTGATTCACTTTCACAGACATAGCAGTCCATAGGTTTTAAGGTACTTCCTAGTCAGGTACATTCTTAGGCGTTTAATATGGGGTGTTGAGTCCATTTCGTTGAGCAAGGAGTAGCTCTTGTCTATTCCATATTTGGCTTAAGGAACTTTATCTGTGCTCATTTCAATCTCTGGTTTTATGCAGCACCCCAACTCACCTTTCCCCTTAAGCAAGCATAAGTTGGTTTTCTAAATTTGAGACCCTGTTCTGTTTTGTAATTCAGTTCCTGTGTAGCCAAGTTTACATTCCGTGTATTAGTGATATCTTATGATGTTTCTTTTTCTGTGTGACTTATTTCAGTTAGAATCATCATACCTGAATCCACTCATTATGCTGCTACGGGCCTGATGACATAGATTTCCTTGCTGAGTGATACTGCATTGTACATAAGTACCACAACTCCTTTATCCATTTTTCACTTTCTGCGATATTGAACTTGTACCGTAAACGTGGTTCTTGTAAACACAGCTGTGCCAAACTTTGTGGTGGGTGTGTCTTTTTGATTTTAATTTCCCTAAGCTATAGGACCATAAGTGGAAGTGCCCTAGGCTCTGTTGCTTTGTTTTTTAGATGTTTCAGGAGACACCATACACTTCTCCAGAGTGGCTGTTGGCAATTTACATCCCGCCCATTAGCATAACAAGGCTCCCAGTTCTCCATGGCCTGTCCTGCGTTTCTGGATTTTACACTTTTTTCAGATGGCCCTTTTGACCGGGGGGAAGTGAGACTTCATTGTAGTGCAGATTTCCTTTGCAAGCTTGCTTGGTTGGCCAAAAAGGGCGTATGCGTTTTTTCCTGAATATATTCAGGAAAAAACGCATACGCCCTTTTTGGCCAAGTGCATCATTGTGGACGTTCTGCCTCTTTTCCTATGCTTTAAATGCAATTCCAGTCTACCTCCTGAAATCGGTTTCCTGCAATTCTGCCCCGCTTTCAAGTCCTCTTGACAGCCTTACTTCAGTATATTTTTGGACGATAGCTGTCATTTATAACTCTGCAGGTTTGTGAATTACAGTGCCCCTGAGCTCCTTTCTTCAACTCGCTTTCTCGTGAGCTGGCCGCAACACCGCAGGATGGCTTCAGGCCCTAATCTGGTTCCGGCACGGCACGCTGAGCCTTTGGTTAATTCCTCTTCCTGGTGGGAAATGAGGGTTAAATTTGCCCGTCCAGACACCTCCAGCTAGTCTGTCATTGGTTCTCCCTATTCCTGTTCATCTTCCGCAGAAATTGCAAACTGGGCCAAACAGGAGGTTAAAGGCACTGACTCTCCAAGTCGGGAGAGTGTTAGTAAAGCGTCTTTAATGTTGCACCCGAGTACCAGGGGACGAAAACTGACACATATTGGAACACGTCTCCCGATCACACGGTTGATCATACTCTGGGTTCCACATGCATGTTTTAGCTGAAGGAAGAATACCTTAAACCTGGAGAGTTGAGACCCGTGGAATGGGTACCATGCAATATGACTTCAAAGGGTCTTCATTTGCTCACCGAACCTCTCCAGTCCTATCACTGCTGCGTTTATGCCCCTGTACACACGCTTGATTCTCTTTCGGAGACATAGCAATCCATAGGTTTTAAGATACTTCCTAGTCAGGTACATTCTTAGGCGTTTAATATGGGGTGTTGAGTCCATTTCGTTGAGCAAGGAGTAGCTCTTGTCTATTCCATATTTGGCTTAAGGAACTTTATCTGTGCTCATTTCAATCTCTGGTTTTATGCAGCACCCCAACTCACCTTTCCCCTTAAGCAAGCATATGTTGGGTTTCTAAATTTGAGACCCTGTTCTGTTTTGTAATTCAGTTCCTGTGTAGCCAAGTTTACATTCCGTGTATTAGTGATATCTTATGATGTTTCTTTTTCTGTGTGACTTATTTCAGTTAGAATCATCATACCTGAATCCACTCATTATGCTGCTACGGGCCTGATGACATAGATTTCATTGCTGTGTGATATTGCATTGTACGTAAGTACCACAATTTCTTTATCCATTTTTCACTTTCTGCGATATTGAACTTGTACCGTAAACCAGGTTCTTGTAAACAGAGCCGTCCCAACCTTTGGGGTGGCTGTGTCTTTTTGATTTTAATTTCCCTAAGCTATAGGACCCTAAGTGTAAGTGCCCTAGGCTCTGTTGCTTTGTTTTTTAGATGTTTCAGGAAACACCATACACTTCTCCCGAGTGGCTGTTGGCAATTTACATCCCGCCCATCAGCATAACAAGGCTCCCAGTTCTCCATGGCCTGTCCTGCCTTTCTGGATTTTACACTTTTTACAGATGGCCCTTTTGACCGGGGGGAAGTGAGAGTTCATTGTAAGCAGATTTCCTTTGCAAGCTTGCTTGGTTGGCCAAAAAGGGCGTATGCGTTTTTTCCTGAATATATTCAGGAAAAAACGCATACGCCCTTTTTGGCCAAGTGCATCATTGTGGACGTTCTGCCTCTTTTCCTATGCTTTAAATGCAATTCCAGTCTACCTCCTGAAATCGGTTTCCTGCAATTCTGCCCCGCTTTGAAGTCTTCTTAGCAGCCTAAATTCAGTATATTTTTGGACGATAGCTGTCATTTATAACTCTGCAGGTTTGTGAATTACAGTGCCCCTGAGCTCCTTTCTTCAACTCGCTTTCTCGTGAGCTGGCCGCAACACCGCAGGATTGCTTCAGGCCCTAATCTGGTTCTGGCACGGCACGCTGAGCCTTTGGTTAATTCCTCTTCCTGGTGGGAAATGAGAGTTAAATTTGCCCGTCCAGACACCTCTAGCTTGTCTCTCATTGGTTCTCCCTATTCCTGTTCATCTTCCGCAGAAATTGCAAACTGGGCCAAACAGGAGGTTAAAGGCACTGACTCTCCAAGTCGGGAGAGTGTTAGTAAAGCGTCTGGAATGTTGCACCCGAGTACCAGGTGACGAGAACCGAGACATATTGGAACACGTCTCCCGATCACATGGTTGATCATACTCTGGGTTCCACATGCATGTTTTAGCTGAAGGAAGAATCCCTTAAACCTGGAGAGTTGAGACCCGTGGAATGGGTACCATGCAATATGACTTCAAATGGTCTTCATTTGCTCATCGAACCTCTCCAATCCTATCACTGCTGCGTTTATGCCCCTGTACACATGCTTGATTCTCTTTCGGAGACATAGCATTCTATAGGTTTTAAGATACTTCCTAGTCAGGTACATTCTTAGGCCTGTAATATGGGGTGTTGAGTCCATCTCGTTGAGCAAGGAGTAGCTCTTGTCTATTCCATATTTGGCTTAAGGAACTTTATCTGTGCTCATTTCAATCTCTGGTTTTATGCAGCACCCCAACTCACCTTTCCCCTTAAGCAAGCATAAGTTGGGTTTCTAAATTTGAGACCCTCTTCTGTTTGTAATCCTGTTCCTGTGTAGCCAAGTTTACATTCCGTGTATTAGTGATATCTTATGATGTTTCTTTTTCTGTGTGACTTATTTTAATTAGAATCATCATACCTGAATCCACTCATTATGCTGCTACGGGCCTGATGACATAGATGTCATTGCTGAGTGACATTGCATTTTACGTAAGTACCACAACTTCTTTATCCATTTTTCACTTTCTGCGATATTGAACTTGTACCGTAAACCAGGTTCTTGTAAACAGAGCCGTCCCAAACTTTGGGGTGGCTGTGTCTTTTTGATTTTAATTTCCCTAAGCTATAGGACCATAAGTGGAAGTGCCCTAGGCTCTGTTGCTTTGTTTTTTAGATGTTTCAGTAAACACCATACACTTCTCCCGAGTGGCTGTTGGCACCTTACATCCCGCCCATCAGCATAACAAGGCTCCCAGTTCTCCATGGCCTGTCCTGCCTTTCTGGATTTTACACTTTTTTCAGATGGCCCTTTTGACCGGGGGGAAGTGAGACTTCATTGTAGTGCAGATTTCCTTTGCAAGCGTGCTTGGTTGGCCAAAAAGGGCGTATGCGTTTTTTCCTGAATATATTCAGGAAAAAACGCATACGCCCTTTTTGGCCAAGTGCATCATTGTGGACGTTCTGCCTCTTTTCCTATGCTTTAAATGCAATTCCAGTCTACCTCCTGAAATCGGTTTCCTGCAATTCTGCCTTGCTTTCAATGCCTCTTCATAGCCTTTCCTCAATATACTTTTTGAAAATAGTTGGCCTTTATAACTCTGCACGTTTTTGAATTGCAGTGGCCCTTAGCTCCATTTTTCAGCTCTTATTTTTGTGATCTTGCCTCATTACCACAGGATTCTTTCAGGCCCTATTCTTATTCTGGGTTGCCTTGCTGTGCCTTTGGTTAATTCTTCTTAGTGATGTGAAATTAGAGTGACATGTCCCCATTGAAACCGCTACAGCTAGTTTCTCACTGGTTCCCCCTCTTCCCATTCATCCTCCGCACTAACTGCAGACTGTGCAATACCGGAACTTAAAGGCATTGACTCTCCATGTGGGGTTGTTGTTATTATAGCGGCTGAAATGTCGATCCGGAGCCCCAGGAGAGGAACAATGAGGTGCGTTTTAGAAACCTTTCCCAATCATATGGTATACCAGTTGCTGGGTTTCCCAAGCATGGTTTAGCTGTAGGAAGATTCCCTTCAACCTGGAGTGTTGGGACCCTTGGAATGAGTAGCATGAAGTATTGCATTAAGCTTTTGGCAGTTGCTCACCAAAGCTCACCAATTCTCTCAGCCCCAAGTGTCCAGCCTTATGTCTTATCCAGCTGTGGGTTTATATGTGGTCAATCCAGGTTGCATCACAGCCCCTGAGCGAATATTGTAAGAATTTTTCTCTCTTTGATTGTTTCTGCGTTTTGTTTTTAAAATTTATTTCTATAATGGGGTTTAGCTCATTTTCACTGCTGTGTTTGTGCTGCTCTGCACACACTTGATTCCCTTATGAAGATATATCAATACATGGGTTTTAAGATTCTTATTACTCAGATATATTTCTGTGCAGTGTATTGGGTGTTTTGAGGCCAGTTCATTGAGCAAGGTGTAGATCTTGTCTAATACCTATTTGGTTTATTGAACGGTATCTGTGCTAATTTCAAACTCTGGTTTTATGCATCACCCCACCTCTCCTTTCCCCTTAAGCTGACATAAGTGTGTTTTCTAAATGTGAGACACTGTTCTGTTTTGTAATTCATTTTTTGTGCAGCCATATTTACCCTCCCTCTATAGGTGATATCTTATGATATGTTTCTTTTTCTGTTTGACTTATTTCAAGTAGTATTATCGGACCTAAATCCACTCTTTATCCTTCTACTAGCCTTATTACATTGATTTCATGGTGAAGAGATATTCCATTGTACATAAGTACCACATCTTCTTTATCCATTGTTCTCTTTCCTGGGATCTTTAAGGTGTACTGAAGTTGAGGTTCTTGTAAACAGAGTAGCCCTAAACTGTGGTGTGCTTGTGTCTTGTTGATTTTTAGACTTCCCTAGATATACTCCCATGATTGGAAGTGTCCTATGCTCTGTAGCTCTGTTTTTTAGATGATTTAGGAACCACCATACACTTCTCCAGAGTGGCTCTCGGCAGTTCACACACTGCCCATCAGCGTATAAAGGCTCCCTGTTCTCCATGGCCTGTCCTGCATTTCTGGTTTTTACAATTTTTCAGGATGGCCCTTTTGACCAGTGGGAAATGAGATTTCTTTGTTGTGCACATTTGCATTGCTTGCTTGCTTCCTTGCCCATAAGGTGCGTATGCGTTTTTTCCTGGATATAATCAGGAAAAATCGCATACGCCCTTTTGGGCCAACTGCATCATTGTCAAAATTCTGCCGCTTTTCATGTGCTTTAAAGACGAGTCCAATCTATCTCTTGAAATCTGTTTCTTGCAATTCTGTCTTGCATTCAGATCCTCTTCTTTGCCTTACCTCAACATATTTTTGGACGTTAGTTTTCATTTATAACTCTGCAGGTTTGTGAATTGCAATGACCCTGAGCTCCATTTTTTAAGTTGCTCTTTTGTGAGCTGGCCTCAAACCCGCAGGATTGCTTCAGGCCCTATTTTGGCTCCGGCGAGGTGGGCTGAGCCTTTTTTCAATTCTTATTCTTAATGGGAAATTAGAGTGATATGTGCCCGTCCAAACCCCTACAACTCTTCTCTCATTGGTTCCCCCTCTTCCCGTTCATCCTCCTCACAATTTGCAAAATGTGTGAAACAGAAGCTTAAATGTGCTGATTCTCCAAGTGGGGAGCTTCTAAGTAACGTGGCTGGAATGGTGAACAGGAGCACCAGGAGAGGATAAATGAGGTGCATTTTAGACACATCTCCCGATCACATGGTGTACAGTCCTCTGGGTTTTCCATGCATGTTTTAGCTGTAGGAAGATCCCTTGAACCTGCAGATTTGGGACCCATTGAATGGGTACCAGGTAGTATTACTTTAAAGGGTGTGCATTTCCTCACCCAACCTCACATTTCTCTTAGCGCAAACAGTTTCCAGCCTTATGTCTCATCCTGCTGTGGGTCTAGATGTGTTCAATCCATGTTGCATCACCGTCCCTGAGGAAAAGTTGTAAGAGGTTTTCTCTGTCTCTCTGTCGTTTATTTTTTTCAATTTATTACTATATTGGTTACAGCTGATTTTCAAAGCTCTGTTTCTTGCTGCTGTACATCCACTTGATTCACGTACAGAGAGACATCAATAAATTCTTTTTCAGATTCTTACCAGTCGTATATATTCTTTTCCGGTGACTTGAGTGTGCTGAGTGCAGTTCTTTTAGCTACCGTGTAGGCCTTGTTGATTATCAGTTTGGTATTTGGAATGGTATCTTTGCTAATTTCAACCTCCTGGATGATGCCTCACCCCTCCCCACCTTTCCCGTTTAGCAGCCTTATGCGTGTTTTCTCCATATTTGACTATGTTTTTGTTTTGTAATTTATTTCATGTGTAGCTATTTTGGATTCCACCGTTAAGTGATATCTTATGATATGTGTCTTTTTCTTTTTGAATTATGTCACTTAGAATGATCATACGTAACTCCTCTGGAGTTGTTACAACTGGCCATATTTCATTGATTTCCAGGCTGAGTAATATTCCACTCTACCTAAGTACCACATCTCTATCCATTTTTTCCCTCCAGAGACATTTAAGTTATATCCTAGTCGAGGATCTTTTAAACAGAGAGGCGGTAAACATTGGGGTGCCTGTGTCCTCTCGATTTTTGTTTTTCCCAAGATATACGCCCATGAGTGCAAGTGCCCTATGCTCTGTAGCTCATTGTTTAGATGCTTTAGTAAACACAATACACTTCTCCAGAATGGCCGTTGGCAATATACATTTCCACTATAAGTCTCTCAGGGCTCCCTCTTCTCCTTGCCCTGTCCTGCATTTCTATTGTTTACACTTTATAAGCATGGCACTTGTGACTGATGCGAAGTGATATCTTTTGTAGTATTGATTTACAGTGCCCACCTGTTTGGTTGGCTAAAAAAGTGTATGCCCTTTTCTTGAATATATACAGAAAAAAACGCATACACCCTTTTTGGCCAACTGCAATGTTGGCAATGTTCAGCCCCTTTTCTTGTGCTTAATGGCGAGTCCTTTCTACCTCCTCAAATCCCTTTCCTGCCATTCTCCCTTGCTTACAAGTCCTTTTCTCTGACTTTCCTCAAGACATTTTTCAGTGATAGATATTTTCAACTCTGCAGTTTCGTGAATTTTACTGCCCCTGACTTCCATTGTTCAACTTGTGTTTATGGGAACTGGCCACAAAGCAGTGGGATTTCCTCAAGCCCTATACTGTTTCCATGGGCAAACCTAGCCTTTGGTCAATTCGTCTTCCTGATTGGAAATTAGAGTGACATGTGCCTGTCTGAACACCTAGGACTTGTCTCTCATTGTTCCTCATCCTTCCGCTTCATCCTCTGGACAAATTCCAAACTGTACGCAACAGGATGTTGACAGTGCTGACATCTCCAAGTGGGGAGACTGTTAGTAAAGACGCTGGAGGGGTGAACCCGAGCACCAGGAGATGAGGAGATGAGATGCCTTTTCCAAACTCTTCCCGATCAGACGGTATACCATCCTCTGGGTGTGACAGACATGTTTTAGCAGTAGGAAGAGTCCCATTCATGTAAGGAGAACACCAGGGCTTTTTCAAAATCAGTGTCTCCCCGAAACCCAAACTGGGGAATTTTTTAAGCTACGGCTACACATATGTTCATTAAGGGCCTTGGGAAGTAGGCAGAGTCCAAACTTTAGATGATTGAAGTCTTCAGGGTCAGAAGCACTCACCACCAGCTTCCCTTAGGTTACACTTTAACTGTCATTGATAGATGATGTCAATAAAAATATCTATTCTTTTTCAGATTATTTCCCCTTATAGGTTATTGCAAAATGTTGAGTGTAGTTCCCTGTGCTATACAGTAGTTCCTTGTTGATGATCTATTTTATACATAGCAGTGTGTATGTGTTAATCCCAAACTGTTAGTTTATCCCTCCTCCCACCTTTCCCCTTTGGTAATAATAAATTATAAGATTTTATAGTTCTCAGAAATGGGGGAGCTGAAAGAGAGGTATCATTTTCAATGGAAAAGCATTTAAAACAAGATTGAAGGTTTAACCAAGATTATTAGATGTACATCCTTGGAAAGAAATCACTTCGTTTCTCTAATATTGACCTGACAAATAAGACAAACCTTTTCACTGAACTTGCTTATAATAAAGTGATGGAAATATCAAATGGAAGTGTTAGAAACATCTTATTTTACCCGAGCCTTATACACTGTTCTATGTTAACTACAGTTTGGCTCACACATGTGTTCATTGAAGTTACAATAGACTCAATTTCTGTTACTGATCCTCCAGAGTGGACCCCAACAAGTGTCCCCCTGCCCAGTGTCATTGGGGTCAACAGATCGAGACTGAGTTTGGTTCACAAGCAAAGGAAACCTTATATTTTGATCAGAGAATGGAGAGGTGAGAGCATGTACTACCCCGTGGGCTGTGGGCTGTGCTGCTGTGTAGAGATCCTGTCAGAGTCAGTGGGAGGGAAGGGACAGAGCTTTCAAGGGCTGGGTTGGCTGCAGCTCAGGCTCTATATCGCAGAGTCTGCACTGGGCCCAGGAGCTGAGGTGTCGACCCAGCCATTCTGCACTAGGAAATCTGGTCTGAAGTGCCGGGTGTGGAACCTCTGCATGCGGGACCCTAGGAGCACGTGAAATTAGACAAAGCACAAAGGATAAAAAAGGTTAGACTTGACTTTATTGCCCAGATTCTATTTTTATCTCCCAGGTATATTTAATGGTCTTTGCTGGGGACAAACCCCTCCTCTGCCTTTTGTTCCCTTCCTCATTCTTGGAGTGCTGAGGGTGCAGACCGTTCTTCTGTAACTGCTGAGTGCTGAGTTGGGAGCCCTCATACCCGGGGGCGAGGGTCAGAGCTTCTCCCCAGCAGCCTCCAGGTGACGTTGATTGTCCCCAGGCCCCCTGCCTCCTTGCTCGTCCGCCTGAGCACCAGCATTGGAAGTGTTATAGATTCTAATGACCTTTAAGGGTCCAGGAAAGAGATGTGCAGAGACGCTGTGGGGGCTGGTTTCACCCCACCCCACATTTGTTCGGCCACCTTAGGCTGACCGTTTCTGCCAGCCTAGATGCTCTGAACAGTAGTCTGTGCTTTCTTCAATTAGGCCCCTGAATTAACGTACAAACAGCACCAGGTGTCAGAGCCCTGCCCACTCAACTCCCAGACAGTCCAGGGTCAGTGGTGATCAAGGACCATGATGGCCACTGAGTCAACAGCCTTTTGAAGTAAACAGGAGTCCAGCCGGTCTTATTGGCCACCATCATCACGGTGTCTGTAGGCTTTTCTATGGTGACAGTGTGATATACGGTTCCCCCGCCAAGATTATTAGCTCCCCTCTGGGTGCAGTAAGTCCTGCAAGCAGTAGTCCACTCTATTGGGACACACTCTTGTTGTTTTATGAGAGAAACTCCAGCTCAAGTGATGTTCACACAAGTCGTCATGGTGCCCTGTTGCCCCCGGTTATCTCTCTGGATGTTGGAGTTGGAAGGCCTCCTCACTCGAGGTCGGTGTGCCCACGGAACGAACCCTGCAACTTCAGGGCATGGTTGGTGGTTAGGATCACCACGTGGGGTCCTTTTCCCTTAGGAGGGAGGTGGCCTTTTGGGCTGCTGATTTCCAGGTTTTTAGATACCACCAGTATCTTGGCCAGATGTGGCAGTGGGCCAAGCCCCTTGGTGACCGTAGTTTATCCTACCTGGATGGCATTCTTGCATTGTTCCATTTCAAGTGGTCCCAGTTTTTGCACTAATTCTCCAATGGCGATTCACCTTTCACCGGGAATGTAAAGGTCAAAGGGTTTAGCTAAATTAGGGAGTTCCAGGGCAAGGGTCTGAATTGACTGCTCTTTCCATTCTTGAAAGGCCACTTCTGGATTCTATTCAAAAGGATCATCATCTTTTCCTTTCAGTGTTTCATATAGAGGCCCAGCTAGTAGACTGTAGTTAGGGATCCAGAAGCAGCAAACCCTGGCCTCCCCAGGAACCCCTAAGCTGTCTTCTAGTTTTAGAAAGGGGTAAGGCTGAAAATGGTTTCTTCCCTTTCCTGGGATGGGCTTCTCCGACCTTCTGTGAGAATGAAGCCCAGGCAGGTCACGGCAGTCTGTGATATTTGAGCTTTTTCTTGGACAACTTCTATCCTTTATTGGCTTGGTAGTTCAGAGGCCTCCTTAGTAGGGCTGGCGATCAGAATGTCGTCTGCGTACTGAAGGAGGGTTTCCTTTTCCAGAGGTAGAACTTTTAGGTCTTTAGCTAAGCTTTCCCCAAAGATGGGGTGGGAATTTTTGCACCCTTGGGGCCAGACGGCCCGGAAGTATTGTTTTAGTTGTATGTTGAGTCCTGCCACTCACAAGCCAAAATTTCTTGTGACTCTGGGACTAATGGAATACAAAAGAAGGCATCATTGAAGACTAATACAGAATACCATGTCCTGGTGGTTGGTAGAATGACCAGCAGGGTGTAGGAATTAGGAGCAACTGGAGGTATATCCTCGGTGGCTTCACTGACTGTCCTGACATCCTTTACCAGGTCCCCAGCAGCCCATGGGGCTCTCGTGGTCAGACCAATCCCAGGATACAGAGCTACACTTGTAGGTACCGTGGCAGTGCTGGGCACACAGGAACCGTGCACATAGCCCTCATTGCAGAGCACCCCCAGCTCACCTGTCACTCAGAGCTGACACAGAGCACCTCAGAGCAGGACTTGAACTAACAAACAGCAGCTGCAACAGTTCTGTGACCCTGGGCATCACTCTGTGTGGCCTCCCTCTGCCTGGTCTTCCAGAGACTTCCACTGCACCCGGGGCACCAGGCCTGTGTCTCCAACCACCACCCACCCCTCCTCTCCCTGACTCCTGGGTTCCTCTCATTAGGAGAGGGTTTTCTTGAAGTTGTCTCCCACTCATGGGCCAGATAAAATGATTAGAAAACAAGCCAAAGCTGCAGCCCCTTGTCTATCCTGACTCTCAGGAGCCCACACCTGTTCCTTGGACCTGGCCGGTTCAGCAAGTTCCATTTTCTGCAACTGTGAGCCCCTGAGGGGTGATGATTGGCTGACCTGGGCAGCCTTACCGTGCCGGCCAGCCCTCCCCAGGTGTGCCTGGGTTGAGATCAATATAAATACCACTCCAGGCAGCAAGAGCCTCTGTAGCTGTGCCTGACGCCATTTTCTCTGCCCTGTCAGCAGTCTCGGGGCTGGGCTGGTGGGAGGGAGTGAGAGGCCACGGCTTTGTGGGTGGCCCAGTGTGAGTGGGGCTCTGCTGGACTTTCTGCAGCAGTTGTCAGGCTGCCACCTGCTAAAGAAGAGGATGTGTCACCCATACCTGCTGCTGGAATTTCTCCCTGGGCAGAGGTGAGGAAGGAAAAAAGCAGTGGGGGCAGGGACAGGACAGGTATCTCAGGCAGGGAAATGGAAATCTTCCAGAAGAGCACCCAGGTCCAGGACCATCCTGGCTGGCCTGCAGGCACCAAGTCGACTGGCATGCTGTCACTCGTGTGGCTCTATGGCCCTTCCTCTAGGCTTTCAAGTCCTTGTACATATTCAGGTGTTTTACCTGGGAAGGTTGGGAACAGTTCAGCAGCAGCTGGCCTGGGGCTCATCTCACGTTTACTCACAGATGCCTCGGCACGGTCCCCCAGGCTTGTAATGAGGACACTCCTTGCGGGGGGGCTGCTGGCTGCATGCGAGACGATTCCCCACCTCTGACCAACTTCAGAATTGTCTACCACTGGAGCAAGTGCCCTTAGGATTTTCATCTGTATAACTGGTGGGTTCTGTTTTGTTTTTTTCTTTTTTGTTTCAAGGTAGGTTTTATTCCTCTTTTTTGTACTTATGGATGTAAGCATGGAAATAATTCATTCATATAAATACATGTATGTGAAGGGAATAACTTTTTTCCGTTTTTTTAAAAATTTTATTTTTCATTTTATTTTATTTATTTTTTATACAGCAGGTTCTTATTGGTTATCTATTTTATACATATAAATGTATACATGTCAATGCCAATCTCCCAACTCCTCCCACCGCCACCCCCCCATGGCTTTCCCCTCTTTGTGTCCATACATTTGTTCTCTACATCTGTGTCTCTATTTCTGCCCTTCAAACCGGTTCATCTGTACCATTTTTCTAGGTTCCACATATATACGTTAATATACAATATTTGTTTTTCTGTTTCTGACTTACTTCACTCTGTATGACAGTCTCTAAATCCATCGACGTCTCTACAAATGACCCAATTTCATTCCTTTTTATGGCTAATAGTCCATTTTATATATGTACCACATCTTTATCCATTCGTCTGTCTGTGGGCATTTAGGTTGCTTCCATTACCTGGCTATTGTAAATAGTGCTGCAATGAACATTGTGGTGAATGTGTCTTTTTGATTTATGGTTTTCTCTGGGTATATGCCCTGTAGTGGGTTGCTGGATCATATGGTAATTCTATTTTTAGTTTTTTAAGGAACCTCCATACTGTTCTCCATAGTGACTATCAATTTACATTCCCACCAATCGTGGAAGAGGGTTCCTTTTCTCCACACCCTCTCCAGCATTTGTTGTTTGTAGATTTTCTGATGATGCCCATTCTAACAGGTGTGAGGTGATACCTCATTGTAGTTTTGATTTGCATTTCTCTAATAATTAGTGATGTAGAGCAGCTTTTCATGTGCTCCTTAGCCATCTCTACGTCTTCTTGGAAGAAATGTCTATTTAGATCTTCTGCCCATTTTTGTATTGGGTTGTTTGTTTTTTTAATATTGAGCTGCATCAGCTGTTTATATATATTGGAGATTAATCCTTTGTCCATTGATTCAGTTGCAAATATATTCTCCCATTCTGAGGGTTGTCTTTTTGTGTTTGTAGTTTCCATTGCTTTGCAAAAGCTTTTACGTTTCATTAGGTCCCATTTGTTTAGTTTTCTTTTTTATGTCATTACTCTAGGAGGTGGATCAAAAAAGATCTTGCTGTGATTTATGTTAGAGTATTCTTCCTATGTTTTCCTCTAAGAGTTTTATACTGTACGGTCTTACATTAAGGTCTCTAATCCATTTTGAATTTATTTTTGTGTATGGTGTTAGGGGGTGTTCTAATTTCATTCTTTTACATGTAGCTGTCCATTTTTCCCAGCACCACTGATTGAAGACACTGTCTTTTCTCCATTGTATAGTCTTGCCTACTTTGTCATAGATTAGTTGACCATAGGTGTGTAGGTTTATCTCTGGGCTTCTTTCTTTTTTATTTTCCTTTTACACCTTTATTGGAGTATAATTGCTTTACAATGGAGTGTTAGTTTCTGCTGTATAACAAAGTGAATCAATTATACATATACATATATCACCATATCCCCTCCCTCTTACATCTCCCTCCCACCCTCCACATCCCACCCCTTTAGGTGGTCGCAAAGCACCGAGCTGATCTCCCTGTGCTATGTGGCTGCTTCCCAGTAGCTATCGATGTTACATTTGGTAATGTATATATGTCCATGGCACTCTCTCACTTCGTCCCAGCTTACCCTTCCCCCTCCCCGTGTCCTCAAGTCCTTTCTCTATGTCTGTGTCCTTAATCCTGTCCTGCCCCTAGGTTCTTCATAAACTTTTTTCTTTAGATTCCATATATCTCTGTTAGCACATGGTATTTATTTTTCTCTTTCTGACTTACTTCACTGTGTAGGACAGACTCTAAGTCCATCCCCCTCACTACAAATAACTCAGTTTTGTTTCTTTTTATGGCTGAGTAATATTCCATTTATATATGTGCCAGATATTCTTTATCCATTCATCTGTCGATGGACACTTAGGTTGCTTCCATGTCCTGGCTATTGTAAGTAGAACTGCAATGAACATTGTTGTATATAACTCTTTTTGAATTATGGTTTTCTCAGGGCAAATGCCCAGTAGTTGGATTGCTGGGTCGTATGGTACTTCTATTTTTAGTTTTTTAAGGAACCTCTATACTGTTATCCCTAGTGGGTATAGCAATTTACATTCCCAGCAACAGTGCAAGAACGTTCCCTTTTCTCCAGTAAATGCCTCTCCAGCATTTATTGTTTGTAGATTTTTTGATGATTGCCATTCTGACTGCTGGGAGGTGATACCTCACTGTAGTTTTGATTTGCATTTCTCTAATGATTAGTGATGTTCAGCATCCTTTCATGTGTTTATTGGCAATCTGTATATCTCCTTTGGAGAAATGTCTATTTAGGTCTTCTGCCCATTTTTGGATTGTGTTGTTTGTTTTTGTGATATTGAGCTACACGAGCTGCTTGTAAATTTTGGAGATTAATCTTTTGTCATTTGCTTCATTTGAAAACATTTTCTCCCATTCTGAGGGTTGTATTTTCGTCTTGTTTATGTTTTCCTTTGCTGTGCAAAAGCTTTGAAGTTTCATTAGGTCCCATTTGTTTATTTTTGTTTTTATTTCCACTTCTCTAGGAGGTGGGTCAAAAAGGATCTTGCTGTGATTTATGTCATAGAGTGTTCTGCCTATGTTTTCCTCTAATAATTTTATAGTGTCTGGTCTAACATTTAGATCTCTAATTCATTTTGAGTTTATTTTTGTGTATGGTGTTATGGAGTGTTCTAATTTCATTCTTTCACGTGTAGTTGTCCAGTTTTCCCAGCACCACTTACTGAAGAGACTGTCTTTTCTTCATTGTATATCTTTGCCTCCTTTGTCATAGATGAGTTAGCCATAGGTACGTAGGTTTATCTCTGGGCTTTCTATCTTGTTCAATTGATCTATATTTCTGTTTTTGTGCCAGTACCATATAGTCTTGATTAATGTAGTTTGTAGTATAGTCTGAAGTTAGGAAGTCTGATTCCTCCAGCTCTTTTAATTTCCCTCAAGACTGCTTTGGCTATTCGGGGTCTTTTGTGTCTCCATACAAATTTTAAGATTTTTTTGTTCTAGTTCTGTAGAAAATGCCAGTGGTATTTGATAGGGATTGCATTGAATCTGTAGCTTGCTTTGGGTACTATAGTCATTTTCACAATATTGATTCTTCTAATCCAAGAACATGGTTTATACCTCCATATGTTTATATCATCTTTGATTTCTTTCAGCAGTGTCTTATAGTTTTCTGAGTACAGGTCTTTTACCTCCTTATGTAGGTTCATTCCTCCGTATTTTATTCTTTTTGTTGCAATGGTGAATGAGATTGTTTCCTTAATTTCTCTTTCTGATCTTTCATTGTTAGTGTATAGGAATGCAAGAGATTTCTGTGCATTAATTTTGTATCCTGCAACTTTACCAAATTCATTGATTAGCTCTAGTAGTTTTCTGGTGGCATCTTTAGGATTCACTATGTGTGGTATCGTGTCATTTGCAAACTGACAATTTTACTTCTTCTTTTCCAATTTGTATTCCTTTTATTTCTTTTTCTTCTCTGATTACTGTGTCTAGGACTTCCAAAACTATGTTGAGTAATAGTGGTGAGAGTGGACATCCTTGTCTTGTTCCTGATCTTAGAGGAAATGCTTTTAGTTTTTCACTATTGAGAATGACGTTTGCTGTGGGTTTGTCATATACTGCCTTTATTATGTTGAGGTAGATTCCCTCTATGCCCACTTTTTGGAGACTTTTAATCATAAATTGGTGTTGAATTTTGTCGAAAGCTTTTCCTGCATCTATTGGGATGATCATATTTTTATTCTACAATTTGTTAATATGGTGTATCACATTGATTGATTTGTGTATATTGAAGAATTCTTGCATCCCTGGGATAAACCCCACCTGATCATGGTGCATGATCCTTTTAATGTGTTGTTCAATTCTGTTTCCTAGTATTTTGTTGAGGATTTTTACATCTATATTAATCAGTGATATTGGTCTCTAATTTTCTTTTTCTGTAGTATCTTTGTCTGGTTTTGGTATCAGGGTGATGGTGGCCTCATATAATGAGTTTGGGAGTGTTCCTTCCCCTGAAAAGTTCTGAAGAGTTTGAGAAGATTGGGTGTTAGCTCTTGTCTAAATGTTTGATAGAATTCACCTCTGATGCCATCTAGTTCTGGACTTTTGTTTGTTGGAAGATTTTTAATCACACTTTCAATTTCATTACTTGTGATAGGTCTGTTCATATTTTCTATTTCTTCCCGGTTCAGTCTTGGAAGGTTATACCTTTCTAAGAATTTGTCCATTTCTTCCAGGTTGTCAATTTTATTGGCATAGAGTTGCTTGTAGAGGTCTCTTAGGATGCTTTGTATTTCTGTGGTGTCTGTTACAACTTCTCCTTTTTCATTTCTAATTTTATTGATTTGAGTCCTCTCCCTCTTTTACTTGAGTCTGGCTACAGGTTTATCATTTTTGTTTATCTTCTCAAAGAACCAGATTTTAGTTTTATTGATCTTTGCTATTGTTTTTATTTCATTTCTTTCTGCTCTGATCTTTATGATTTCTTCCCTTCTATTAACTTTGGGTTTTGTTCTTCATTCTCTAGTTCCTTTAGGTGTAGGATTAGATTGTTTATTTGAGATTTTTCTGGTTTCTTGAGGTAGGCTTTTATTGCTATAAACTTCCCTCTTAGAACTGTTTTTGCTCCATCCCATAGGTTTTCAGTCATCGTGTTTTTGTTGTCATTTGTCTCTAGGTAGTTTTTGATTTCCTCTTTTATTTCTTCAGTGATCTCTTGGTTATTTAGAAACGTATTGTTTAGCCTCCATGTGTTTGTTTTTTACGTTATTTTCCCTGTAATTGAGTTCTAATCTCATAGCATTGTGGTCGGAACAGCTGCTTGATATGATTTCAGTTTTCTTAAATTTACTGAGGCTTTATTTGTGACCCAAGATGTGATCTATCCCGGAGAATGTTCCGTGTACCATTGAGAAGAACTTGTAGTCTGCTGTTTTTGGATGGAATGTCCTATAAATATCCATTAAATCTATCTGGTCTATTGTGTCATTTAAAGCTTGTGTTTCCTTATTAATTTTCTGTCTGGATGATCTCCATTGGTGTAAGTGAGGTATTAAAGTCCCTTGCTATTATTGTGTTACTGTTGATTTCCTCTTTTATAGCTGTTAGCAGTTGCCTTATATATTGAGGTGTTCCTGTGTTGGGTACATATATATTTATAATTGTTATATCTTGGATTGATCCCTTGATCATTATGTAGTGTCCTTCCTTGTCTCTTGTAACATTCTTTATTTTAAAATCTATTTTATCTGATATGAGTATTGCTACTCCAGCTTTCTTTTGATTTTCATTTGCATGGAATATATTTTTCCATCCCCTCACTTTCAGTCTGTATGTGTCCCTAGGTCTGAAATGGGTCTCTTGTAGACAGCATATATATGGATCTTGTTTTTGTATCCATTCAGTGAGCCTGTGTCATTTGGTTGGAGCATTTAATCCATTCATGTTTAAGGTAATTATCAATATGTATGTTCCTATTATTATTTTCTTAATTGTTATGGGTTTGTCTTAGTGGGTCCTTTTCTTCTCTTGTGTTTCCCACTTAGAGAAGTTCCTTTAGCATTTGTTGTAGAGCTGGTTTCGTGGTGCTGAATTCTCTTAGCTTTTGCTTGTCTGTAAAGCTTTTGATTTCTCCATCAAATCTGAATGAGATACTTGCTGGGTGGAGTACTCTTGGTGGTAGGTTCTTCCCTTTCATCACGTTAAATTTATCATGCCACTCCCTTCTGGCTTGTAGATTTTCTGCTGAGAAATCAGCTGTTAACCTTATGGGAGTTCCGTTGTATGTTGTCATTTTTCCCTTGTTGCTTTCAATAATTTTTCTTTGTCTTTAATTTTTTCAATTTGATTACTGTGTGTCTCGGCATTTTTCTCCTTTGGTTTATCCTGCCTGGGACTCTCTGCGCTTCGTGGACTTCGGTGGCTATTTCTTTTCCCATGCTAGGGAAGTTTTCAACTATAATCTCTTCAGATATTTTCTCGAGTCCCTTCTCTCTCTGTTCTCCATCTGGGACCCCTATAATGCGAATGTTGTTGCATTTAATGTTGTCCCAGAAGTCTCTTAGGTTGTCTTCATTTATTTTCATTCTTTTTCTTTATTCTGTTCCATGGCAGTGATTTCCACCTTTCTGTCTTCCAGGTCACTTATCCGTTCTTCTGTCACAGTTATTCTGCTACTGATTCCTTCTAGTGTATTTTTCATTTCAGTTATTGTATTGTTCATCTCTGTTTGTTTGTTCTTTAATTCTTCTAGGTGTTTGTTCCTTAATTCTTCTAGGTCTTTGTTAAGCATTTCTTGCATCTTCTCGATCTTTGCCTCCATTATTTTTCTAAGGTCTTGGATCATCTTCACTATCATTATTCTGAATTCTTTTACTGGAAGGTTACCTATCCCCACTTCATTTCGTTGTTTTTCTGAGGATTTATCTTGTTCCTTGATCTGGTATAAAGTCCTCTGCCTTTTCATTTTCTCTATCTTTCTGTGAATGTGGTTTTCCTTCCACAGGCTGCAGAATTGTAGTTCTTCTTGCTTCTGCTGTCTGCTCTCCAGTGATTGAGTCTATCTGAGAGGCTTGTGCAAGCTTCCTTATGCGAGGGACTGGTGGTGGGTAGAGCTGGGTGTTGCTCTGGTGGGCAGAGCTTTAATCTGCTTGTCTGTGGATTAAATAAAAGTTTAATAAAAAGTTTAATCCGCTTGTCTGCTGAGGCATGGGGCTGGGTTCCCTCCCTGTTGGTTGTTTGGACTGAGGCGACCCAGCACTGGAGCCTACCTTGCTCTTGGTGAGGCTAATGGTGGACTCTGGGAGAGTTCACGCCAAGAAGTATTTCCCAGAACTTCTGCTGTCAGTGTCGTTGTCCCCATGGTGAGCCGCAGCCACACCCCACCTCTGCAGGAGACCCTCTAAAACTAGCAGCTAGGTATGATCATTCACCTATGGGGTGACTGCTCCTTCCCCTGGGTCCTGATGTGCACACTACTTTGTGTGTGTCCTCCAAGAGGGGAGTCTCTGTTGAGACTCTGAGTCTCTGAGTGCAGTTGAGACTCTGAGTGGAGTCGCACAGACTCTGCGTCCTGTGAAGCTTCGATGTTTTGTGGTTCTAGAAATCCTATAGGAGACGGTCCACAGCAGGTGAAGCTAATGTTGTCATAGAGGTGGTGAAACCAAAGATCTGCAGTTCCGACTAGAGGTGCTGATGTACAAACAGGACAAAATCATCTCATGTGAATGTAGTTCAGGCATGTTTAAAATGAATGCAGTCATGTTAATGCCTAACATCTTCTATCTTGTGCCTCTCCTCAAGGACCCCCTCCTCAGTTCCTGAGGCTCCTGTAAGTCATGTACAGGGGAATGGAGAGTGGGCTCTGTCCAGTCTGAGCCCTGAGTTACCCTGTGTGTATCTTAGGATACTTTGTATTTCTGTGGTGGCTCTTGTAACATCATCTCTTTCAGTTCTGATTTATTTGGGCCCTCTCTTTTAAAAAAAGTACTACTGTTGTCTTTTATTCTTTACAGAAGTTTAATAAGTGTTTGATCTACTACCCTTACTCTATGTATACTTTTTGCCGTGAGATTTTTACTTTTGTTTGTTTTCTTGTTACTGTCGATAATTAGTGAGAATTCTTTTAAGCTACCTTCAACATTGCTTATAAAGCTGCTTTATTAGTGATGACAGAGCTTTAATGGAAGTCGTGTTCTGGTTGTAAACTAGAATGCAATGTGCCAGCAAAAAGTCCCTTAAGTGTATGTCTCATTACTTCTTGTTCTTTTTTTTTCTTTTTTCTCTCTTTTTTTTCTTGTTCTTTTTTTAATTTTTATTTTTTATCAGAGCAAATTTGATTAAAATGTTTTGTTTGTTCTAGGTGTGTAAGATGTGGTTCTTTTACACATATACATGTATCTATACTTCTTCAGATCGTTTTCTCATGTAGCTTGTGACACAATGTTGAGTAGTCTTCTCTTGGTATTCCGTAGGTCTTTGATGATTATATATTTCACATGTGTTTCTATATCTATGTTAACCCCAATATCCTAATATATCCAGTCCTCACACCTTTCCATTTGGTGAACCTTAACTTTGTTTAATGAATCTGTGATTGCCTTTCTCTGTGGAAATATCTTCATTGGTATCAATTTTTAGCTAACACCTATAAGTGATATTATAGGATATGTGTCTTTTGCTGTCTGACTTAGTACAATTTGCCTGATTACCTCTAGAATCATCTACGGTGCTGCAAATGGCATTGTTTCATTTTTTTCCCTAGATAATATTTCATCTGTACGTGTACCAGTTCTTCTTTGTCCACTCACCTCTTGATGGACTTTCTGGTTGCCTCCATGTCTTGGCTATTGTAATACTGCTGCACCGCACATTTGCCTGCCTGTGTCTTTCCAATTCTGTCTTCTTATGTTATAGGCCCAAGAGTGGGCCTCCTGTATCATATAGTATCTCAGGGTTTACCGTTTAAATGCACCACGATTCTGTGCTCATTAGTGGCTCTTTCCAGGTTACATCTCACTTAAAGTTGAGGGTATGCATTTCTCCACAACACCTTCAGCATTTATTTATTTATTTATTTATTTTTAACATCTTTATTGAAGTATAATTGCTTTACAATGGTGTGCTATCTTGTGCTTTACAACAAAATGAATCAGTTATACATATACATATGTTCCCATATCACTTCCCTCTTGCATCTCCCTCCCTCCCACCCTCCCTCCCCTCCAGGCGGTCACAAAGCACCGAGCTGATCTCCCTGTGCCATACTGCTGCTTCCCACTAGCTATCTACCTTACGTTTGGTAGTATCTATATGTCCATGCCTCTCTCTCCCTTTGTCACAGCTTACCCTTCCCCCTCCCCATATCCTCAAGTCCATTCTCTAGTAGGTCTCTGTCTTTATTCCTGTTTTACCCCTAGGTTCTTCATGACATTTTTTTTTCTTAAATTCCAGGTATATGTGTTAGCATACGGTATTTGTCTCTCTCTTTCTGACTTACTTCACTGTGTATGACAGACTCTAGGTCTATCCACCTCATTACAAATAGCTCAATTTCGTTTCTTTTTATGGCTTCAGCATTTATTGTTTGTAGTTTTCTTGCTGATGGATATTCTGACTGGTGTGAGCTGATACCTCTTTGTGGTTGAATTTGCATATGACTCATAATCCTTTGAAATTGAGCTTTAAGGCATGTCCTTTTTATTTTTCAAACTGTGATTACAGCTTAGCTCTTCAAAGTGTTTCTAAAGTATGTGTTACATTTTGAAATTTATTGGCCATTACCTCCCTCAAAACATTTTGAGGGAGGGTTTCATTTACAGCCCTGCAGTACTTGTTCACATGAAGTGACCATTAGCACAGGCTTTAAAGCTGCTTTTGCAGGTAACGGCCAGATTGTGGCAGCCTTTCTTTGTTCCCCATGCTGGTACTAGGGAAACAGAGCTTCCGGCTAGTGGTCTTCCTCGGTTATAAATTAGAGTGGAATGTGCCCGGATAAACCCCCAAAGGCTGATGTCTCCTTATTTTTGTTTGTTTTTTAAATTTAATTTATATTTTTATCGGAGTAATATTCCATTGTGTATATGGACCACTTCTTGGTGCATAGGTCTGTTGAGGGACATTTTCATTGCTTCCAAGTGTTGGCTATATTAAATATTGCTGGAGTGCAAGATTGCCAGCCTATGACTTTTTGATTCTCATTTTCTCAGGTGATAGGCCCAGCAGTGGGTGTGACTGATTGACTAGTAGCTCAATGTTTACCTTTTCAAAGCACCTCCATTGTGTTTTCATTAGTGGCTCTTACCATGTCTCCCTTAGAACCGAGGGTACGAACTTCTCCACAATCCCTTCAGCATTTATAGTTTGCAGCATTTTTGCTAATGGCCAATCTGACTGCTGTGACCTGATAGGTTTTTGTAATTTGGGTTTGCATGACTTTAAAAATTCCTAAAATTCATCATTTTCCACGCCTTTTTCCTTTCTGTTAAAAATCAAGTGTGAGTACAATATATCTCTTGAAGCTCTCTTCTTGGAAGGTTGCCCTCTTTTGAATTTTTGGTGGATATTCGACCCCAGGATTTTTTTGGAGGGCAGATGTCATTACAGAACTGCAAGTTTGGTGAATATTTAGTGACCATTAGCACTGGGTTTAAAGCTGTTGTTGTGGGAAACGGCCACAAGGAGGCAGCATTTGTCCTTTCCCAAATCTGAGTACTAGGGCAGCAGAGCCTTTCTGGAAGTCGTGGTCCTAGGTTTTAAGTTAGAATGGAATGTGCCAGGAGGAACGCCCATAAGTTTATGTCTCATTACATCTTGGTTTTTAAAATTTATTTAATCGGGGTAATGATTAGATATTGTTTGTCCAGATGTACACAATCTGGTTCATTTGTACAATATATATGTCTATTCATGTTCAGATCCTCTTCCCATGTAAAATATTACAGTGTTCCGTAGACCTCCCTTGCTATATGGTCCGTCTTTTTGATATATGTTTATTATATGTATTTGTATACGTATGGTAACGTTAATCTTAATTTGTCCATTCTGCCCACCTTTCCTTTTAGATAAGCATACTTAATTTCTAAGTCTGTGAGTGTCTTTCTCTGTGGAAATATGTTCATTTGTGTTAGTTATTAGATAACGCCTATAAGTGATATCATAGGATATAGGTCTTTTGCTTTCTGACTTACCTCATATTCTGTGATTATCTCCAAGCTCATCTATGGCACCTCAAATAGCAGTGTTTCATTGTTTTCCATGGCTAATATTCTATTGTGAACGTGGACCACTTCTTCTTCATCCATACATCTGTTGATGGGCATTTTGGTGGCTTCACTGTCTTGGCTATTGTGAATAAGGCTGCAGTGCAGCTTTTGCAGCCCGCGTCTTCTCGATTCTGGTCTTCTCAGGTGAGAGGCCCAGTGGTGTGACTGCTGCATCGAATGGTATCTCAACTTTTACTTTTAATCGTAGCTCCTTTCTGTTCTCATTATTGGCTCTTACCACGTTACCTCTCACCAGCAGCTAGAGGGTACACAGTTCTCTAAAACCCCTTCAGAATTTATTGTTTGTAGACCTTTTGCTGATGATCAGTCGACTGGTGTGAGTTGAAACGTTTCTGTACATTAGATTTGCATGAGTCTAATAATTCCTGAGGTTGAGCTTTCACCCATTTTCCTTTTTTTAAACAAGAGAGTGAGTCAAACTTACCTCTTCATACTATCGTCTTGAAAAATTTGTCAGTTTTGAATTTTATTGTCCATTCCCTACCTCAGCACAGTTGTTTAGGGCAGGTGTCCTTTGCAGGCCTGAGTCCTTGTGAATGTTAAGAGAACATTAGCTGTGGGCTTAACGCCACTCTTGCGGAAAATGGCCACAAGGCAGCAGAATTTCTACATTTCCAACTCTGGGTTTTTGGGCAGCAGAGCCTTCCTGGAAATCGTGTTAGTAGGCTGCAAATTAGAGTGGAATGTGCCAGAGCACATCCCCAAGAGCTTATATCTCCTGACTTCTTGTTTGTTTTATAAATTTAATTTTTATTAATTATCAGAGCAAACTTGATAAAAATATTTTGTTTCTCCTAGGTGTACAGAATCTGGTTCATTATATCAATGTATCTGTCATTTATCTTTGCATTCTTTACTGTGTAGGTTATTACAGAGTGTTGCCTAGACCTCTCTTGGTATTCCATAGGTAATTTGTGATTATATATTTCATATGTATTAGTACATGTCTGTTAACCCTCATATCCTAATTCACACATTCCTTACACTTTTCCATTTGGTTAAACATAATTTTTTTTCTTAATCCATGCGTTTCCTTCTCTTGGAAATAAGTTCATGAGTATCAACTTTTAGGTAACACCTAGAAGTGATGTCATAGGATATCTGTCTTTCACTTTCTTTCTTTAATTTGAGTGATTATCTCTAGGTCCTTATATGGTGGTGCAAACGGCACTGTTTCATTGTTTTCCATGGCTAATATTCCATTGTTTACATGGACCACTTCCTCTTTGTGCATTTTTCTGTTGATGGACATTTTGGTTTCTTCCAAGTCTTGGCTATGTTAAATATTCCTGCAGTGCAGGATTGCCAGCCTGTGTCTTTTCCATTCTGCTCTGCTCAGGTGATAGGCACATCAAAGGACCTACCAGATCACATGGTAGCTCAATTTTTACCCTTAAACGCACCTCCATTATGTTCTCACTACTGGCTGTTACCAGTTTACATCCCCCCAGCAGCTGAAGGGTACACAGTTCTCTGAAACTCCTTCAGCATTTATTCTTTGTAGACTTTTTGCTGAAGAACATTCTGACGGCTGTGAGGTGAACATTTCTGTAATTGGATTCGCATGGCTTTATTCATTGCTGATGTTGCGCATTTTTCAATTCCCTTTTATTTTAAAGAGAAAAAAAAGAAAAGACAAAATGTGCGTAAAATATGCCTCTTGACATTGTCTTCTTGAAATGTTGACGTCTTTTGAATTTTCTGGTCGATTACGACCCCAGGACATTTTTTGAGGCCCGATGTCCTTTACAGTGCTGCACATATTTTGAATATTAAGTGACCATTACCTCTTGGTTTAAAGCTGCTGTTGTGTGAAACAGCCACAAGGCGGCAGCATTTCTCCTTTACCAAATCTGGTTACCAGGGCAACAGAGCCTTAATGGAAGTCCTGTTCTAGGTTGAAAATTAGAATGGGATGTGCCAGGAAAAATTCCTTTCAGTTTATGTCTCATTATTTCTTGTTCATATTTTTAATTTAATTTTTTATTTTTTATCGCAGCAAATTTGATTACAATGTTTTTTTTTTGTTCTAGGTGTGCAAGATGTGGTTCTTTCACACACATACATATATCTATTCTTCTTCGGAACCTTTTCCCAGGTAGGTTATGACACATGTTGAGTAGTCTTCTCTTGGTATTCCGTAGGTCTTTGGTGATTATATATTTCACATGTGTTTCTATATCTATGTTAACCCCAATATCGTAATGTATCCAATCCTCACACCTTTCGATTTGGGGAACCATAAGTTTGTTCAATGAATCTGTGATTGCCTTTCTCTGTGGAAATATCTTCATTGTTATCAAATTTCAGGTAACACCTATAAGTGATATACGTTAGGTGTCTTTCACTTTCTCACTTACTACAAGTTGCATGGTTACCTCTAGACTCATCTATGGTGCTGCAAATGGCATTGTTTCATTTTTTTCCCGAGCTAATATTCCATCTCTACATGTAACAGTTCCTCTTTGTTCACTCATCTGTTGATGGACTTTTGGTTGCTTCCATGTCTTGGCTATTGTAATACTGCTGCAGTGCAGATTTGCCTGCCTGTGTCTTTCCAATTATGTCTTCTTATGTTATAGGCCCAGGAGTGGGCCTGCTGGATCATATAGTAGCTCAATGTTTACCTTTTAAAGGCACCTCCACCCTGTTCCCATTAGTGATTCTTACCAGGTTACGTCCCACTTCAAATTAAGGGTACGCATTTCTCCACAACCTCTTCAGCATTGATCGTTTGTAGTTTCTTTCCTGATGGTTATTCTGAATGGTGTGAGCTGATACCTCTGTGTGGTTGGATTTGCATGTGTCTCATAATCCTTTGAAATTGAGCTTTCAGGCATGTCCTTTTATTTTTCAAACGGTTATTACAGCTTAGTTCTTCAAATGGTTTTCTTGAAATATGTGCCACATTTTGAAATACTTTGGCCTTTACCTCCCGCAAGACATGATGAAGGCAGGTGTCCTTTACAGCCCTGCAGGACTTGTTCATATGAAGCGACAATTAGCATAAGTTTTAAAGCTGCTTTTTCAGGTAATGGCCAGAGGGTGGAGCATTTCATAATTCTATGAAACGTAACTGAACACACAATATATATTTTTTCTTTTAAATTTCCATTGTTACTTTTTTAAAGTACAATTATAATTGAAGTTCTTTGTAACAAGTGAAATTTAAAAAATTAAAGGAAAAGATAATATTTTACCACTTGCCATCCTTTCCCATTTACTGAAACGACCAGCATAATGTGTAAATTTCTCATTTTATCCAGGTGTTCTATACATCTGGAATATCATGCTTCTCACTGTAGAAAAACAGATTTAGCTCTCACACTTTTTATAGGCTACATAACAGTCCATAGAACAGAAGTACCAACTATTTCAGACTTAGCTTTTTGAGGGACACTCAGGTTACTTTCTGTTTTATTTTGTTGTTCTTTTTTTTGGGGGGGTAGGAGTTTATTATTTATTTATTTATTTTTGTTGTGTTGGGTCTGAGTTTCCGTGTGAGGGCTTTCTCTAGTTGTGGCAAGTGGGGGGCCACTCTTCATCTCGGTGTGCGGGCCTCTCACTATTGCGGCCTCTCTTGTTGCAGAGCACAGGCTCCAGATACGAAGGCTCACTGGTTGTGGCTTATGGGCCTAGTTGCTCCATGGCATGTGGGATTCTCCCAGACCAGGGCTCGAACCTGTGTCCCCTGCATTAGCAGGCAGATTCTAACCACCGCACCACCAGCGAAGCCCCCTATTTTGTTGTTCTGCTAGTTTGTTTTAACCCAAGAAAATATTTTTTTAAATACAAAAAAACAAAATTAAGCTAGGGGTAAGGATTAGGGTTTAGGTTAAGGTTTAGGGTTAGGATATGGGTTAGGATTATTGTACGGCTTAGAGTTTGGTTTAGGGTTAGGGTTATGGTACGGGTTAGTGTTAGGGTACAGTTTAGGGTATGGCTATGGTTTAGTGTTAGGGTACGGGTTAAGGTATGGGTTAGTGTTAGGGTATGGGTTAGGATTAGGGTACGGTTTACGTTCAGGGTTATGGTTAGGTTTAGTGTATGGGTTAGTGTTAGGTACGGGTTAGGGTAAGGGTTAGGGTTAGGTTTAGTGTTAAGGAAGGGGTACAGTTTAGGGTACAGTATAGGGAACAACAAAGGGTTAGCGTTAGGGTACGTGTTAGGGTACAGTTTAGTGTTAGTGTATGGGTTAGGATTAAGGTATGGTTTAGGGTAAGGTTTAGGGTTACGGTTAGGGAACGGGTATGGTTTGGGGTACAGTTTAGGGTATGACCACGGGTTAGGAGTAGGGTAAGTGTTAGGGTACGGTTTAGTGTTAGTGTACAGGTTAGGATTATGGTACGGGATAGTGTAAGGGTTAGGGTTAGGGTTAGGGAATGGGTACGGATTAGGTTACAGGTTAGGGTATGACAACGGGTTAGGGTTAGGGTACGTGTTAGTGTATGGGTTAGGATTAGGGTACGGGTTAGGTTATGGGTTAGTGTTAGGGGATGGGTTAGGATTAGGGTACGGGTTATGGTACGGTTTAGGGAAAGGGTTAGGATACGGGGTAGGGTTAGGATAAAGTTTAGTGTATGGCTATGTGTTACTGTTAGGGTACATGTTAGCGTACGGGTTAGTGTTCGTGTACAGCTTAGGGTGAGGGTTAGGGTTAGGGAACGGGTATGGTCTCAGGTACAGGTTAGGGTACGGTAGCGGGATAGGGTTAGGGTACGTGTTAGGATGAGACTTCTTTGTAGTGCAGATTTGAATTTCCTGCTTGCTTGGTTGGCCAAAAAGGGCGTATGCGTTTTTTCCTGAATATATTCAGGAAAAAACGCATACGCCCTTTTTGGCCAAGTGCATCGTTGCCGAAGATCTGCCGCTTTTCATATGCTTTAAATGCAATTCCAATCTACCTCCTGAAATCTGTTTCCTGCAATTGTGCCTTGCTTTCAAGTCCTCTTCGCAGCCTTACCTCAATATATTTTTGGACGATAGTTGTCCTTTATAACTCTGCAGGTTGGTGAATTGCAGTGACCCTGAGCTCCTTTTTTCAACTTGCTTTCTGTGAGCTGGCCACAAATCAACAGGATTGCTTCAGGCCCTATTCTGGTTCCGGCATGGCACGCTGAGTCTTTGGTTAATTCTACATCCTGGTGGGAAATTAGAGTGAAATGTGCCCGTCCAAACACCTACAGCTAGTCTCTCATTGGTTCTCCCTATTCCCGTTCATCCTGCGCAGAAGTTGCAGAGTGTGCCAAACAGGAGGTTACAAGCACTGACTCTCCAAGTGGGGAGATTGTTAGTAAAGCGTCTGGAATGGCGAACCCGAGTACCAGAGGACGAATAATGAGATGCGTTTTAGAAACCTTGCCCGATCACACTGTGGACCATCCTCTGGGTTTCCCACGCATGTTTTAGCTGTAGGAAGAATCCCTTAAACCTGGAGAGTTGGGACCCATGGAATGGGTAGCACGTAGTACTACTTCAAAGGGTCTGCATTTGCTCACCGAACCTCACCAATCCTCACAGCCCCAAGTGTCCAGCCTTATGTCTCACCCAGCTGTGGGTGTAGATGTGGTAAATCCAGGTTTCATCACAAGCCTGAACGAATTATTTAAGAATTTCTCTCTCTTTCACTGTCTTTGTGTTTTGATTTTGAAATTTATTTTTATAATGGGGTTTAGCTGATTTGCACTGCTGTGTTTATGCCGCTCGATGCACACTTGATCCTCTTACGGAGACCTATAAATACATAGGTTTTAAGATTCTTACTAGTCAGATGTATTCCTCTGCGGTGAATAGGGGGTGTTGAGTCCACTTCGTTGAACAAGGAGTATATCTTGTCTATTACTGGCTTATGGAACGGTATCTGTGCTAATTTCAATCTCTGGTTTTATGCAGCACCCCAACTCACCTTTCCCCTTAAGCAAGCAAAAGTTTGTTTTCTAAATGTGAGACTCTGTTCTGTTTTGTAATTCAGTTCATGTGTAGCCAAGTTTACATTCCCTCTATAAGTGTTACCTTATGACTAGTTTCTTTTTCTGTGTGACTTATTTCACTCAGAATCATCGTACCTAAATCCACTCATTATGCTGCTATGGGCCTGATGACATTGATTTCATTGTGGAGTGATATTCCATTGTATGTAAGTACCACAACTTCTTTATCCATTTTTCTCTTTCTGGGATATTTAAGTTGTTCCGTTGTCGAGGTTCTTGTAAACACAGCAGCCCTAAACTTTGGGGTGGCTGTGTCTTGTTGATTTTAATTTTCCTAAGCTATAGGGCCATAGGTGGAAGTGCCCGAGTCTCTGTAGCTTTGTTTTTTAGAGGTTTCAGGAAACACCATACACTTCTCCAGAGTGGCTGTTGGCCATTTACATCCCGCCCATCAGCATAACAAGGCTCCCAGTTCTCCATGGCCTGTCCTGCCTTTCTGGATTTTACACTTTTTTCAGATGGCCCTTTTGACCGGGGGGAAGTGAGACTTCATTGTAGTGCAGATTTCCTTTGCAAGCTTGCTTGGTTGGCCAAAAAGGGCGTATGCGTTTTTTCCTGAATATATTCAGGAAAAAACGCATACGCCCTTTTTGGCCAAGTGCATCATTGTGGACGTTCTGCCTCTTTTCCTATGCTTTAAATGCAATTCCAGTCTACCTCCTGAAATCGGTTTCCTGCAATTGTGCCTTGCTTTCAAGTCCTCTTTGCAGCCTTACCTCAATATACTTTTGGACGATAGTTGTCCTTTATAACTCTGCAGGTTGGTGAATTGCAGTGACCCTGAGCTCCTTTTTTCAACTCGCTTTTTTGCGAGCTGGACGCAAAACGGCAGGATTGCTTCAGGCCCTAATCTGGTTCCGGCGTGGCACGCTGAGTCTTTAGTTAATTCTTCTTCTTGATGGGAAATTAGAGTGAAATGTGCCCGTCCAAACAACTACAGCTAGTCTCTCATTGGTTCTCCCTATTCCCGTTCATCCTCCGCAGAAATTGCAGAGTGTGCCAAACAGGAGGTTACAAGCACTGACTCTCCAAGTGGGGAGATTGTTAGTAAAGCGTCTGGAATGGCGAACCCGAGTACCAGAGGACGAATAATGAGATGCGTTTTAGAAACCTTGCCCGATCACACTGTGGACCATCCTCTGGGTTTCCCACGCATGTTTTAGCTGTAGGAAGAATCCCTTAAACCTGGAGAGTTGGGACCCATGGAATGGGTAACATGCAGGATTACTTCAAAGGGTCTGCATTTGCTCACCGAACCTCACCAATTCTCTCAGCCCCAAGTGTCCAGCCTTATGTCTCACCCAGCTGTGGGTGTAGTTGTGGTAAATCCAGGTTTCTTCACAAGCCTGAACGAATTATTTAAGAATTTCTCTCTCTTTCACTGTCTTTCTGTTTTGTTTTTGAAGTTTATTTTTATAATGGGGTTGAGCTGATTTTCACTGCTGTGTTTATGCGTCTGTACACACACTTGATTCTCTTACAGAGACATATAAATACATAGATTTTAAGATTCTTACTAGTCAGATATATTCCTCTGCGGTGAATAGGGGGTGTTGAGTCCACTTCGTTGAACAAGGAGTAGGTCTTGTCTATTACATATTTGGCTTATGGAACGGTATCTGTGCTAATTTCAATCTCTGGATTTATGCAGCACCCCAACTCACCTTTCCCCTTAAGCAAACATGTTTGTTTTCTAAATGTGAGACTCTGTTCTGTTTTGTAATTCAGTTCATGTGTAGCCAAGTTTACATTCCCTCTATAAGTGATATCTTATGATAAGTTTCTTTATCTGTGTGACTTATTTCCTTAGAATCATCGTACCTAAATCCACTCATTATGCTCCTACGGGCCTGATGATATTGATTTCATTGCTGAGTGATATTCCATTGTACATAAGTACCACAACTTCTTTATCCATTTTCCTCTTTCTGGGATATTTAAATTGTACCGTAGTCGAGGTTCTTGTAAACACAGCAGCCCTAAACTTTGGGGTGGCTGTGTCTTGTTGATTTTAATTTTCCTAAGCTATAGGGCCATAAGTGGAAGCAACCTAGGCTCTGTAGCTTTGTTTTTTAGAGGTTTCAGGAAACACCATACACTCCTCCAGAGTGGCTGTTGGCCATTTACATCCCGCCCATCAGCATAACAAGGCTCCCTGTTCTCCATGGCCTGTCCTGCCTTTCTGGTTTTTACACTTTTTTCAGATGGCCCTTTTGACCGGGGGGAAGTGAGACTTCATTGTAGTGCAGATCTCCGTTGCAGGCTTGCTTATTTGGACAAAAAGAGCGTATGCGTTTTTTCCTGCATGTATTCAGGAAAAAAACGCATATGCCCTTTTTGGCCAAGTGCATCATTGTCGAAGTTCTGCTGCTTTTCATATGCTTTAAATGCAGTTTCCATCTACCTCCTGAAATATATTTCCTGCAATTGTGCCATGCTTTCATGTCCTCTTCGCAGCCTTACCTCAATATATTTTTGGACGATAGCTGTCATTTATAACTCTGCAGGTTTATTAATTACAGTGCCCCTGAGGTCCTTTCTTCAACTCGCTTTCTTGTGGGCTGGCCGCAGAACTGCAGGATTGCTTCAGGCCCTAATCTTGTTTCATCACGGCATGCTGAGCCTTTTGTTAATTCCTCTTCCTGGTGGGAAATGAGAGTGAAATGTGACCGTCCAAACACCTACAGCTAGTCTCTCATTGGTTCTCCCTATTCCCGTTCAACCTCCGCAGAAATTGCTAACTGTGCCAAACAGGAGTTTTAAGGCACTGACTCTCCACGTGGGGAGATTTTTAGTAAAGCGTCTGGAATGGCGAACCCGTGTACCAGGGGACAAAAAATGAGATGCGTTTTAGAAACGTTGCCCGATCACATGGTGTACAATCCTCTGGGTTTCCCATGCATGTTTTAGCTGTAGGAAGAATCCCTTAAACCAGGAGAGTTGGGACCCATGGAATGGGTAGCATACAGTATTACTTCAAAGGGTCTGCATTTGCTCACCGAACCTCACCAATCCTCTCAGCCCCAAATGTCCTGCCTTATGTCTCACCCAGCTGTGGGTGTAGATGTGGTAAATCCAAGTTTCATCACAAGCCCTGAACGAATTATTTAAGAACTTTCTCTCCTTCACTGTCTTTGTTTTTGAAATTTATTTTAATCATGGGGTTTAGTTGATTTTCACGGCTGTGTATACTGCTCTACACACACTTGATTCTCTTACGGAGACATATAAATACATATGTTTTAATATTCTTATTGTCAGATATATTCCTCTGCGGTGAATAGATGGTGTTGAGTCTAATTCGTTGAGCAAGGAGTATATCTTGTCTATTACATATTTGGCTTATGGAATAGTATCTGTGCTAATTTCAATCTCTGGTTTTACGCAGCACCCCAACTCACCATTCCCCTTAAGAAATCATAAGTTTGTTTTCTAAATGTGAGACTCTGTTCTGTTTTGTAATTCAGTTCATGTGTAGCCAAGTTTACATTCCCTCTATAAGTGATATCTTATGATAAGTTTCTTTTTCTGTGTGACTTATTTCCTTTGAATCATCGTACCTAAATCCATTCATTATGCTTGTACGAGCCTGACTCCATTGATTTCATTGTTGAGTGATATTCCATTGTACGTAAGTACGAAAACTTCTTTATCCATTTCTCTCTTTCAAGGATATTTAATTTGTACCGTAGTCGAGGCTCTTGTAAACAGAGCAGCCCTAAACTTTGCGGTGGTTGTTTCTTGTTATTTTAATTTTCCTGAGCTATACTGCTATAAGTGGGTTTAGGATTAGGGTTAAGGTTAGGGTTAGGGAACGGGTATGGTTTAGGATGCGACAATGGTTTAGGGTGAGCGAAAGTGTTAGGGTACAGGTAAGTGTTAGTGTACCGTTTAGGATTAGGGTAAGTGTTAGGGTAATGCTTTGGGTTAGGGTTACGGTTAGGGAACGGGGACGGTTTAGGGTACAGGTAAGGGTAGGACAACGGTTTAGGGATAGCGTACATGTAAGGGTAAGGTTTAGTGTTAGCGTACAGGTTAGGATTAGGGGACGGGTTAGGGTAAGGCTTCAGGTAAGGGTTAGGGTTAGGGTTAGGGGACAGGGACAGTTTAGGGTACAGGTTAGGGTGCGAAAATGGTTTAGGATGAGCGTAAGTGTTAGGGTACGGGTTAGTGTTGGCGTACGGGCCAGGATTAGTTGACGGGTTAGGGTAAGGCTTCGGGTAAGGGTTAGGGTTAGGGTTAGGGTTAAGGGACGGGGACGGTTTAGGGAACAGGTTAGGGTACGACAACGGTTTAGGGTGAGCGTACGTGTGAGGGCACGGGTTAATCTTAGCATACGGGTTAGGATTAGGGGACGGGTTAGGGTAAGGTTTCAGGTAAGGGATAGGGTTAGGGTTAGGGGATGGGGACGGTTTAGGGGACAGGTTAGGGTACGACAAAGGTTTAGGGTGACGTAAGTGTGAGGGCACGGGTTAGTGTTAGCGTACGGGTTAGGATTAGGGGACGAGTTAGGGTAAGGCATCGGGTAAGGGTTAGGGTTAGGGTTAAGGTTAGGGTTAGGGGATCGGGACGGTTTAGGGGACAGGTGAGGGTACGACAATGGTTTAGGGTGAGTGTACGTGTGAGGGCACGGGTTAGTGTTAGCGTACGGGTTAGGATTAGGGGACGGGTTAGGGTAAGGCTTCGGGTTAGGGTTAGGGTTAGGGGACGGGGACGGTTTAGGGGACAGGTTAGGGTACGACAACGGTTTAGGGTGAGCGTACGTGTGAGGGCACGGGTTAGTGTTAGCATACGGGTTAGGATTAGGGGACGGGTGAGGGTAAGGCTTCGGGGAAGGGTGAGGGTTAGGGTTCGGGCTAGGGTTAGGGTTAGGGGACGGGGAAGGTTTAGGGTCCAGGTGAGGGCTTGACAATGGTTTAGGGTGAGCGTACGTGTGAGGGCACGGGTTAGTGTTAGCGTACGGGTTAGGATTAGGGGACTGGTGAGGGTCAGGCTACTGGGAAGGGTTACGATTAGGGGACGGGGACGGTTTAGGGTCCAGGTGAGGTTACGACAATGCTTTAGGGGGAGCGTGCGAGTGAGGGTGCGGGTTAGTGTGAGCCTACGGGTTAGGATTAGGGGACGGGTGAGGGTCAGGCTTCGAGGAAGTGTTAGGGTTAGGGTTCGGGCTAGGGTTAGGATTAGGGGACGGGCACGGTTTAGGGTCCAGGTAAGGGTCCGACAACGCTTTAGGGGGAGCGTGCGTGTGAGGGCGTGGGTTAGTGTTAGCGTACGGGTTAGGATTAGGGACGGGTGAGGGTCAGGTTTCGGGGAAGCCTTAGGGTTAGGATTCGGGCTAGGGTTACGGTTAGGGGATGGGCTCGGTTTAGGGTCCAGGAGAGGGTACGACAGCGCTTTACGGGGAGCATGCGTGTGAGGGCGCGGCTTAGTGTTAGGGTATGGGTTAGGATTAGGGGACTGGTGAGGGTCAGGCTTTGGGGAATGGTTAGGTTTAGGGTTCGGGATAGGGTTGGGGTTAGGGGACGGGGACGGTTTAGGGTCCAGTGAGGGTACGACAACGCTTTAGGTGGAGCGTACGATTGAGGGCGCGGATTTGTGTTAGCCTACGGGTTAGGATTAGGGGACGGGTGAGGGTCAGGCTTCGGGGAAGTGTTAGCCTTAGGGTTCGTGCTAGGGTTAGGGTTAGGCGACGGGGACGCTTTAGGGTCCATGTGAGTTTACGACAACGTTTTAAGGGGAGCGTACGTGTGAGGGTGCGGGTTAGTGTTAGTGTACGGGTGAGGTTTAGGCTTCGGGGAATGGTTAGGTTTAGGATTCGGGCTAGGGTTAGGGTTAGGGTACGGTGACGGTTTAGGGTCCAGGTGAGGGTATGAGAACGATTCAGGGGGAGCATACGTGTGAAGGCGTGGGTTAGTGTTAGCGTACGGGGTAGGATTAGGGGACGGGTGAGGGTCAGGCTTCGGCAAGGTTTAGGCTTAGGGTTCGGGCTAGGGTTAGGGTTAGGGGACGGGGACGGTTTAGGGTCCAGGTGAGGGTACGACAACGCTTCAGGGGAAGCGTACGTGTGTGGGGGCTGGTTAGTGTTAGCGTACGGGTTAGGATTATGGGACGCGTGAGGGTCAGGCTTCGGGGAAGGGTTAGGGTTAGGGTTCGGTCTAGGCTTACGGTTAGGGGACGGGGACGGTTTAGGGTCCAGGTGAGGGAATGACAACGCTTTACGGATAGTGTACGTGTGAGGCCACGGGTTAGTGTTAGAGTACGGGTTAGGATTAGGGGACGGGTGAGGGTCAGGCTTCGGGGAAGGGTTAGGGTTAGGGTTCAGGATAGGGTTGGGTGAGGGGACGGGGACGGTTTAGGGTCCATGTGAGGGTACGCCAACGCTTTAGGGGGAGAGTACGTGTGAGGGTGCAGGTTAGTGTTAGCGTACGGGTTAGGATTAGGAGACGGGTGAGGGTCAGGCTTCGAGGAAGGATTAGGGTTAGGTTTCGGGCTACGGTTTGGGTTAGGGGATGGGGACGGTTTAGGGTCCAGGTGAGGGTACGACCACCCTTTAGGGGAGCGTACGTGTTAGGGCGCGGGCTAGTGTTAGCGTACGGGTTAGGATTAGGGGACGGGTGAGGGTCAGGCTTCAGGGAAGGGATAGGGTTAGGGTTCGGACTAGGGTTAGGGTTAGGGAACGGAGACGGTTTAGGGTCCAGGTGGGGGAACGACAACGATTTACGGGTAGCGTACGTGTGAGGGCACGGGTTAGTGTTAGTGTTCGGGTTAGGATTAGGGGACGGGTGAGGGTCAGTCTTCGGGGAAGAGTTAGGGTTAGGGTTCAGGCTACGGTTAGGGTTAGGGGACGGGGACGGTTTAGGGTCCAGGTGAGGGTACGACAACGCTTTAGGGGGAGCGTACGTGTGAGGGCGCGAGTTAGTGTTAGCGTACGGGTTAGGATTACGGGACGTGTGAGGGTCAGGCTTCGGGGAAGGGTTAGTGTTAGGGTTCGGGCTAGGGTTAGGGTTAGGGGACGGGGACGGTTTAGGGTTCAGGTGAGGGGCGACAACGGTTTACGGGGAGCGTACGTGTGAGGGCGCGGGTTAGTGTCTGTGTACGGGTTAGGATTAGGGGACGGGTGAGGGTCAGGCTTCGGGGAAGGGTTAGGGTTAGGGTTCGGGCTAGGGATAGGTTTAGGGGACGGGGACGGTTTAGGGTCCAGGTGAGGGTCCGACAAAGCTTTAGTGGGAGCGTGCGTGTGAGGGCGCGGGTTAGTGTTAGCGTACAGGTTAGGATTAGGGGACGGGTGAGGGTCAGGCTTCGCAGAAGGGTTAGGTTTAGGGTTAGGGCTAGGGTTAGGGTTAGGGGACGGGGACGGTTTAGGGTCCAGGTGAGGGTCCGACAACGCTTTAGGGGGAGCGTGCGTGTGAGGGCGCGGGTTAGTGTGAGCCTATGGGTTAGGATTAGAGAACGCGTGAGGGTCAGGCTTCGGGGAAAGGTTAGGGTTAGGTTTCGGGCTAGGGTTAGGGTTAGGGGACGGGGACGGTTTAGGGTCCAGGTGAGGGTCCGACAACGCTTTAGAGGGAGCGTGCGTGTGAGGGCGCGGGTTAGTGTTAGCGTACGGGTTAGGATTAGGGGACGGGTGAGGGTCAGGCTTCGGGGAAGGGTTAGGGTTAGGGTTCGGGCTAGGGTTAGGGTTAGGGGACGGGGACGTTTTAGGGTCAAGGTGAGGGTCCGACAACGCTTTAGGGGGAGCGTGCGTGTGAGGGCGCGGGTTATTGTTAGCGTACGGGTTAGGATTAGAGGACGGGTGAGGGTCAGGCTTCGGGGAAGTGTTAGGGTTAGGTTTCGGGCTAGGGTTAGGGTTAGGGGACGGGGACGGTTTAGGGTCCAGGTGAGGGTCCGACAACGCTTTAGGGGGAGCGTCCGTGTGAGGGCGCGGGTTAGTGCTAGCGTACGGGTTAGGATTAGGGGACGGGTGAGGGTCAGGCTTCGGGGAAGTGTTAGGGTTAGGGTTCGGGCTAGGGTTAGAGTTAGGGGACGGGGACGGTTTAGGGTCCAGGTGAGGGTCCGACAACGCTTTAAGGGGAGCGTGCGTGTGAGGGCGTGGGTTAGTGTTAGCGTATGGGTTAGGATTAGGGGACGGGTGAGGGTCAGGCTTCGGGGAAGGGTTAGGGTTAAGGTTCGGGTAAGGGTTAGAGGACGGGGACGGTTTAGGGTCCAGGTGAGGGTCCGACAACGCTTTAGGGGGAGCGTGCGTGTGAGGGCGCGGGTTAGTGTTAGCGTACGGCTTAGGATTAGGGGACGGGTGAGGGTCAGGCTTCGGGGAAGGCTTAGGATTAGGGTTCGGGTTAGGGTTAGGGGACGGGGACGGTTTAAGGTCCAGGTGAGGGTCCGACAACGCTTTAGGGGGAGCGTGCGTGTGAGGGCGCGGGTTAGTGTGAGCCTACGGGTTAGGATTAGGGGACGGGTGAGGGTCAGGCTTCGGGGAAGGGTTAGGGTTAGGGTTCGGGCTAGGGTTAGGGTTAGGGGACGGGGACGGTTTAGGATCCAGGTGAGGGTCCGACAACGCTTTCGGGGCAGCGTGGGTGTGAGGGCGCGGGTTAGTGTGAGCGTACGGGTTAGGATTAGGGGACGGGTTAGGGTCAGGCTTCGGGGAAGGCTTAGGGTTAGGGTTCTGGCTAGGGTTAGGGTTAGGGGACGGGGACGGTTTAGGGTCCAGGTGAGGGTCCGACAACGCTTTAGGGGGAGCGTGCGTGTGAGGGCGCGGGTTAGTGTGAGCCTACGGGTTAGGATTAGGGGACGGGTGAGGGTCAGGCTTTGGGGAAGGGTTAGGGTTAGGGTTCGGGCTAGGGTTAGGGTTAGGGGATGGGGACGGTTTAGGGTCCAGGTGAGGGTCCGACAATGCTTTAGGGGGAGCGTGCGTGTGAGGGCGCGGGTTAGTGTTAGCGTACGTGTTAGGATTAGGGGATGAGTGAGGGTCAGGCTTCAGGGAAGTGTTAGGGTTAGGGTTCGGGCTAGGGTTAGGGTTAGGGGACGGGGACGATTTAGGGTCCAGGTGAGGGTCCGACAACGCTTTAGGGGGAGCGAGCGTGTGAGGGCGCGGGTTAGTGTGAGCCTACGGGTTAGGATTAGGGGACTTGTGAGGGTCAGGCTTCGGGGAAGGGTTAGGGTTAGGGTTCGGGCTAGGGTTAGAGTTAGGGGACGGGGACGGTTTAGGGTCCAGGTGAGGGTCCGACAACGCTTTAGGGGGAGCGTGCATGTGAGGGCGCGGGTTAGTGTTAGCGTAAGGGTTAGGATTAGGGGACGGGTGAGTGTCAGGCTTCGGGGAAGGCTTAGGGTTAGGGTTCGGGCTAGGGTTTTGGTTAGGGGACGGGGACGGTTTAGGGTCCAGGTGAGGGTCTGACAACGCTTTAGTGGGAGCGTGCGTGTGAGGGCGCGGGTTAGTTTTAGCGTACGGGTTAGGATTAGGGGACGGGTGAGGGTCAGGCTTCGGGGAAGTGTTAGGGTTAGGGTTCGGGCTAGGGTTAGGGTTAGGGGACGGGGACGGTTTAGGGTCCAGGTGAGGGTCCGACAACGCTTTAGGGGGAGCGTGCGTGTGAGGGCGCGGGTTAGTGTTAGCGTACGGCTTAGGATTAGGGGACGGGTGAGGGTCAGGCTTCGGGGAAGGGTTAGGGTTAGGGTTCGGGCTAGGGTTAGGGTTAGGGGACGGGGACGGCTTAGGGTCCAGTTGAGGGTCCGACAACGCTTTAGGGGGAGCGTGCGTGTGAGGGCGCGGGTTAGTGATAGCGTACCGGTTAGGATTAGGGGACGGGTGAGGGTCAGGCTTCGGGGAAGTGTTAGGGTTAGGTTTCGGGCTAGGGTTAGGGTTAGGGGACGGGGACGGTTTAGGGTCCAGGTGAGGGTATGACAACGCTTTAGGGGGAGCGTGCTTGTGAGGGCGCGGGTTAGTGTGAGCCTACGGGTTAGGATTAGGGGACGGGTGAGGGTCAGGTTTCGGGGAAGAGTTAGGGTTAGGTTTCGGGCTAGGGTTAGGGTTAGGGGACGGGGATGGTTTCGGGTCCAGGTGAGGGTCCGACAACGCTTTAGGGGGAGCGTGCGTGTGAGGGCGTGGGTTAGTGTGAGCGTACGGGTTAGGATTAGGGGACGGGTGAGGGTCAGGCTTCGGGGAAGGGTTAGGGTTAGGGTTCGGGCTAGGGTTAGGTTTAGGGGACGGGGACGGTTTAGGGTCCAGGTGAGGGTCCGACAACGCTTTAGGGGGAGCGTGCGTGTGAGGGCGCGGGTTAGTGTGAGCCTACGGGTTAGGATTAGGGGACGGGTGAGGGTCAGGCTTCGGAGAAGGGTTAGGGTTAGGGTTCGGGCTAGGGTTAGGGTTAGGGGACGGGGACGGTTTAGGGTCCAGGTGAGGGTACGACAACGCTTTAGGGGGAGCGTGCGTGTGAGGGTGCGGGTTAGTGTGAGCGTACGGGTTACGATTAGGGGACGGGTTAGGGTCAGGCTTCGGGGAAGTGTTAGGGTTAGGGTTCGGGCTAGGGTTAGGGTTAGGGGACAGGGACGGTTTAGGGTCCAGGTGAGGGTCCGACAACGCTTTATGGGGAGCGTGCGTGTGAGGGCGCGGGTTAGTGTGAGCCTACGGGTTAGGATTAGGGGACGGGTGAGGGTCAGGCTTCGGGGAAGTGTTAGGGTTAGGGTTCGGGCTAGGGTTAGGGTTAGGGGACGGGGACGGTTCAGGGTCCAGGTGAGGGTCCGACAACGCTTTAGGGGGAGCGTGCGTGTGAGGGCGCGGGTTAGTGTGCGCGTACGGGTTAGGATTAGGGGACGGGTGAGGGTCAGGCTTCGGGGAAGGTTTAGGGTTAGATTCGGGCTAGGGTTAGGGTTAGGGGACGGGGACGGTTTAGGGTCCAGGTGAGGGTCCGACAACGCATTAGGGGGAGTGTGCGTGTGAGGCCGCGGGTTAGTGTTAGTGTACGGGTTAGGATTAGGGGACGGGTGAGGGTCAGGCTTCGGGGAAGTGTTAGGGTTAGGGTTCGGGCTAGGGTTAGAGTTAGGGGACGGGGACGGTTTAGGGTCCAGTTGAGGGTCCGACAACGCTTTAGAGGGATCGTGCGTGTGAGGGCGCGGGTTAGTGTGAGCCTACGGGTTAGGATTAGGGGACGGGTGAGGGTCAGGCTTCGGGGAAGGGTTAGGGTTAGGATTCAGGCTAGGGTTAGGGTTAGGGGACGGGGACGGTTTAGGGTCCAGGTGAGGGTCCTACAACGCTTTAGGGGGAGCGTGCGTGTGAGGGCGCGGGTTAGTGTGAGCCTACGGGTTAGGATTAGGGGACGGGTGAGGGTCAGGCTTCGGGGAAGGGTTAGGGTTAGGGTTCGGGCTAGGGTTAGTGTTAGGGGACGGGGACGGTTGAGGGTCCAGGTGAGGGTCCGACAACGCTTTAGGGGGAGCGTGCGTGTGAGGGAGCGGGTTAGTGTGAGCGTACGGGTTAGGATTAGGGGACGGGTGAGGGTCAGGCTTCGGGGAAGCGTTAGTGTTAGGGTCGGGCTAGGGATAGGGTTATTGGACGGGGACGGTTTAGGGTCCAGGTGAGGGTCCGACAACGCTTTAGGGGGAGCGTGCGTGTGAGGGCGTGGGTTAGTGTTAGCGTACGGGTTAGGATTAGGGGACGGGTGAGCGTCAGGCTTCGGGGAAGGCTTAGGATTAGGGTTCGGGCTAGGGTTAGGGTTAGGGGACGTTGACTGTTTAGGGTCCAGGTGAGGGTCCGACAACGCTTTAGGGGGAGCGTGCGTGTGAGGGCGCGGGTTAGTGTGAGCCTACGGGTTAGGATTAGGGGACGGGTGAGGGTCAGGCTTCGGGGAAGTGTTAGGGTTAGGGTTCGGGCTAGGGTTAGGGTTAGGGGACGGGGACGGTTTAGGGTCCAGGTGAGGGTCCGACAACGCTTTATTGGGAGCGTGCGTGTGAGGGCGCGGGTTAGTGTGAGCGTACGGGTTAGGATTAGGGGACGGGTGAGGGTCAGGCTTCGGGGAAGTGTTAGGGTTAGATTCGGGCTAGGGTTAGGGTTAGGGGACGGGGACGGTTTAGGGTCCAGGTGAGGGTCCGACAACGCTTTAGGGGGAGCGTGCGTGTGAGGCCGCGGGTTAGTGTGAGCCTACGGGTTACGATTAGGGGACGGGTGAGGGTCAGGCTTCGGGGAAGGGTTAGGGTTAGGGTTCGGGCTAGGGTTAGTGTTAGGGATGGGGACGGTTTAGGGTCCAGGTGAGGGTCCGACAACGCTTTAGGGGGAGCGTGCGTGTGAGGGCGTGGGTTAGTGTTACCGTACGGGTTAGGATTAGGGGACGGGTGAGGGTCAGGCTTCGTGGAAGGTTTAGGATTAGGGTTCGGGCTAGGGTTAGGGTTAGGGGACGGGGACGGTTTAGGGTCCAGGTGAGGGTCCGACAACGCTTTAGGGGGAGCGTGCGAGTGAGGGCGCGGGTTAGTGTTAGCGTACGGGTTAGGATTAGGGGACGGGTGAGGGTCAGGCTTCGGGGAAGCGTTAGTGTTAGGGTTCGGGCTAGGGATAGGGTTATGGGACGGGGACGGTTTAGGGTCCAGGTGAGGGTCCAACAACGATTTAGGGGGAGCGTGCGTGTGAGGCCGCGGGTTAGTGTTAGTGTACGGGTTAGGATTAGGGGACGGGTGAGCGTCAGGCTTCGGGGAAGGCTTAGGATTAGGGTTCGGGCGAGGGTTAGGGTTAGGGGACGGGGACTGTTTAGGGTCCAGGTGAGGGTCCGACAACGCTTTAGGGGGAGCGTGCGTGTGAGGGCGCGGGTTAGTGTGAGCCTACGGGTTAGGATTAGGGGACGGGTGAGGGTCAGGCTTCGGGGAAGTGTTAGGGTTAGGGTTCGGGCTAGGGTTAGGGTTAGGGGACGGGGACGGTTTAGGGTCCAGGTGAGGGTCCGACAATGCTTTAGGGGGAGCGTGCGTGTGAGGGCGCGGGTTAGTGTGAGCCTACGGGTTACGATTAGAGAACGGGTGAGGGTCAGGCTTCGGGGAAGGTTTAGGGTTAGGGTTCGGGCTAGGGTTAGGGTTAGGGGATGGGGACGGTTTAGGGTCCAGGTGAGGGTCCGACAACGCTTTAGGGGGAGCGTGCGTGTGAGGGCGCGGGTTAGTGTGAGCGTACGGGTTAGGATTAGGGGACGGGTGAGGGTCAGGCTTCGGGGAAGGTTTAGAGTTAGATTCGGGCTAGGGTTAGGGTTAGGGGACGGGGACGGTTTAGGGTCCAGGTGAGGGTCCGACAACGCTTTAGGGGGAGCGTGCGTGTGAGGCCGTGGGTTAGTGTGAGCCTACGGGTTAGGATTAGGGGACGGGTGAGGGTCAGGCTTCGGGGAAGGGTTAAGGTTAGGGTTCGGGCTAGGGTTAGGGTTAGGGGACGGGGACGGTTTAGGGTCCAGGTGAGGGTCCGACAACGCTTTAGGGGGAGCGTGCGTGTGAGGGCGCGGGTTAGTGTGAGCGTACGGGTTAGGATCAGGGGACGGGTGAGGGTCAGGCTTCGGGGAAGGGTTAGGGTTAGGGTTCGGGCTAAGGTTAGGGTTAGGGGACGGGGACGGTTTAGGGTCCAGGTGAGGGTCCGACAACGCTTTAGGGGGAGCGTGCGAGTGAGGGCGCGGGTTAGTGTTAGCGTACGGGTTAGGATTAGGGGACGGGTGAAGGTCAGGCTTCGGGGAAGCGTTAGTGTTAGGGTTCGGGCTAGGGATAGGGTTATGGGACGGGGACGGTTTAGGGTCCAGGTGAGGGTCCAACAACGATTTAGGGGGAGCGTGCGTGTGAGGCCGCGGGTTAGTGTTAGCGTACGGGTTAGGATTAGGGGACGGGTGAGCGTCAGGCTTCGGGGAAGGCTTAGGATTAGGGTTCGGGCTAGGGTTAGGGTTAGGGGACGGGGACGGTTTAGGGTCCAGGTGAGGGTCCGACAACGCTTTAGGGGGAGCGTGCGTGTGAGGGCGCGGGTTAGTGTGAGCCTACGGGTTAGGATTAGGGGACGGGTGAGGGTCAGGCTTCGGGGAAGTGTTAGGGTTAGGGTTCGGGCTAGGGTTAGTGTTAGGGATGGGGACGGTTTAGGGTCCAGGTGAGGGTCCGACAACGCTTTAGGGGGAGCGTGCGTGTGAGGGCGTGGGTTAGTGTTACCGTACGGGTTAGGATTAGGGGACGGGTGAGGGTCAGGCTTCGTGGAAGGCTTAGGATTAGGGTTCGGGCTAGGGTTAGGGTTAGGGGACGGGGACGGTTTAGGGTCCAGGTGAGGGTCCGACAACGCTTTAGGGGGAGCGTGCGAGTGAGGGCGCGGGTTAGTGTTAGCGTACGGGTTAGGATTAGGGGACGGGTGAGGGTCAGGCTTCGGGGAAGCGTTAGTGTTAGGGTTCGGGCTAGGGATAGGGTTATGGGACGGGGACGGTTTAGGGTCCAGGTGAGGGTCCAACAACGATTTAGGGGGAGCGTGCGTGTGAGGCCGCGGGTTAGTGTTAGTGTACGGGTTAGGATTAGGGGACGGGTGAGCGTCAGGCTTCGGGGAAGGCTTAGGATTAGGGTTCGGGCTAGGGTTAGGGTTAGGGGACGGGGACTGTTTAGGGTCCAGGTGAGGGTCCGACAACGCTTTAGGGGGAGCGTGCGTGTGAGGGCGCGGGTTAGTGTGAGCCTACGGGTTAGGATTAGGGGACGGGTGAGGGTCAGGCTTCGGGGAAGGGTTAGGGTTAGGGTTCGGGCTAAGGTTAGGGTTAGGGGACGGGGACGGTTTAGGGTCCAGGTGAGGGTCCGACAACGCTTTAGGGGGAGCGTGCGTGTGAGGGCGCGGGTTAGTGTTAGCGTACGGGTTAGGATTAGGGGACGGGTGAGGGTCAGGCTTCGGGGAAGCGTTAGTGTTAGGGTCGGGCTAGGGATAGGGTTATGGGACGGGGACGGTTTAGGGTCCAGGTGAGGGTCCGACAACGCTTTAGGGGGAGCGTGCGTGTGAGGGCGCGGGTTAGTGTTAGCGTACGGGTTAGGATTAGGGGACGGGTGAGCGTCAGGCTTCGGGGAAGGCTTAGGATTAGGGTTCGGGCTAGGGTTAGGGTTAGGGGACGGGGACGGTTTAGGGTCCAGGTGAGGGTCCGACAACGCTTTAGGGGGAGCGTGCGTGTGAGGGCGCGGGTTAGTGTGAGCCTACGGGTTAGGATTAGGGGACGGGTGAGGGTCAGGCTTCGGGGAAGTGTTAGGGTTAGGGTTCGGGCTAGGGTTAGGGTTAGGGGACGGGGACGGTTTAGGGTCCAGGTGAGGGTCCGACAATGCTTTAGGGGGAGCGTGCGTGTGAGGGCGCGGGTTAGTGTGAGCCTACGGGTTACGATTAGAGAACGGGTGAGGGTCAGGCTTCGGGGAAGGGTTAGGTTTAGGGTTCGGGCTAGGGTTAGGGTTAGGGGACGGGGACGGTTTAGGGTCCAGGTGAGGGTCCGACAACGCTTTAGGGGGAGCGTGCGTGTGAGGGCGCGGGTTAGTGTGAGCGTACGGGTTAGGATTAGGGGACGGGTGAGGGTCAGGCTTCGGGGAAGGTTTAGAGTTAGATTCGGGCTAGGGTTAGGGTTAGGGGACGGGGACGGTTTAGGGTCCAGGTGAGGGTCCGACAACGCTTTAGGGGGAGCGTGCGTGTGAGGCCGTGGGTTAGTGTGAGCCTACGGGTTAGGATTAGGGGACGGGTGAGGGTCAGGCTTCGGGGAAGGGTTAAGGTTAGGGTTCGGGCTAGGGTTAGGGTTAGGGGACGGGGACGGTTTAGGGTCCAGGTGAGGGTCCGACAACGCTTTAGGGGGAGCGTGCGTGTGAGGGCGCGGGTTAGTGTGAGCGTACGGGTTAGGATTAGGGGACGGGTGAGGGTCAGGCTTCGGGGAAGATTTAGGGTTAGATTCGGGCTAGGGTTAGGGTTAGGGGACGGGGACGGTTTAGGGTCCAGGTGAGGGTCCGACAACGCTTTAGGGGGAGCGTGCGTGTGAGGGCGTGGGTTAGTGTGAGCCTACGGGTTAGGAATAGGGGACGGGTGAGGGTCAGGCTTCGGGGAAGGGTTAGGGTTAGGGTTCGGGCTAGGGTTAGGGTTAGGGGACGGGGACGGTTTAGGGTCTAGGTGAGGGTCCGACAACGCTTTAGGGGGAGCGTGCGTGTGAGGGCGCGGGTTAGTGTGAGCGTACGGGTTAGGATTAGGGGACGGGTGAGGGTCAGGCTTCGGGGAAGTGTTAGGGTTAGATTCGGGCTAGGGTTAGGGTTAGGGGACGGGGACGGTTTAGGGTCCAGGTGAGGGTCCGACAACGCTTTAGGGGGAGCGTGCGTGTGAGGGCGCGGGTTAGTGTGAGCCTACGGGTTACGATTAGGGGACAGGTGAGGGTCAGGCTTCGGGGAAGGGTTAGGGTTAGGGTTCGGGCTAGGGTTAGCGTTAGGGATGGGGACGGTTTAGGGTCCAGGTGAGGGTCCGACAACGCTTTAGGGGGAGCGTGCGTGTGAGGGCGTGGGTTAGTGTTACCGTACGGGTTAGGATTAGGGGACGGGTGAGGGTCAGGCTTCGTGGAAGGCTTAGGATTAGGGTTCGGGCTAGGGTTAGGGTTAGGGGACGGGGACGGTTTAGGGTCCAGGTGAGGGTCCGACAACGCTTTAGGGGGAGCGTGCGAGTGAGGGCGCGGGTTAGTGTTAGCGTACGGGTTAGGATTAGGGGACGGGTGAGGGTCAGGCTTCGGGGAAGCGTTAGTGTTAGGGTTCGTGCTAGGGATAGGGTTATGGGACGGGGACGGTTTAGGGTCCAGGTGAGGGTCCAACAACGATTTAGGGGGAGCGTGCGTGTGAGGCCGCGGGTTAGTGTTAGTGTACGGGTTAGGATTAGGGGACGGGTGAGCGTCAGGCTTCGGGGAAGGCTTAGGATTAGGGTTCGGGCTAGGGTTAGGGTTAGGGGACAGGGACTGTTTAGGGTCCAGGTGAGGGTCCGACAACGCTTTAGGGGGAGCGTGCGTGTGAGGGCGCGGGTTAGTGTGAGCCTACGGGTTAGGATTAGGGGACGGGTGAGGGTCAGGCTTCGGGGAAGGGTTAGGGTTAGGGTTCGGGCTAAGGTTAGGGTTAGGGGACGGGGACGGTTTAGGGTCCAGGTGAGGGTCCGACAACGCTTTAGGGGGAGCGTGTGTGTGAGGGCGCGGGTTAGTGTTAGCGTACGGGTTAGGATTAGGGGACGGGTGAGGGTCAGGCTTCGGGGAAGCGTTAGTGTTAGGGTCGGGCTAGGGATAGGGTTATGGGACGGGGACGGTTTAGGGTCCAGGTGAGGGTCCGACAACGCTTTAGGGGGAGCGTGCGTGTGAGGGCGCAGGTTAGTGTCAGCGTACGGGTTAGGATTAGGGGACGGGTGAGCGTCAGGCTTCGGGGAAGGCTTAGGATTAGGGTTCGGGCTAGGGTTAGGGTTAGGGGACGGGGACGGTTTAGGGTCCAGGTGAGGGTCCGACAACGCTTTAGGGGGAGCGTGCGTGTGAGGGCGCGGGTTAGTGTGAGCCTACGGGTTAGGATTAGGCGACGGGTGAGGGTCAGGCTTCGGGGAAGTGTTAGGGTTAGGGTTCGGGCTAGGGTTAGGGTTAGGGGACGGGGACGGTTTAGGGTCCAGGTGAGGGTCCGACAATGCTTTAGGGGGAGCGTGCGTGTGAGGGCGCGGGTTAGTGTGAGCCTACGGGTTACGATTAGAGAACGGGTGAGGGTCAGGCTTCGGGGAAGGGTTAGGGTTAGGGTTCGGGCTAGGGTTAGGGTTAGGGGACGGGGACGGTTTAGGGTCCAGGTGAGGGTCCGACAACGCTTTAGGGGGAGCGTGCGTGTGAGGGCGCGGGTTAGTGTGAGCGTACGGGTTAGGATTAGGGGACGCGTGAGGGTCAGGCTTCGGGGAAGGTTTAGGGTTAGATTCGGGCTAGGGTTAGGGTTAGGGGACGGGGACGGTTTAGGGTCCAGGTGAGGGTCCGACAACGCTTTAGGGGGAGCGTGCGTGTGAGGGCGTGGGTTAGTGTGAGCCTACGGGTTAGGATTAGGGGACGGGTGAGGGTCAGGCTTCGGGGAAGGGTTAGGGTTAGGGTTCGGGCTAGGGTTAGGGTTAGGGGACGGGGACGGTTTAGGATCCAGGTGAGGATCTGACAACGCTTTAGGGGTAGCATGCGTGTGAGGGCGCGGGTTAGTGTGAGCCTACGGGTTAGGATTAGGGGACGGGTGAGGGTCAGGCTTCGGGGAAGGGTTAGGGTTAGGGTTCAGGCTAGGGTTAGGGTTACGGGACGGGGACGGTTTAGGGTCCAGGTGAGGGTCCTACAACGCTTTAGGGGGAGCGTGCGTGTGAGGGCGCGGGTTAGTGTGAGACTACGGGTTAGGATTAGGGGACGGGTGAGGGTCAGGCTTCGGGGAAGGGTTAGGGTTAGGTTTCGGGCTAGGGTTAGGGTTAGGGGACGGGGACGGTTTAGGGTCCAGGTGAGGGTCCGACAACGCTTTAGGGGGAGCGTGCGTGTGAGGGCGTGGGTTAGTGTGAGCGTACGGGTTAGGATCAGGGGACGGGTGAGGGTCAGGCTTCGGGGAAGGGTTAGGGTTAGGGTTCGGGCTAAGGTTAGGGTTAGGGGACGGGGACGGTTTAGGGTCTAGGTGAGGGTCCGACAACGCTTTAGGGGGATCGTGCGTGTGAGGGCGCGGGTTAGTGTGAGCCTACGGGTTAGGATTAGGGGACGGGTGAGGGTCAGGCTTCGGGGAAGGGTTACGGTTAGGATTCAGGCTAGGGTTAGGGTTAGGGGACGGGGACGGTTTAGGGTCCAGGTGAGGGTCCTACAACGCTTTAGGGGGAGCGTGCGTGTGAGGGCGCGGGTTAGTGTGAGCCTACGGGTTAGGATTAGGGGACGGGTGAGGGTCAGGCTTCGGGGAAGGGTTAGGGTTAGGGTTCGGGCTAGGGTTAGGGTTAGGGGACGGGGACGGTTTAGGGTCCAGGTGAGGGTCCGACAACGCTTTAGGGGGAGCGTGCGTGTGAGGGCGCGGGTTAGTGTGAGCGTACGGGTTAGGATTAGGGGACGGGTGAGGGTCAGGCTTCGGGAAAGGGTTAGGGTTAGGGTTCGGGCTAAGGTTAGGGTTAGGGGACGGGCACAGTTTAGGGTCCAGGTGAGGGTCCGACAACGCTTTAGGGGGAGCGTGCGTGTGAGGGCGCGGGTTAGTGTTAGCGTACGGGTTAGGATTAGGGGACGGGTGAGGGTCAGGCTTCGGGGAAGCGTTAGTGTTAGGGTCGGGCTAGGGATAGGGTTATGGGACGGGGACGGTTTAGGGTCCAGGTGAGGGTCCGACAACGCTTTAGGGGGAGCGTGCGTGTGAGGCCGCGGGTTAGTGTTAGCGTACGGGTTAGGATTAGGGGACGGGTGAGCGTCAGGCTTCTGGGAAGGCTTAGGATTAGGGTTCGGGCTAGGGTTAGGGTTAGGGGACGGGGACGGTTTAGGGTCCAGGTGAGGGTCCGACAACGCTTTAGGGGGAGCGTGCGTGTGAGGGCGCGGGTTAGTGTTAGCGTACGGGTTAGGATTAGGGGACGGGTGAGGGTCAGGCTTCGGGGAAGGGTTAGGGTTAGGGTTCGGGCTAGGGTTAGGGTTAGGGGACGGGGACGGTTTAGGGTCCAGGTGAGGGTCCGACAACGCTTTAGAGGGAGCGTGCGTGTGAGGGCGCGGCTTAGTGTGAGCCTACGGGTTAGGATTAGGGGACGGGTGAGGGTCAGGCTTCGGGGAAGGGTTAGGGTTAGGGTTCGGGCTAGGGTTAGTGTTAGGGGATGGGGACGGTTTAGGGTCCAGGTGAGGGTCCGACAACGCTTTAGGGGGAGCGTGCATGTGAGGGCGTGGGTTAGTGTGAGCCTACGGGTTAGGATTAGGGGACGGGTGAGGGTCAGGCTTCGGGGAAGGGTTAGGGTTAGGGTTCGGGCTAGGGTTAGGGTTAGGGGACGGGGACGGTTTAGGATCCAGGTGAGGATCCGACAACGCTTTAGGGGTAGCGTGCGTGTGAGGGCGCGGGTTAGTGTGAGCCTACGGGTTAGGATTAGGGGACGGGTGAGGGTCAGGCTTCGGGGAAGGGTTAGGGTTAGGGTTCAGGCTAGGGTTAGGGTTAGGGGACGGGGACGGTTTAGGGTCCAGGTGAGGGTCCGACAACGCTTTAGGGGGAGCGTGCGTGTGAGGGCGCGGGGTAGTGTGAGCGTACGGGTTAGGATTAGGGGACGGGTGAGGGTCAGGCTTCGGGGAAGGTTTAGGGTTATATTCGGGCTAGGGTTAGGGTTAGGGGACGGGGACCGTTTAGGGTACAGGTGAGGGTCCGACAACGCTTTAGGGGGAGTGTGCGTGTGAGGCCGCGGGTTAGTGTTAGCGTACGGGTTAGGATTAGGGGACGGGTGAGGGTCAGGTTTCGGGGAAGGGTTAGGGTTAGGGTTCGGGCTAGGGTTAGAGTTAGGGGACGGGGACGGTTTAGGGTCCAGTTGAGGGTCCGACAACGCTTTAGGGGGAGGGTGCGTGTGAGGGCGCGGGTTAGTGTGAGCCTACGGGTTAGGATTAGGGGACGGGTGAGGGTCAGGCTTCGGGGAAGGGTTAGGGTTAGGATTCAGGATAGGGTTAGGGTTAGGGGACGGGGACGGTTTAGGGTCCAGGTGAGGGTCCTACAATGCTTTAGGGGGAGCGTGCGTGTGAGGGCGCGGGTTAGTGTGAGCCTACGGGTTAGGATTAGGGGACGGGTGAGGGTCAGGCTTCGGGGAAGGGTTAGGGTTAGGGTTCGGGCTAGGGTTAGGGTTAGGGGACGGGGACGGTTTAGGGTCCAGGTGAGGGTCCGACAACGCTTTAGGGGGAGCGTGCGTGTGAGGGCGCGGGTTAGTGTGAGCGTACGGGTTAGGATTAGGGGACGGGTGAGGGTCAGGCTTCGGGGAAGGGTTAGGGTTAGGGTTCGGGCTAAGGTTAGGGTTAGGGGACGGGGACGGTTTAGGGTCCAGGTGAGGGTCCGACAACGCTTTAGGGGGAGCGTGCGTGTGAGGGCGCGGGTTAGTGTTAGCGTACGGGTTAGGATTAGGGGACGGGTGAGGGTCAGGCTTCGGGGAAGCGTTAGTGTTAGGGTCGGGCTAGGGATAGGGTTATGGGACGGGGACGGTTTAGGGTCCAGGTGAGGGTCCGACAACGCTTTAGGGGGAGCGTGCGTGTGAGGGCGCGGGTTAGTGTGAGCCTACGGGTTAGGATTAGGGGACGGGTGAGGGTCAGGCTTCGGGGAAGTGTTAGGGTTAGGGTTCGGGCTAGGGTTAGGGTTAGGGGACGGGGACGGTTTAGGGTCCAGGTGAGGGTCCGACAACGCTTTATTGGGAGCGTGCGTGTGAGGGCGCGGGTTAGTGTGAGCCTACGGGTTAGGATTAGGGGACGGGTGAGGTTCAGGCTTCGGGGAAGTGTTAAGGTTAGGGTTCGGGCTAGGGTTAGGGTTAGGGGACGGGGACGGTTTAGGGTCCAGGTGAGGGTCCTACAACGCTTTAGGGGGAGCGTGCGTGTGAGGGCGCGGGTTAGTGTGAGCCTACGGGTTAGGATTAGGGGACGGGTGAGGTTCAGGCTTCGGGGAAGTGTTAAGGTTAGGGTTCGGGCTAGGGTTAGGGTTAGGGGACGGGGACGGTTTAGGGTCCAGGTGAGGGTCCGACAACGCTTTAGGGGGAGCGTGCGTGTGAGGGCGCGGGTTAGTGTGAGCGTACGGGTTAGGATCAGGGGACGGGTGAGGGTCAGGCTTCGGGGAAGGGTTAGGGTTAGGGTTCGGGCTAAGGTTAGGGTTAGGGGACGGGGACGGTTTAGGGTCCAGGTGAGGGTCCGACAACGGTTTAGGGGGAGCGTGCGTGTGAGGCCGCGGGTTAGTGTTAGTGTACGGGTTAGGATTAGGGGACGGGTGAGCGTCAGGCTTCGGGGAAGGCTTAGGATTAGGGTTCGGGCTAGGGTTAGGGTTAGGGGACGGGGACTGTTTAGGGTCCAGGTGAGGGTCCGACAACGCTTTAGGGGGAGCGTGCGTGTGAGGGCGCGGGTTAGTGTGAGCCTACGGGTTAGGATTAGGGGACGGGTGAGGGTCAGGCTTCGGGGAAGGGTTAGGGTTAGGGTTCGGGCTAAGGTTAGGGTTAGGGGACGGGGACGGTTTAGGGTCCAGGTGAGGGTCCGACAACGCTTTAGGGGGAGCGTGCGTGTGAGGGCGCGGGTTAGTGTTAGCGTACGGGTTAGGATTAGGGGACGGGTGAGGGTCAGGCTTCGGGGAAGCGTTAGTGTTAGGGTCGGGCTAGGGATAGGGTTATGGGACGGGGACGGTTTAGGGTCCAGGTGAGGGTCCGACAACGCTTTAGGGGGAGCGTGCGTGTGAGGGCGCGGGTTAGTGTTAGCGTACGGGTTAGGATTAGGGGACGGGTGAGCGTCAGGCTTCGGGGAAGGCTTAGGATTAGGGTTCGGGCTAGGGTTAGGGTTAGGGGACGGGGACGGTTTAGGGTCCAGGTGAGGGTCCGACAACGCTTTAGGGGGAGCGTGCGTGTGAGGGCGCGGGTTAGTGTGAGCCTACGGGTTAGGATTAGGGGACGGGTGAGGGTCAGGCTTCGGGGAAGTGTTAGGGTTAGGGTTCGGGCTAGGGTTAGGGTTAGGGGACGGGGACGGTTTAGGGTCCAGGTGAGGGTCCGACAATGCTTTAGGGGGAGCGTGCGTGTGAGGGCGCGGGTTAGTGTGAGCCTACGGGTTACGATTAGAGAACGGGTGAGGGTCAGGCTTCGGGGAAGGGTTAGGTTTAGGGTTCGGGCTAGGGTTAGGGTTAGGGGACGGGGACGGTTTAGGGTCCAGGTGAGGGTCCGACAACGCTTTAGGGGGAGCGTGCGTGTGAGGGCGCGGGTTAGTGTGAGCGTACGGGTTAGGATTAGGGGACGGGTGAGGGTCAGGCTTCGGGGAAGGTTTAGAGTTAGATTCGGGCTAGGGTTAGGGTTAGGGGACGGGGACGGTTTAGGGTCCAGGTGAGGGTCCGACAACGCTTTAGGGGGAGCGTGCGTGTGAGGCCGTGGGTTAGTGTGAGCCTACGGGTTAGGATTAGGGGACGGGTGAGGGTCAGGCTTCGGGGAAGGGTTAAGGTTAGGGTTCGGGCTAGGGTTAGGGTTAGGGGACGGGGACGGTTTAGGGTCCAGGTGAGGGTCCGACAACGCTTTAGGGGGAGCGTGCGTGTGAGGGCGCGGGTTAGTGTGAGCGTACGGGTTAGGATTAGGGGACGGGTGAGGGTCAGGCTTCGGGGAAGATTTAGGGTTAGATTCGGGCTAGGGTTAGGGTTAGGGGACGGGGACGGTTTAGGGTCCAGGTGAGGGTCCGACAACGCTTTAGGGGGAGCGTGCGTGTGAGGGCGTGGGTTAGTGTGAGCCTACGGGTTAGGAATAGGGGACGGGTGAGGGTCAGGCTTCGGGGAAGGGTTAGGGTTAGGGTTCGGGCTAGGGTTAGGGTTAGGGGACGGGGACGGTTTAGGGTCTAGGTGAGGGTCCGACAACGCTTTAGGGGGAGCGTGCGTGTGAGGGCGCGGGTTAGTGTGAGCGTACGGGTTAGGATTAGGGGACGGGTGAGGGTCAGGCTTCGGGGAAGTGTTAGGGTTAGATTCGGGCTAGGGTTAGGGTTAGGGGACGGGGACGGTTTAGGGTCCAGGTGAGGGTCCGACAACGCTTTAGGGGGAGCGTGCGTGTGAGGGCGCGGGTTAGTGTGAGCCTACGGGTTACGATTAGGGGACAGGTGAGGGTCAGGCTTCGGGGAAGGGTTAGGGTTAGGGTTCGGGCTAGGGTTAGCGTTAGGGATGGGGACGGTTTAGGGTCCAGGTGAGGGTCCGACAACGCTTTAGGGGGAGCGTGCGTGTGAGGGCGTGGGTTAGTGTTACCGTACGGGTTAGGATTAGGGGACGGGTGAGGGTCAGGCTTCGTGGAAGGCTTAGGATTAGGGTTCGGGCTAGGGTTAGGGTTAGGGGACGGGGACGGTTTAGGGTCCAGGTGAGGGTCCGACAACGCTTTAGGGGGAGCGTGCGAGTGAGGGCGCGGGTTAGTGTTAGCGTACGGGTTAGGATTAGGGGACGGGTGAGGGTCAGGCTTCGGGGAAGCGTTAGTGTTAGGGTTCGTGCTAGGGATAGGGTTATGGGACGGGGACGGTTTAGGGTCCAGGTGAGGGTCCAACAACGATTTAGGGGGAGCGTGCGTGTGAGGCCGCGGGTTAGTGTTAGTGTACGGGTTAGGATTAGGGGACGGGTGAGCGTCAGGCTTCGGGGAAGGCTTAGGATTAGGGTTCGGGCTAGGGTTAGGGTTAGGGGACAGGGACTGTTTAGGGTCCAGGTGAGGGTCCGACAACGCTTTAGGGGGAGCGTGCGTGTGAGGGCGCGGGTTAGTGTGAGCCTACGGGTTAGGATTAGGGGACGGGTGAGGGTCAGGCTTCGGGGAAGGGTTAGGGTTAGGGTTCGGGCTAAGGTTAGGGTTAGGGGACGGGGACGGTTTAGGGTCCAGGTGAGGGTCCGACAACGCTTTAGGGGGAGCGTGTGTGTGAGGGCGCGGGTTAGTGTTAGCGTACGGGTTAGGATTAGGGGACGGGTGAGGGTCAGGCTTCGGGGAAGCGTTAGTGTTAGGGTCGGGCTAGGGATAGGGTTATGGGACGGGGACGGTTTAGGGTCCAGGTGAGGGTCCGACAACGCTTTAGGGGGAGCGTGCGTGTGAGGGCGCAGGTTAGTGTCAGCGTACGGGTTAGGATTAGGGGACGGGTGAGCGTCAGGCTTCGGGGAAGGCTTAGGATTAGGGTTCGGGCTAGGGTTAGGGTTAGGGGACGGGGACGGTTTAGGGTCCAGGTGAGGGTCCGACAACGCTTTAGGGGGAGCGTGCGTGTGAGGGCGCGGGTTAGTGTGAGCCTACGGGTTAGGATTAGGCGACGGGTGAGGGTCAGGCTTCGGGGAAGTGTTAGGGTTAGGGTTCGGGCTAGGGTTAGGGTTAGGGGACGGGGACGGTTTAGGGTCCAGGTGAGGGTCCGACAATGCTTTAGGGGGAGCGTGCGTGTGAGGGCGCGGGTTAGTGTGAGCCTACGGGTTACGATTAGAGAACGGGTGAGGGTCAGGCTTCGGGGAAGGGTTAGGGTTAGGGTTCGGGCTAGGGTTAGGGTTAGGGGACGGGGACGGTTTAGGGTCCAGGTGAGGGTCCGACAACGCTTTAGGGGGAGCGTGCGTGTGAGGGCGCGGGTTAGTGTGAGCGTACGGGTTAGGATTAGGGGACGCGTGAGGGTCAGGCTTCGGGGAAGGTTTAGGGTTAGATTCGGGCTAGGGTTAGGGTTAGGGGACGGGGACGGTTTAGGGTCCAGGTGAGGGTCCGACAACGCTTTAGGGGGAGCGTGCGTGTGAGGGCGTGGGTTAGTGTGAGCCTACGGGTTAGGATTAGGGGACGGGTGAGGGTCAGGCTTCGGGGAAGGGTTAGGGTTAGGGTTCGGGCTAGGGTTAGGGTTAGGGGACGGGGACGGTTTAGGATCCAGGTGAGGATCTGACAACGCTTTAGGGGTAGCATGCGTGTGAGGGCGCGGGTTAGTGTGAGCCTACGGGTTAGGATTAGGGGACGGGTGAGGGTCAGGCTTCGGGGAAGGGTTAGGGTTAGGGTTCAGGCTAGGGTTAGGGTTACGGGACGGGGACGGTTTAGGGTCCAGGTGAGGGTCCTACAACGCTTTAGGGGGAGCGTGCGTGTGAGGGCGCGGGTTAGTGTGAGACTACGGGTTAGGATTAGGGGACGGGTGAGGGTCAGGCTTCGGGGAAGGGTTAGGGTTAGGTTTCGGGCTAGGGTTAGGGTTAGGGGACGGGGACGGTTTAGGGTCCAGGTGAGGGTCCGACAACGCTTTAGGGGGAGCGTGCGTGTGAGGGCGTGGGTTAGTGTGAGCGTACGGGTTAGGATCAGGGGACGGGTGAGGGTCAGGCTTCGGGGAAGGGTTAGGGTTAGGGTTCGGGCTAAGGTTAGGGTTAGGGGACGGGGACGGTTTAGGGTCTAGGTGAGGGTCCGACAACGCTTTAGGGGGATCGTGCGTGTGAGGGCGCGGGTTAGTGTGAGCCTACGGGTTAGGATTAGGGGACGGGTGAGGGTCAGGCTTCGGGGAAGGGTTACGGTTAGGATTCAGGCTAGGGTTAGGGTTAGGGGACGGGGACGGTTTAGGGTCCAGGTGAGGGTCCTACAACGCTTTAGGGGGAGCGTGCGTGTGAGGGCGCGGGTTAGTGTGAGCCTACGGGTTAGGATTAGGGGACGGGTGAGGGTCAGGCTTCGGGGAAGGGTTAGGGTTAGGGTTCGGGCTAGGGTTAGGGTTAGGGGACGGGGACGGTTTAGGGTCCAGGTGAGGGTCCGACAACGCTTTAGGGGGAGCGTGCGTGTGAGGGCGCGGGTTAGTGTGAGCGTACGGGTTAGGATTAGGGGACGGGTGAGGGTCAGGCTTCGGGAAAGGGTTAGGGTTAGGGTTCGGGCTAAGGTTAGGGTTAGGGGACGGGCACAGTTTAGGGTCCAGGTGAGGGTCCGACAACGCTTTAGGGGGAGCGTGCGTGTGAGGGCGCGGGTTAGTGTTAGCGTACGGGTTAGGATTAGGGGACGGGTGAGGGTCAGGCTTCGGGGAAGCGTTAGTGTTAGGGTCGGGCTAGGGATAGGGTTATGGGACGGGGACGGTTTAGGGTCCAGGTGAGGGTCCGACAACGCTTTAGGGGGAGCGTGCGTGTGAGGCCGCGGGTTAGTGTTAGCGTACGGGTTAGGATTAGGGGACGGGTGAGCGTCAGGCTTCTGGGAAGGCTTAGGATTAGGGTTCGGGCTAGGGTTAGGGTTAGGGGACGGGGACGGTTTAGGGTCCAGGTGAGGGTCCGACAACGCTTTAGGGGGAGCGTGCGTGTGAGGGCGCGGGTTAGTGTTAGCGTACGGGTTAGGATTAGGGGACGGGTGAGGGTCAGGCTTCGGGGAAGGGTTAGGGTTAGGGTTCGGGCTAGGGTTAGGGTTAGGGGACGGGGACGGTTTAGGGTCCAGGTGAGGGTCCGACAACGCTTTAGAGGGAGCGTGCGTGTGAGGGCGCGGCTTAGTGTGAGCCTACGGGTTAGGATTAGGGGACGGGTGAGGGTCAGGCTTCGGGGAAGGGTTAGGGTTAGGGTTCGGGCTAGGGTTAGTGTTAGGGGATGGGGACGGTTTAGGGTCCAGGTGAGGGTCCGACAACGCTTTAGGGGGAGCGTGCATGTGAGGGCGTGGGTTAGTGTGAGCCTACGGGTTAGGATTAGGGGACGGGTGAGGGTCAGGCTTCGGGGAAGGGTTAGGGTTAGGGTTCGGGCTAGGGTTAGGGTTAGGGGACGGGGACGGTTTAGGATCCAGGTGAGGATCCGACAACGCTTTAGGGGTAGCGTGCGTGTGAGGGCGCGGGTTAGTGTGAGCCTACGGGTTAGGATTAGGGGACGGGTGAGGGTCAGGCTTCGGGGAAGGGTTAGGGTTAGGGTTCAGGCTAGGGTTAGGGTTAGGGGACGGGGACGGTTTAGGGTCCAGGTGAGGGTCCGACAACGCTTTAGGGGGAGCGTGCGTGTGAGGGCGCGGGGTAGTGTGAGCGTACGGGTTAGGATTAGGGGACGGGTGAGGGTCAGGCTTCGGGGAAGGTTTAGGGTTATATTCGGGCTAGGGTTAGGGTTAGGGGACGGGGACCGTTTAGGGTACAGGTGAGGGTCCGACAACGCTTTAGGGGGAGTGTGCGTGTGAGGCCGCGGGTTAGTGTTAGCGTACGGGTTAGGATTAGGGGACGGGTGAGGGTCAGGTTTCGGGGAAGGGTTAGGGTTAGGGTTCGGGCTAGGGTTAGAGTTAGGGGACGGGGACGGTTTAGGGTCCAGTTGAGGGTCCGACAACGCTTTAGGGGGAGGGTGCGTGTGAGGGCGCGGGTTAGTGTGAGCCTACGGGTTAGGATTAGGGGACGGGTGAGGGTCAGGCTTCGGGGAAGGGTTAGGGTTAGGATTCAGGATAGGGTTAGGGTTAGGGGACGGGGACGGTTTAGGGTCCAGGTGAGGGTCCTACAATGCTTTAGGGGGAGCGTGCGTGTGAGGGCGCGGGTTAGTGTGAGCCTACGGGTTAGGATTAGGGGACGGGTGAGGGTCAGGCTTCGGGGAAGGGTTAGGGTTAGGGTTCGGGCTAGGGTTAGGGTTAGGGGACGGGGACGGTTTAGGGTCCAGGTGAGGGTCCGACAACGCTTTAGGGGGAGCGTGCGTGTGAGGGCGCGGGTTAGTGTGAGCGTACGGGTTAGGATTAGGGGACGGGTGAGGGTCAGGCTTCGGGGAAGGGTTAGGGTTAGGGTTCGGGCTAGGGTTAGGGTTAGGGGACGGGGACGGTTTAGGGTCCAGGTGAGGGTCCGACAACGCTTTATTGGGAGCGTGCGTGTGAGGGCGCGGGTTAGTGTGAGCCTACGGGTTAGGATTAGGGGACGGGTGAGGTTCAGGCTTCGGGGAAGTGTTAAGGTTAGGGTTCGGGCTAGGGTTAGGGTTAGGGGACGGGGACGGTTTAGGGTCCAGGTGAGGGTCCTACAACGCTTTAGGGGGAGCGTGCGTGTGAGGGCGCGGGTTAGTGTGAGCCTACGGGTTAGGATTAGGGGACGGGTGAGGTTCAGGCTTCGGGGAAGTGTTAAGGTTAGGGTTCGGGCTAGGGTTAGGGTTAGGGGACGGGGACGGTTTAGGGTCCAGGTGAGGGTCCGACAACGCTTTAGGGGGAGCGTGCGTGTGAGGGCGCGGGTTAGTGTGAGCGTACGGGTTAGGATCAGGGGACGGGTGAGGGTCAGGCTTCGGGGAAGGGTTAGGGTTAGGGTTCGGGCTAAGGTTAGGGTTAGGGGACGGGGACGGTTTAGGGTCCAGGTGAGGGTCCGACAACGGTTTAGGGGGAGCGTGCGTGTGAGGCCGCGGGTTAGTGTTAGCGTACGGGTTAGGATTAGGGGACGTGTGAGCGTCAGGCTTCGGGGAAGGCTTAGGATTAGGGTTCGGGCTAGGGTTAGGGTTAGGGGACGGGGACGGTTTAGGGTCCAGGTGAGGGTCCGACAACGCTTTAGGGGGAGCGTGCGTGTGAGGGCGCGGGTTAGTGTGAGCCTACGGGTTAGGATTAGGGGACGGGTGAGGGTCAGGCTTCGGGGAAGTGTTAGGGTTAGGGTTCGGGCTAGGGTTAGGGTTAGGGGACGGGGACGGTTTAGGGTCCAGGTGAGGGTCCGACAATGCTTTAGGGGGAGCGTGCGTGTGAGGGCGCGGGTTAGTGTGAGCCTACGGGTTACGATTAGAGAACGGGTGAGGGTCAGGCTTCGGGGAAGTGTTAGGGTTAGGGTTCGGGCTAGGGTTAGGGTTAGGGGACGGGGACGGTTTAGGGTCCAGGTGAGGGTCCGACAATGCTTTAGGGGGAGCGTGCGTGTGAGGGCGCGGGTTAGTGTGAGCGTACGGGTTAGGATTAGGGGACGGGTGAGGGTCAGGCTTCGGGGAAGGTTTAGGGTTAGATTCGGGCTAGGGTTAGGGTTAGGGTACGGGGACGGTTTAGGGTCCAGGTGAGGGTCCGACAACGCTTTAGGGGGAGCGTGCGTGTGAGGCCGCGGGTTAGTGTGAGCCTACGGGTTAGGATTAGGGGACGGGTGAGGGTCAGGCTTCGGGGAAGGGTTAAGGTTAGGGTTCGGGCTAGGGTTAGGGTTAGGGGACGGGGACGGTTTAGGGTCCAGGTGAGGGTCCGACAACGCTTTAGGGGGAGCGTGCGTGTGAGGGCGCGGGTTAGTGTGAGCGTACGGGTTAGGATCAGGGGACGGGTGAGGGTCAGGCTTCGGGGAAGGGTTAGGGTTAGGTTAGGGCTAAGGTTAGGGTTAGGGGACGGGGACGGTTTAGGGTCAAGGTGAGGGTCCGACAACGCTTTAGGGGGAGCGTGCGAGTGAGGGTGCGGGTTAGTGTTAGCGTACGGGTTAGGATTAGGGGACGGGTGAGGGTCAGGCTTCGGGGAAGAGTTATTGTTAGGGTTCGGGCTAGGGATAGGGTTATGGGACGGGGACGGTTTAGGGTCCAGGTGAGGGTCCAACAACGATTTAGGGGGAGCGTGCGTGTGAGGCCGCGGGTTAGTGTTTGCGTACGGGTTAGGATTAGGGGACGGGTGAGCGTCAGGCTTCGGGGAAGGCTTAGGATTAGGGTTCGGGCTAGGGTTAGGGTTAGGGGACGGGGACGGTTTAGGGTCCAGGTGAGGGTCCGACAACGCTTTAGGGGGAGCGTGCGTGTGAGGGCGCGGTTTAGTGTGAGCCTACGGGTTAGGATTAGGGGACGGGTGAGGGTCAGGCTTCGGGGAAGTGTTAGGGTTAGGGTTCGGGCTAGGGTTAGGGTTAGGGGACGGGGACGGTTTAGGGTCCAGGTGAGGGTCCGACAATGCTTTAGGGGGAGCGTGCGTGTGAGGGCGCGGGTTAGTGTGAGCCCACGGGTTACGATTAGAGAACGGGTGAGGGTCAGGCTTCGGGGAAGGGTTAGGGTTAGGGTTCGGGCTAGGGTTAGGGTTAGGGGACGGGGACGGTTTAGGGTCCAGGTGAGGGTCCGACAACGCTTTAGGGGGAGCGTGCGTGTGAGGGCGCGGGTTAGTGTGAGCGTACGGGTTAGGATTAGGGGACGCGTGAGTGTCAGGCTTCGGGGAAGGTTTAGGGTTAGATTCGGGCTAGGGTTAGGGTTAGGGGACGGGGACGGTTTAGGGTCCAGGTGAGGGTCCGACAACGCTTTAGGGGGAGCGTGCGTGTGAGGGCGTGGGTTAGTGTGAGCCTACGGGTTAGGATTAGGGGACGGGTGAGGGTCAGGCTTCGGGGAAGGGTTAGGGTTAGGATTCGGGCTAGGGTTAGGGTTAGGGGACGGGGACGGTTTAGGATCCAGGTGAGGATCTGACAACGCTTTAGGGGTAGCATGCGTGTGAGGGCGCGGGTTAGTGTCAGCCTACGGGTTAGGATTAGGGGACAGGTGAGGGTCAGGCTTCGGGGAAGGGTTAGGGTTAGGGTTCAGGCTAGGGTTAGGGTTACGGGACGGGGACGGTTTAGGGTCCAGGTGAGGGTCCTACAACGCTTTAGGGGGAGCGTGCGTGTGAGGGCGCGGGTTAGTGTGAGCCTACGGGTTAGGATTAGGGGACGGGTGAGGGTCAGGCTTCGGGGAAGGGTTAGGGTTAGGGTTCGGGCTAGGGTTAGGGTTAGGGTTAGGGGACGGTTTAGGGTCCAGGTGAGGGTCCGACAACGCTTTAGGGGGAGCGTGCGTGTGAGGGCGCGGGTTAGTGTGAGCGTACGGGTTAGGATCAGGGGACGGGTGAGGGTCAGGCTTCGGGGAAGGGTTAGGGTTAGGGTTCGGGCTAAGGTTAGGGTTAGGGGACGGGGACGGTTTAGGGTCCAGGTGAGGGTCCGACAACGCTTTAGGGGGAGCGTGCGTGTGAGGGCGCGGGTTAGTGTTAGCGTACGGGTTACGATTAGGGGGCGGGTGAGGGTCAGGCTTCGGGGAAGCGTTAGTGTTAGGGTTTGGGCTAGGGATAGGGTTATGGGACGGGGACGGTTTAGGGTCCAGGTGAGGGTCCGACAACGCTTTAGGGGGAGCGTGCGTGTGAGGGCGCGGGTTAGTGTGAGCCTACGGGTTAGGATTAGGGGACGGGTGAGGGTCAGGCTTCGGGGAAGGTTTAGGGTTAGGGTTCGGGCTAGGGTTAGGGTTAGGGGACGGGGACGGTTTAGGGTCCAGGTGAGGGTCCGACAACGCTTTAGGGGGAGCGTGCAAGTGAGGGCGCGGGATAGTGTTAGCGTACGGGTTAGGATTAGGGGACGGGTGAAGGTCAGGCTTCGGGGAAGCGTTAGTGTTAGGGTTCGGGCTAGGGATAGGGTTATGGGACGGGGACGGTTTAGGGTCCAGGTGAGGGTCCAACAACGATTTAGGGGGAGCGTGCGTGTGAGGCCGCGGGTTAGTGTTAGCGTACGGGTTAGGATTAGGGGACGGGTGAGCGTCAGGCTTCGGGGAAGGCTTAGGATTAGGGTTCGGGCTAGGGTTAGGGTTAGGGGACGGGGACGGTTTAGGGTCCAGGTGAGGGTCCGACAACGCTTTAGGGGGAGCGTGCGTGTGAGGGCGCGGGTTAGTGTGAGCCTACGGGTTAGGATTAGGGGACGGGTGAGGGTCAGGCTTCGGGGAAGGGTTAGGGTTAGGGTTCGGGCTAAGGTTAGGGTTAGGGGACGGGGACGGTTTAGGGTCCAGGTGAGGGTCCGACAACGCTTTAGGGGGAGCGTGCGTGTGAGGGCGCGGGTTAGTGTTAGCGTACGGGTTAGGATTAGGGGACGGGTGAGAGTCAGGCTTCGGGGAAGCGTTAGTGTTAGGGTCGGGCTAGGGATAGGGTTATGGGACGGGGACGGTTTAGGGTCCAGGTGAGGGTCCGACAACGCTTTAGGGGGAGCGTGCGTGTGAGGGCGTGGGTTAGTGTTAGCGTACGGGTTAGGATTAGGGGACGGGTGAGCGTCAGGCTTCGGGGAAGGCTTAGGATTAGGGTTCGGGCTAGGGTTAGGATTAGGGTACGGGGACGGTTTAGGGTCCAGGTGAGGGTCCTACAACGCTTTAGGGGGAGCGTGCGTGTGAGGGCGCGGGTTAGTGTGAGCCTACGGGTTAGGATTAGGGGACGGGTGAGGGTCAGGCTTCGGGGAAGGGTTAGGGTTAGGGTTCGGGCTAGGGTTAGGGTTAGGGGACGGGGACGGTTTAGGGTCCAGGTGAGGGTCCGACAACGCTTTAGGGGGAGCGTGCGTGTGAGGGCGCGGGTTAGTGTGAGCGTACGGTTTAGGATTAGGGGACGGGTGAGGGTCAGGCTTCGGGGAAGGGTTAGGGTTAGGGTTCGGGCTAAGGTTAGGGTTAGGGGACGGGGACGGTTTAGGGTCCAGGTGAGGGTCCGACAACGCTTTAGGGGGAGCGGGCGTGTGAGGGCGCGGGTTACTGTTAGCGTACGGGTTAGGATTAGGGGACGGGTGAGGGTCAGGCTTCGGGAAGCGTTAGTGTTAGGGTCGGGCTAGGGATAGGGTTATGGGACGGGGACGGTTTAGGGTCCAGGTGAGGGTCCGACAATGATTTAGGGGGAGCGTGCGTGTGAGGGCGCGGGTTAGTGTGAGCCTACGGGTTACGATTAGAGAACGGGTGAGGGTCAGGCTTCGGGGAAGGGTTAGGGTTAGGGTTCGGGCTAGGGTTAGGGTTAGGGGACGGGGACGGTTTAGGGTCCAGGTGAGGGTCCGACAACGCTTTAGGGGGAGCGTGCGTGTGAGGGCGCGGGTTAGTGTGAGCGTACGGGTTAGGATTAGGGGACGGGTGAGGGTCAGGCTTCGGGGAAGGTTTAGGGTTAGATTCGGGCTAGGGTTAGGGTTAGGGGACGGGGACGGTTTAGGGTCCAGGTGAGGGTCCGACAACGCTTTAGGGGGAGCGTGCGTGTGAGGCCGCGGGTTAGTGTGAGCCTACGGGTTACGATTAGGAGACGGGTGAGGGTCAGGCTTCGGGGAAGGGTTAGGGTTAGGGTTCGGGCTAGGGTTAGTGTTAGGGGATGGGGACGGTTTAGGGTCCAGGTGAGGGTCCGACAACGCTTTAGGGGGAGCGTGCGTGTGAGGGCGTGGGTTAGTGTTAGCGTACGGGTTAGTATTAGGGGATGGGTGAGGGTCAGGCTTCGGGGAAGGCTTAGGATTAGGGTTCGGGCTAGGGTTAGGGTTAGGGGACGGGGACGGTTTAGGGTCCAGGTGAGGGTCCGACAACGCTTTAGGGGGAGCGTGCGTGTGAGGGCGTGGGTTAGTGTGAGCCTACGGGTTAGGATTAGGGGACGGGTGAGGGTCAGGCTTCGGGGAAGGGTTAGGGTTAGGGTTCGGGCTAGGGTTAGGGTTAGGGCACGGGGACGGTTTAGGATCCAGGTGAGGATCCGACAACGCTTAAGGGGTAGCGTGCGTGTGAGGGCGCGGGTTAGTGTGAGCCTACGGGTTAGGATTAGGGGACGGGTGAGGGTCAGGCTTCGGGGAAGGGTTAGGGTTAGGGTTCAGGCTAGGGTTAGGGTTAGGGGACGGGGACGGTTTAGGGTCCATGTGAGGGTCCTACAACGCTTTAGGGGGAGCGTGCGTGTGAGGGCGCGGGTTAGTGTGAGCATACGGGTTAGGATTAGTGGACGGGTGAGGGTCAGGCTTCGGGGAAGGGTTAGGGTTAGGGTTCGGGCTAGGGTTAGGGTTAGGGGACGGGGACGGTTTAGGGTCCAGGTGAGGGTCCGACAACGCTTTAGGGGGAGCGTGCGTGTGAGGCCGTGGGTTAGTGTGAGCGTACGGGTTAGGATCAGGGGACGGGTGAGGGTCAGGCTTCGGGGAAGGGTTAGGGTTAGGGTTCGGGCTAAGGTTAGGGTTAGGGGACGGGGACGGTTTAGGGTCCAGGTGAGGGTCCGACAACGCTTTAGGGGGAGCGTGCAAGTAAGAGCGCGGGATAGTGTTAGCGTACGGGTTAGGATTAGGGGACGGGTGAAGGTCAGGCTTCGGGGAAGCGTTAGTGTTAGGGTTCGGGCTAGGGATAGGGTTATGGGACGGGGACGGTTTAGGGTCCAGGTGAGGGTCCAACAACGATTTAGGGGGAGCGTGCGTGTGAGGCCGCGGGTTAGTGTTAGCGTACGGGTTAGGATTAGGGGACGGGTGAGCGTCAGGCTTCGGGGAAGTCTTAGGATTAGGGTTCGGGCTAGGGTTAGGGTTAGGGGACGGGGACGGTTTAGGGTCCAGGTGAGGGTCCGACAACGCTTTAGGGGGAGCGTGCCTGTGAGGGCGCGGGTTAGTGTGAGCCTACGGGTTAGGATTAGGGGACGGGTGAGGGTCAGGCTTCGGGGAAGTGTTAGGGTTAGGGTTCGGGCTAAGGTTAGGGTTAGGGGACGGGGACGGTTTAGGGTCCAGGTGAGGGTCCGACAACGCTTTAGGGGGAGCGTGCGTGTGAGGGCGCGGGTTAGTGTTAGCGTACGGGTTAGGATTAGGGGACGGGTGAGGGTCAGGCTTCGGGGAAGCGTTAGTGTTAGGGTCGGGCTAGGGATAGGGTTATGGGACGGGGACGGTTTAGGGTCCAGGTGAGGGTCCGACAACGCTTTAGGGCGAGCGTGCGTGTGAGGGCGCGGGTTAGTGTTAGCGTACGGGTTAGGATTAGGGGACGGGTGAGCGTCATGCTTCGGGGAAGGCTTAGGATTAGGGTTCGGGCTAGGGTTAGGATTAGGGGACGGGGACGGTTTAGGGTCCAGGTGAGGGTCCGACAACGCTTTAGGGGGAGCGTGCGTGTGAGGCCGCGGGTTAGTGTGAGCCTACGGGTTAGGATTAGGGGACGGGTGAGGGTCAGGCTTCGGGGAAGTGTTAGGGTTAGGGTTCGGGCTAGGGTTAGGGTTAGGGGACGGGGACGGTTTAGGGTCCAGGTGAGGGTCCGACAATGATTTAGGGGGAGCGTGCGTGTGAGGGCGCGGGTTAGTGTGAGCCTACGGGTTACGATTAGAGAACGGGTGAGGGTCAGGCTTCGGGGAAGGGTTAGGGTTAGGGTTCGGGCTAGGGTTAGGGTTAGGGTTAGGGGACGGGGACGGTTTAGGGTCCAGGTGAGGGTCCGACAACGCTTTAGGGGGAGCGTGCGAGTGAGGGCGCGGGTTAGTGTTAGCGTACGGGTTAGGATTAGGGGACTGGTGAGGGTCAGGCTTCGGGGAAGCGTTAGTGTTAGGGTTCGGGCTAGGGATAGGGTTATGGGACGGGGACGGTTTAGGGTCCAGGTGAGGGTCCAACAACGATTTAGGGGGAGCGTGCGTGTGAGGCCGCGGGTTAGTGTTAGCGTACGGGTTAGGATTAGGGGACGGGTGAGCGTCAGGCTTCGGGGAAGGCTTAGGATTAGGGTTCGGGCTAGGGTTAGGGTTAGGGGACGGGGACGGTTTAGGGTCCAGGTGAGGGTCCGACAACGCTTTAGGGGGAGCGTGCGTGTGAGGGCGCGGGTTAGTGTGAGCCTACGGGTTAGGATTAGGGGACGGGTGAGGGTCAGGCTTCGGGGAAGTGTTAGGGTTAGGGTTCGGGCTAGGGTTAGGGTTAGGGGACGGGGACTGTTTAGGGTCCAGGTGAGGGTCCGACAATGCTTTAGGGGGAGCGTGCGTGTGAGGGCGCGGGTTAGTGTGAGCCTACGGGTTACGATTAGAGAACGGGTGAGGGTCAGGCTTCGGGGAAGGGTTAGGGTTCGGGCTAGGGTTAGGGTTAGGGGACGGGGACGGTTTAGGGTCCAGGTGAGGGTCCGACAACGCTTTAGGGGGAGCGTGCGTGTGAGGGCGCGGGTTAGTGTGAGCGTACGGGTTAGGATTAGGGGACGCGTGAGGGTCAGGCTTCGGGGAAGTTTTAGGGTTAGATTCGGGCTAGGGTTAGGGTTAGGGGACGGGGACGGTTTAGGGTCCAGGTGAGGGTCCGACAACGCTTTAGGGGGAGCGTGCGTGTGAGGGCGTGGGTTAGTGTGAGCCTACGGGTTAGGATTAGGGGACGGGTGAGGGTCAGGCTTCGGGGAAGGGTTAGGGTTAGGGTTCGGGCTAGGGTTAGGGTTAGGGGACGGGGACGGTTTAGGATGCAGGTGAGGATCTGACAACGCTTTAGGGGTAGCATGCGTGTGAGGGCGCGGGTTAGTGTGAGCCTACGGGTTAGGATTAGGGGACGGGTGAGGGTCAGGCTTCGGGGAAGGGTTAGGGTTAGGGTTCAGGCTAGGGTTAGGGTTACGGGCGGGGACGGTTTAGGGTCCAGGTGAGGGTCCTACAACGCTTTAGGGGGAGCGTGCGTGTGAGGGCGCGGGTTAGTGTGAGCCTACGGGTTAGGATTAGGGGACGGGTGAGGGTCAGGCTTCGGGGAAGGGTTATGGTTAGGGTTCGGGCTAGGGTTAGGGTTAGGGGACGGGGACGGTTTAGGGTCCAGGTGAGGGTCCGACAACGCTTTAGGGGGAGCGTGCGTGTGAGGCCGCGGGTTAGTGTTAGCGTACGGGTTACGATTAGGGGACGGGTGAGGGTCAGGCTTCGGGGAAGTGTTAGGGTTAGGGTTCGGGCTAGGGTTAGGGTTAGGGGACGGGGACGGTTTAGGGTCCAGGTGAGGGTCCGACAAGGCTTTAGGGGGAGCGTGCGTGTGAGGGAGCGGGTTAGTGTGAGCCTACGGGTTAGGATTAGGGGACGGGTGAGGGTCAGGCTTCGGGGAAGGGTTAGGGTTAGGATTCAGGCTAGGTTTAGGGTTAGGGGACGGGGACGGTTTAGGGTCCAGGTGAGGGTCCTACAACGCTTTAGGGGGAGCGTGCGTGTGAGGGCGCGTGTTAGTGTGAGACTACGGGTTAGGATTAGGGGACGGGTAAGGGTCAGGCTTCGGGGAAGGGTTAGGGTTAGGGTTCGGGCTAGGGTTAGGGTTAGGGGACGGGGACGGTTTAGGGTCCAGGTGAGGGTCCGACAACGCTTTAGGGGGAGCGTGCGTGTGAGGGCGCGGGTTAGTGTGAGCGTACGGGTTAGGATTAGGGGACGGGTGAGGGTCAGGCTTCGGGGCAGGGTTAGGGTTAGGGTTCGGGCTAAGGTTAGGGTTAGGGGACGGGGACGGTTTAGGGTCCAGGTGAGGGTCCGACAACGCTTTTGGGGGAGCGTGCGTGTGAGGGCGCGGGTTAGTGTTAGCGTACGGGTTAGGATTAGGGTACGGGTGAGGGTCAGGCTTCGGGGAAGCGTTAGTGTTAGGGTCGGGCTAGGGATAGGGTTATGGGACGGGGACGGTTTAGGGTCCAGGTGAGGGTCCGACAACGCTTTAGGGGGAGCGTGCGTGTGAGGCCGCGGGTTAGTGTTAGCGTACGGGTTAGGATTAGGGGACGGGTGAGCGTCAGGCTTCGGGGAAGGCTTAGGATTAGGGTTCGGGCTAGGGTTAGGGTTAGGGGACGGGGACGGTTTAGGGTCCAGGTGAGGGTCCGACAACGCTTTAGGGGGAGCGTGCGTGTGAGGGCGCGGGTTAGTGTGAGCCTACGGTTTAGGATTAGGGGACAGGTGAGGGTCAGGCTTCGGGGAAGTGTTAGGGTTAGGGTTCGGGCTAGGGTTAGGGTTAGGGGACGGGGACGGTTTAGGGTCCAGGTGAGGGTCCGACAACGCTTTAGGGGGAGCGTGCGTGTGAGGGCGCGGGTTAGTGTGAGCCTACGGGTTAGGATTAGGGGACGGGTGAGGGTCAGGCTTCGGGGAAGGGTTAGGGTTAGGGTTCGGGCTAGGGTTAGTGTTAGGGGACGGGGACGGTTTAGGGTCCTGGTGAGGTTCCGACAACGCTTCAGGGGGAGCGTGCGTGTGAGGGCGCGGGTTAGTGTGAGCGTACGGGTTAGGATTAGGGGACGGGTGAGGGTCAGGCTTCGGGGAAGGTTTAGGGTTAGATTCGGGCTAGGGTTAGGGTTAGGGGACGGGGACGGTTTAGGGTCCAGGTGAGGGTCCGACAACGCTTTAGGGGGAGCGTGCGTGTGAGGCCGCGGGTTAGTGTGAGCCTACGGGTTACGATTAGGGGACGGGTGAGGGTCAGGCTTCGGGAAAGTGTTAGGGTTAGGGTTCGGGCTAGGGTTAGTGTTAGGGGATGGGGACGGTTTAGGGTCCAGGTGAGGGTCCGACAACGCTTTAGGGGGAGCGTGCGTGTGAGGGCGTGGGTTAGTGTTAGCGTACGGGTTAGGATTAGGGGACGGGTGAGGGTCAGGCTTCGGGGAAGGCTTAGGATTAGGGTTCGGGCTAGGGTTAGGGTTAGGGGACGGGGACGGTTTAGGGTCCAGGTGAGGGTCCGACAACGCTTTAGGGGGAGCGTGCGTGTGAGGGCGTGGGTTAGTGTGAGCCTACGGGTTAGGATTAGGGGACGGGTGAGGGTCAGGCTTCGGGGAAGGGTTAGGGTTAGGGTTCGGGCTAGGGTTAGGGTTAGGGCACGGGGACGGTTTAGGATCCAGGTGAGGATCCGACAACGCTTTAGGGGAAGCGTGCGTGTGAGGGCGCGGGTTAGTGTGAGCCTACGGGTTAGGATTAGGGGACGGGTGAGGGTCAGGCTTCGGGGAAGTGTTAGGGTTAGGGTTCAGGCTAGGGTTAGGGTTAGGGGACGGGGACGGTTTAGGGTCCATGAGAGGGTCCTACAACGCTTTAGGGGGAGCGTGCGTGTGAGGGCGCGGGTTAGTGTGAGCCTACGGGTTAGGATTAGGGGACGGGTGAGGGTCAGGCTTCGGGGAAGGGTTAGGGTTAGGGTTCGGGCTAGGGTTAGGGTTAGGGGACGGGGACGGTTTAGGGTCCAGGTGAGGGTCCGACAACGCTTTAGGGGGAGCGTGCGTGTGAGGGCGTGGGTTAGTGTGAGCGTACGGGTTAGGATCAGGGGACGGGTGAGGGTCAGGCTTCGGGGAAGGGTTAGGGTTAGGGTTCGGGCTAAGGTTAGGGTTAGGGGACGGGGACGGTTTAGGGTCCAGGTGAGGGTCCGACAACGCTTTTGGGGGAGCGTGCGTGTGAGGGCGCGGGTTAGTGTTAGCGTACGGGTTAGGATTAGGGTACGGGTGAGGGTCAGGCTTCGGGGAAGCGTTAGTGTTAGGGTCGGGCTAGGGATAGGGTTATGGGACGGGGACGGTTTAGGGTCCAGGTGAGGGTCCGACAACGCTTTAGGGGGAGCGTGCGTGTGAGGCCGCGGGTTAGTGTTAGCGTACGGGTTAGGATTAGGGGACGGGTGAGCGTCAGGCTTCGGGGAAGGCTTAGGATTAGGGTTCGGGCTAGGGTTAGGGTTAGGGGACGGGGACGGTTTAGGGTCCAGGTGAGGGTCCGACAACGCTTTAGGGGGAGCGTGCGTGTGAGGGCGCGGGTTAGTGTGAGCCTACGGTTTAGGATTAGGGGACAGGTGAGGGTCAGGCTTCGGGGAAGTGTTAGGGTTAGGGTTCGGGCTAGGGTTAGGGTTAGGGGACGGGGACGGTTTAGGGTCCAGGTGAGGGTCCGACAACGCTTTAGGGGGAGCGTGCGTGTGAGGGCGCGGGTTAGTGTGAGCCTACGGGTTAGGATTAGGGGACGGGTGAGGGTCAGGCTTCGGGGAAGGGTTAGGGTTAGGGTTCGGGCTAGGGTTAGTGTTAGGGGACGGGGACGGTTTAGGGTCCTGGTGAGGTTCCGACAACGCTTCAGGGGGAGCGTGCGTGTGAGGGCGCGGGTTAGTGTGAGCGTACGGGTTAGGATTAGGGGACGGGTGAGGGTCAGGCTTCGGGGAAGGTTTAGGGTTAGATTCGGGCTAGGGTTAGGGTTAGGGGACGGGGACGGTTTAGGGTCCAGGTGAGGGTCCGACAACGCTTTAGGGGGAGCGTGCGTGTGAGGCCGCGGGTTAGTGTGAGCCTACGGGTTACGATTAGGGGACGGGTGAGGGTCAGGCTTCGGGAAAGTGTTAGGGTTAGGGTTCGGGCTAGGGTTAGTGTTAGGGGATGGGGACGGTTTAGGGTCCAGGTGAGGGTCCGACAACGCTTTAGGGGGAGCGTGCGTGTGAGGGCGTGGGTTAGTGTTAGCGTACGGGTTAGGATTAGGGGACGGGTGAGGGTCAGGCTTCGGGGAAGGCTTAGGATTAGGGTTCGGGCTAGGGTTAGGGTTAGGGGACGGGGACGGTTTAGGGTCCAGGTGAGGGTCCGACAACGCTTTAGGGGGAGCGTGCGTGTGAGGGCGTGGGTTAGTGTGAGCCTACGGGTTAGGATTAGGGGACGGGTGAGGGTCAGGCTTCGGGGAAGGGTTAGGGTTAGGGTTCGGGCTAGGGTTAGGGTTAGGGCACGGGGACGGTTTAGGATCCAGGTGAGGATCCGACAACGCTTTAGGGGAAGCGTGCGTGTGAGGGCGCGGGTTAGTGTGAGCCTACGGGTTAGGATTAGGGGACGGGTGAGGGTCAGGCTTCGGGGAAGTGTTAGGGTTAGGGTTCAGGCTAGGGTTAGGGTTAGGGGACGGGGACGGTTTAGGGTCCATGAGAGGGTCCTACAACGCTTTAGGGGGAGCGTGCGTGTGAGGGCGCGGGTTAGTGTGAGCCTACGGGTTAGGATTAGGGGACGGGTGAGGGTCAGGCTTCGGGGAAGGGTTAGGGTTAGGGTTCGGGCTAGGGTTAGGGTTAGGGGACGGGGACGGTTTAGGGTCCAGGTGAGGGTCCGACAACGCTTTAGGGGGAGCGTGCGTGTGAGGGCGTGGGTTAGTGTGAGCGTACGGGTTAGGATCAGGGGACGGGTGAGGGTCAGGCTTCGGGGAAGGGTTAGGGTTAGGGTTCGGGCTAAGGTTAGGGTTAGGGGACGGGGACGGTTTAGGGTCCAGGTGAGGGTCCGAAAACGCTTTAGGGGGAGCGTGCGTGTGAGGGCGCGGGTTAGTGTTAGCGTACGGGTTAGGATTAGGGAACGGGTGAGGGTCAGGCTTCGGGGAAGCGTTAGTGTTAGGGTTCGGGCTAGGGATAGGGTTATGGGACGGGGACGGTTTAGGGTCCAGGTGAGGGTCCGACAACGCTTTAGGGGGAGCGTGCGTGTGAGGCCGCGGGTTAGTGTTAGCGTACGGGTTAGGATTATGGGACGGGTGAGGGTCAGGCTTCGGGGAAGGCTTAGGATTAGGGTTCGGACTAGGGTTAGGGTTAGGGGATGGGGACGGTTTAGGGTCCAGGTGAGGGTCCGACAACGCTTTAGGGGGAGCGTGCGTGTGAGGGCGCGGGTTAGTGTGAGCCTACGGGTTAGGATTAGAGGACGGGTGAGGGTCAGGAATCGGGGAAGGGTTAGGGTTACGGTTCGGTCTAGGGTAAGGGTTAGGGGACAGGGACGGTTTAGGGTCCAGGTGAGGGTCCGACAACGCTTTAGGGGGAGTGAGCGTGTGAGGGCGCGGGGTAGTGTTAGCGTACGGGTTAGGATTAGGGGACGGGTGAGGGTCAGGCTTCGGGGAACGGTTAGGGTTAGGGTTCGGGCTAGGGTTAGGGTTAGGGGACGGGGACGGTTTAGGGTCCAGGTGAGGGTCCAACAACGCTTTAGGGGGAGCGTGCGTGTGAGGGCGCGGGTTAGTGTGAGCGTACGGGTTAGGATTAGGGGACAGGTGAGGGTCAGGCTTCGGGGAAGTGTTAGGTTTAGGGTTCGGGCTAGGTATAGGGTTAGGGGACGGGGACGGTTTAGGGTCCAGGTGAGGGTCCGACAATGCTTTAGGGGGAGCGTGCGTGTGAGGGCGCGGGTTAGTGTGAGCCTACGGGTTAGGATTAGAGAACGGGTGAGGGTCAGGCTTCGGGGAAGGGTTAGGGTTAGGGTTCTGGCTAGGGTTAGGGTTAGGGGACGGGGACGGTTTAGGGTCCAGGTGAGGGTCCGACAACGCTTTAGGGGGAGTGAGCGTGTGAGGGCGCGGGTTAGTGTTAGCGTACGGGTTAGGATTAGGGGACGGGTGAGGGTCAGGCTTCGGGGAAGTGTTAGGGTTAGGCTTCGGGCTAGGGTTAGAGTTAGGGGACAGGGACGGTTTAGGGTCCAGGTGAGGGTCCGACAACGCTTTACGGGTAGCGTGCGTGTGAGGGCGCGGGTTAGTGTGAGCGTAAGGGTTAGGATTAGGGGACGGGTGAGGGTCAGGCTTCGGGGAAGTGTTAGGGTTAGTGTTCGGGCTAGGGTTAGGGTTAGGGGACGGGGACGGTTTAGGGTCCAGGTGAGGGTCCGACAACGCTTTAGGGGGAGCGTGCGTGTGAGGGCGCGGGTTAGTGTTAGCGTACGGGTTAGGATTAGGGGACGGGTGAGGGTCAGGCTTCGGGGAAGTTTTAGGGTTAGGGTTCGGGCTAGGGTTAGGGTTAGGGGACGGGGACGGTTTAGGGTCCAGGTGAGGGTCCGAAAACGATTTAAGGGGAGCGTGCGTGTGAGGGCGCGGGTTAGTGTGAGCGTACGGGTTAGGATTAGGGGACGGGTGAGCGTCAGGCTTCGGGGAAGGGTTAGGGTTAGGGTTCGGGCTAGGGTTAGTGTTAGGGGACGGGGACGGTTTAGGGTCCAGGTGAGGGTCCGACAACGCTTTAAGGGGAGCGTGCGTGTGAGGGCGCGGCTTAGTGTGAGCCTATGGGTTAGGATTAGAGAACGGGTGAGGGTCAGGCTTCGGGGAAGTGTTAGGGTTAGGGTTCGGGCTAGGGTTAGGGGACGGGGACGGTTTAGGGTCCAGGTGAGGGTCCGACAACGCTTTAGGGGGAGCGTGCGTGTGAGGGCGCGGGTTAGTGTTAGCGTACGGGTTAGGATTAGGGGACGTGTGAGGGTCAGGCTTCGGGGAAGTGTTAGGGTTAGGGTTCGGGCTAGGGTTAGGGTTAGGGGACGGGGACGGTTTAGGGTCCAGGTGAGGGTCCGACAACGCTTTAGGGGGAGCGTGCATGTGAGGGCGCGGGTTAGTGTTAGCGTACGGGTTAGGATTAGGGGACGGGTGAGGGTCAGGCTTCGGGGAAGGGTTAGGGTTAGGGTTCGGTCTAGGGTAAGGGTTAGGGGACAGGGACGGTTTAGGGTCCAGGTGAGGGTCCGACAACGCTTTAGGGGGAGCGTGCGTGTGAGGGTGCGGGTTAGTGTGAGCGTACGGGTTAGGATTAGGGGACGGGTGAGGGTCAGGCTTCGGGGAAGGGTTAGGGTTAGGGTTCGGGCTAGGGTTAGGGTTAGGGGACGGGGACGGTTTAGGGTCCAGGTGAGGGTCCGACAACGTTTTAGGGGGAGCGTGCGTGTGAGGGCGCGGGTTAGTGTGAGCCTACGGGTTAGGATTAGAGAACGGGTGAGGGTCAGGATTCGGGGAAGAGTTAGGGTTAGGGTTCGGGCTAGGGTTAGGGTTAGGGGACGGGGACGGTTTAGGGTCCAGGTGAGGGTCCGACAACGCTTTAGGGGGAGCGTGCGTGTGAGGGCGCGGGTTAGTGTGAGCGTACGGGTTAGGATTAGGGGACGGGTGAGGTTCAGGCTTCGGGGAAGTTTTAGGGTTAGATTCGGGCTAGGGTTAGGGTTAGGGGACGGGGACGGTTTAGGGTCCAGGTGAGGGTCCGACAACGCTTTAGGGGGAGCGTGCGTGTGAGGCCGCGGATTAGTGTGAGCGTACGGGTTAGGATTAGGGGACGGGTGAGGGTCAGGCTTCGGGGAAGTGTTAGGGTTAGGGTTCGGGCTAGGGTTAGATTTAGGGGACGGGGACGGTTTAGGGTCCAGGTGAGGGTCCGACAACGCTTTAGGGGGAGCGTGCGTGTGAGGGCGCGGGTTAGTGTGAGCCTACGGGTTACGATTAGGGGACGGGTGAGGGTCACGCTTCGGGGAAGGGTTAGGGTTAGGGTTCGGGCTAGGGTTAGGGTTAGGGGATGGGGACGGTTTAGGGTCCAGGTGAGGGTCCGACAACGCTTTAGGGGGAGCTTGCGTGTTAGGGCGTGGGTTAGTGTTAGCGTACGGGTTAGGATTAGGGGACGGGTGAGGGTCAGGCTTCGGGGAAGGCTTAGGATTAGGGTTCGGGCTAGGGTTAGGGTTAGGGGACGGGGACGGTTTAGGGTCCAGGTGAGGGTCTGACAACGCTTTAGGGGGAGCGTGCGTGTGAGGGCGTGGGTTAGTGTGAGCCTACGGGTTAGGATTAGGGGACGGGTGAGGGTCAGGCTTCGGGGAAGGGTTAGGGTTAGGGTTCGGGCTAGGGTTAGGGTTAGGGGATGGGGACGGTTTAGGATCCATGTGAGGGTCCGACAACGCTTTAGGGGGAGCGTGCGTGTGAGGGCGCGGGTTAGTGTGAGCCTACGGGTTAGGATTAGGGGACGGGTGAGGGTCAGGCTTCGGGGAAGGGTTAGGGTTAGGGTTCAGGCTAGCGTTAGGGTTAGGGGACGGGGACGGTTTAGGGTCCAGGTGAGGGTCCGACAACACTTTAGGGGGAGCGTGCGTGTGAGGGCGCGGGTTAGTGTGAGCCTACGGGTTAGGATTAGGGGACGGGTGAGGGTCAGGCTTCGGGGAAGCGTTAGTGTTAGGGTTCGGTCTAGGGATAGGGTTATGGGACGGGGACGGTTTAGGGTCCAGGTGAGGGTCCAACAACGATTTAGGGGGAGCGTGCGTGTGAGGCCGCGGGTTAGTGTTAGCGTACGGGTTAGGATTAGGGGACGGGTGAGCGTCAGGCTTCGGGGAAGGCTTAGGATTAGGGTTCGGGCTAGGGTTAGGGTTAGGGGACGGGGACGGTTTAGGGTCCAGGTGAGGGTCCGACAACGCTTTAGGGGGAGCGTGCGTGTGAGGGCGCGGGTTAGTGTGAGCCTACGGGTTAGGATTAGGGGACGGGTGAGGGTCAGGCTTCGGGGAAGTGTTAGGGTTAGGGTTCGGGCTAGGGTTAGGGTTAGGGGACGGGGACGGTTTAGGGTCCAGGTGAGGGTCCGACAATGCTTTAGGGGGAGCGTGCGTGTGAGGGCGCGGGTTAGTGTGAGCCTACGGGTTACGATTAGAGAACGGGTGAGGGTCAGGCTTCGGGGAAGGGTTAGGGTTCGGGCTAGGGTTAGGGTTAGGGGACGGGGACGGTTTAGGGTCCAGGTGAGGGTCCGACAACGCTTTAGGGGGAGCGTGCGTGTGAGGGCGCGGGTTAGTGTGAGCGTACGGGTTAGGATTAGGGGACGCGTGAGGGTCAGGCTTCGGGGAAGTTTTAGGGTTAGATTCGGGCTAGGGTTAGGGTTAGGGGACGGGGACGGTTTAGGGTCCAGGTGAGGGTCCGACAACGCTTTAGGGGGAGCGTGCGTGTGAGGGCGTGGGTTAGTGTGAGACTACGGGTTAGGATTAGGGGACGGGTGAGGGTCAGGCTTCGGGGAAGGGTTAGGGTTAGGGTTCGGGCTAGGGTTAGGGTTAGGGGACGGGGACGGTTTAGGGTCCAGGTGAGGGTCCGACAACGCTTTAGGGGGAGCGTGCGTGTGAGGGCGCGGGTTAGTGTGAGCGTACGGGTTAGGATTAGGGGACGGGTGAGGGTCAGGCTTCGGGGAAGGGTTAGGGTTAGGGTTCGGGCTAAGGTTAGGGTTAGGGGACGGGGACGGTTTAGGGTCCAGGTGAGGGTCCGACAACGCTTTTGGGGGAGCGTGCGTGTGAGGGCGCGGGTTAGTGTTAGCGTACGGGTTAGGATTAGGGTACGGGTGAGGGTCAGGCTTCGGGGAAGCGTTAGTGTTAGGGTCGGGCTAGGGATAGGGTTATGGGACGGGGACGGTTTAGGGTCCAGGTGAGGGTCCGACAACGCTTTAGGGGGAGCGTGCGTGTGAGGCCGCGGGTTAGTGTTAGCGTACGGGTTAGGATTAGGGGACGGGTGAGCGTCAGGCTTCGGGGAAGGCTTAGGATTAGGGTTCGGGCTAGGGTTAGGGTTAGGGGACGGGGACGGTTTAGGGTCCAGGTGAGGGTCCGACAACGCTTTAGGGGGAGCGTGCGTGTGAGGGCGCGGGTTAGTGTGAGCCTACGGTTTAGGATTAGGGGACAGGTGAGGGTCAGGCTTCGGGGAAGTGTTAGGGTTAGGGTTCGGGCTAGGGTTAGGGTTAGGGGACGGGGACGGTTTAGGGTCCAGGTGAGGGTCCGACAACGCTTTAGGGGGAGCGTGCGTGTGAGGGCGCGGGTTAGTGTGAGCCTACGGGTTAGGATTAGGGGACGGGTGAGGGTCAGGCTTCGGGGAAGGGTTAGGGTTAGGGTTCGGGCTAGGGTTAGTGTTAGGGGACGGGGACGGTTTAGGGTCCTGGTGAGGTTCCGACAACGCTTCAGGGGGAGCGTGCGTGTGAGGGCGCGGGTTAGTGTGAGCGTACGGGTTAGGATTAGGGGACGGGTGAGGGTCAGGCTTCGGGGAAGGTTTAGGGTTAGATTCGGGCTAGGGTTAGGGTTAGGGGACGGGGACGGTTTAGGGTCCAGGTGAGGGTCCGACAACGCTTTAGGGGGAGCGTGCGTGTGAGGGCGTGGGTTAGTGTGAGCCTACGGGTTAGGATTAGGGGACGGGTGAGGGTCAGGCTTCGGGGAAGGGTTAGGGTTAGGGTTCGGGCTAGGGTTAGGGTTAGGGCACGGGGACGGTTTAGGATCCAGGTGAGGATCCGACAACGCTTTAGGGGAAGCGTGCGTGTGAGGGCGCGGGTTAGTGTGAGCCTACGGGTTAGGATTAGGGGACGGGTGAGGGTCAGGCTTCGGGGAAGTGTTAGGGTTAGGGTTCAGGCTAGGGTTAGGGTTAGGGGACGGGGACGGTTTAGGGTCCATGAGAGGGTCCTACAACGCTTTAGGGGGAGCGTGCGTGTGAGGGCGCGGGTTAGTGTGAGCCTACGGGTTAGGATTAGGGGACGGGTGAGGGTCAGGCTTCGGGGAAGGGTTAGGGTTAGGGTTCGGGCTAGGGTTAGGGTTAGGGGACGGGGACGGTTTAGGGTCCAGGTGAGGGTCCGACAACGCTTTAGGGGGAGCGTGCGTGTGAGGGCGTGGGTTAGTGTGAGCGTACGGGTTAGGATCAGGGGACGGGTGAGGGTCAGGCTTCGGGGAAGGGTTAGGGTTAGGGTTCGGGCTAAGGTTAGGGTTAGGGGACGGGGACGGTTTAGGGTCCAGGTGAGGGTCCGAAAACGCTTTAGGGGGAGCGTGCGTGTGAGGGCGCGGGTTAGTGTTAGCGTACGGGTTAGGATTAGGGAACGGGTGAGGGTCAGGCTTCGGGGAAGCGTTAGTGTTAGGGTTCGGGCTAGGGATAGGGTTATGGGACGGGGACGGTTTAGGGTCCAGGTGAGGGTCCGACAACGCTTTAGGGGGAGCGTGCGTGTGAGGCCGCGGGTTAGTGTTAGCGTACGGGTTAGGATTATGGGACGGGTGAGGGTCAGGCTTCGGGGAAGGCTTAGGATTAGGGTTCGGACTAGGGTTAGGGTTAGGGGATGGGGACGGTTTAGGGTCCAGGTGAGGGTCCGACAACGCTTTAGGGGGAGCGTGCGTGTGAGGGCGCGGGTTAGTGTGAGCCTACGGGTTAGGATTAGAGGACGGGTGAGGGTCAGGAATCGGGGAAGGGTTAGGGTTACGGTTCGGTCTAGGGTAAGGGTTAGGGGACAGGGACGGTTTAGGGTCCAGGTGAGGGTCCGACAACGCTTTAGGGGGAGTGAGCGTGTGAGGGCGCGGGGTAGTGTTAGCGTACGGGTTAGGATTAGGGGACGGGTGAGGGTCAGGCTTCGGGGAACGGTTAGGGTTAGGGTTCGGGCTAGGGTTAGGGTTAGGGGACGGGGACGGTTTAGGGTCCAGGTGAGGGTCCAACAACGCTTTAGGGGGAGCGTGCGTGTGAGGGCGCGGGTTAGTGTGAGCGTACGGGTTAGGATTAGGGGACAGGTGAGGGTCAGGCTTCGGGGAAGTGTTAGGGTTAGGGTTCGGGCTAGGTATAGGGTTAGGGGACGGGGACGGTTTAGGGTCCAGGTGAGGGTCCGACAATGCTTTAGGGGGAGCGTGCGTGTGAGGGCGCGGGTTAGTGTGAGCCTACGGGTTAGGATTAGAGAACGGGTGAGGGTCAGGCTTCGGGGAAGGGTTAGGGTTAGGGTTCTGGCTAGGGTTAGGGTTAGGGGACGGGGACGGTTTAGGGTCCAGGTGAGGGTCCGACAACGCTTTAGGGGGAGTGAGCGTGTGAGGGCGCGGGTTAGTGTTAGCGTACGGGTTAGGATTAGGGGACGGGTGAGGGTCAGGCTTCGGGGAAGTGTTAGGGTTAGGCTTCGGGCTAGGGTTAGAGTTAGGGGACAGGGACGGTTTAGGGTCCAGGTGAGGGTCCGACAACGCTTTACGGGTAGCGTGCGTGTGAGGGCGCGGGTTAGTGTGAGCGTAAGGGTTAGGATTAGGGGACGGGTGAGGGTCAGGCTTCGGGGAAGTGTTAGGGTTAGTGTTCGGGCTAGGGATAGGGTTAGGGGACGGGGACGGTTTAGGGTCCAGGTGAGGGTCCGACAACGCTTTAGGGGGAGCGTGCGTGTGAGGGCGCGGGTTAGTGTTAGCGTACGGGTTAGGATTAGGGGACGGGTGAGGGTCAGGCTTCGGGGAAGTTTTAGGGTTAGGGTTCGGGCTAGGGTTAGGGTTAGGGGACGGGGACGGTTTAGGGTCCAGGTGAGGGTCCGAAAACGATTTAAGGGGAGCGTGCGTGTGAGGGCGCGGGTTAGTGTGAGCGTACGGGTTAGGATTAGGGGACGGGTGAGCGTCAGGCTTCGGGGAAGGGTTAGGGTTAGGGTTCGGGCTAGGGTTAGTGTTAGGGGACGGGGACGGTTTAGGGTCCAGGTGAGGGTCCGACAACGCTTTAAGGGGAGCGTGCGTGTGAGGGCGCGGCTTAGTGTGAGCCTATGGGTTAGGATTAGAGAACGGGTGAGGGTCAGGCTTCGGGGAAGTGTTAGGGTTAGGGTTCGGGCTAGGGTTAGGGGACGGGGACGGTTTAGGGTCCAGGTGAGGGTCCGACAACGCTTTAGGGGGAGCGTGCGTGTGAGGGCGCGGGTTAGTGTTAGCGTACGGGTTAGGATTAGGGGACGTGTGAGGGTCAGGCTTCGGGGAAGTGTTAGGGTTAGGGTTCGGGCTAGGGTTAGGGTTAGGGGACGGGGACGGTTTAGGGTCCAGGTGAGGGTCCGACAACGCTTTAGGGGGAGCGTGCATGTGAGGGCGCGGGTTAGTGTTAGCGTACGGGTTAGGATTAGGGGACGGGTGAGGGTCAGGCTTCGGGGAAGGGTTAGGGTTAGGGTTCGGTCTAGGGTAAGGGTTAGGGGACAGGGACGGTTTAGGGTCCAGGTGAGGGTCCGACAACGCTTTAGGGGGAGCGTGCGTGTGAGGGTGCGGGTTAGTGTGAGCGTACGGGTTAGGATTAGGGGACGGGTGAGGGTCAGGCTTCGGGGAAGGGTTAGGGTTAGGGTTCGGGCTAGGGTTAGGGTTAGGGGACGGGGACGGTTTAGGGTCCAGGTGAGGGTCCGACAACGTTTTAGGGGGAGCGTGCGTGTGAGGGCGCGGGTTAGTGTGAGCCTACGGGTTAGGATTAGAGAACGGGTGAGGGTCAGGATTCGGGGAAGAGTTAGGGTTAGGGTTCGGGCTAGGGTTAGGGTTAGGGGACGGGGACGGTTTAGGGTCCAGGTGAGGGTCCGACAACGCTTTAGGGGGAGCGTGCGTGTGAGGGCGCGGGTTAGTGTGAGCGTACGGGTTAGGATTAGGGGACGGGTGAGGTTCAGGCTTCGGGGAAGTTTTAGGGTTAGATTCGGGCTAGGGTTAGGGTTAAGGGACGGGGACGGTTTAGGGTCCAGGTGAGGGTCCGACAACGCTTTAGGGGGAGCGTGCGTGTGAGGCCGCGGATTAGTGTGAGCGTACGGGTTAGGATTAGGGGACGGGTGAGGGTCAGGCTTCGGGGAAGTGTTAGGGTTAGGGTTCGGGCTAGGGTTAGATTTAGGGGACGGGGACGGTTTAGGGTCCAGGTGAGGGTCCGACAACGCTTTAGGGGGAGCGTGCGTGTGAGGGCGCGGGTTAGTGTGAGCCTACGGGTTACGATTAGGGGACGGGTGAGGGTCACGCTTCGGGGAAGGGTTAGGGTTAGGGTTCGGGCTAGGGTTAGGGTTAGGGGATGGGGACGGTTTAGGGTCCAGGTGAGGGTCCGACAACGCTTTAGGGGGAGCTTGCGTGTTAGGGCGTGGGTTAGTGTTAGCGTACGGGTTAGGATTAGGGGACGGGTGAGGGTCAGGCTTCGGGGAAGGCTTAGGATTAGGGTTCGGGCTAGGGTTAGGGTTAGGGGACGGGGACGGTTTAGGGTCCAGGTGAGGGTCTGACAACGCTTTAGGGGGAGCGTGCGTGTGAGGGCGTGGGTTAGTGTGAGCCTACGGGTTAGGATTAGGGGACGGGTGAGGGTCAGGCTTCGGGGAAGGGTTAGGGTTAGGGTTCGGGCTAGGGTTAGGGTTAGGGGATGGGGACGGTTTAGGATCCATGTGAGGGTCCGACAACGCTTTAGGGGGAGCGTGCGTGTGAGGGCGCGGGTTAGTGTGAGCCTACGGGTTAGGATTAGGGGACGGGTGAGGGTCAGGCTTCGGGGAAGGGTTAGGGTTAGGGTTCAGGCTAGCGTTAGGGTTAGGGGACGGGGACGGTTTAGGGTCCAGGTGAGGGTCCGACAACACTTTAGGGGGAGCGTGCGTGTGAGGGCGCGGGTTAGTGTGAGCCTACGGGTTAGGATTAGGGGACGGGTGAGGGTCAGGCTTCGGGGAAGGGTTAGGGTTAGGGTTCGGGCTAGGGTTAGGGTTAGGGGACGGGGACGGTTTAGGGTCCAGGTGAGGGTCCGACAACGCTTTAGGGGGAGCATGCATGTGAGGGCGCGGGTTAGTGTTAGCGTACGGGTTAGGATTAGGGGACGGGTGAGGGTCAGGCTTCGGGGAAGTGTTAGGGTAAGGGTTCGGGCTAGGGTTAGGGTTAGGGGACGGGGACGGTTTAGGGTCCATGTGAGGGTCCGACAACGCTTTAGGGGGAGCGTGCGTGTGAGGGCGCGGGTTAGTGTGAGCGTACGGGTTAGGATTAGGGGACGGGTGAGGGTCAGGCTTCGGGGAAGTGTTAGGGTTAGGGTTCGGGCTAGGGTTAGGGTTAGGGGACGGGGACGGTTTAGGGTCCAGGTGAGGGTCCGACAACGCTTTAGGGGGAGCGTGCGTGTGAGGGCGCGGGTTAGTTTTAGCGTACGGGTTAGGATTAGGGGACGGGTGAGGGTCAGGCTTCAGGGAAGCGTTAGTGTTAGGGTTCGGGCTAGGGATAGGGTTAGGGGACGGGGACGGTTTAGGGTCCAGGTGAAGGTCCGACAACGCTTTAGGGGGAGCGTGCGTGTGAGGGCGCGGGTTAGTGTGAGCCTACGGGTTAGGATTAGGGGACGGGTGAGGGTCAGGCTTCGGGGAAGGGTTAGGGTTAGGGTTCGGGCTAGGGTTAGTGTTAGGGGACGGGGACGGTTTAGGGTCCTGGTGAGGTTCCGACAACGCTTCAGGGGGAGCGTGCGTGTGAGGGCGCGGGTTAGTGTTAGCGTACGGGTTAGGATTAGGGGACGGGTGAGGGTCAGGCTTCGGGGAAGGGTTAGGGTTAGGGTTCGGGCTAGGGTTAGGGTTAGGGTACGGGGACGGTTTAGGGTCCAAGTGAGTGTCCGAAAATGCTTTAGGGGGAGCGTGCGTGTGAGGGCGCGGGTTAGTGTGAGCCTACGGGTTAGGATTAGAGAATGGGTGAGGGTCAGGCTTCGGGGAAGGGTTAGGGTTAGGGTTCGGGCTAGGGTTAGGGTTAGGGGACGGGGACGGTTTAGGGTCCAGGTTAGGGTCCGACAACGCTTTAGGGGGAGCGAGCGTGTGAGGGCATGGGTTAGTGTGAGCCTACGGGTTAGGATTAGGGGACGGGTGAGCGTCAGGCTTCGGGGAAGGTTTAGGGTTAGATTCGGGCTAGGGTTAGGGTTAGGGGACGGGGATGGTTTAGGGTCCAGGTGAGGGTCCGACAGCGCTTTAGGGGGAGCGTGCGTGTGAGGCCGCGGGTTAGTGTTAGCGTACGGGTTAGGATTAGGGGACGGGTGAGGGTCAGGCTTCGGGGAAGTTTTAGGGTTAGGGTTCGGGCTAGGGTTAGAGTTAGGGGACGGGGACGGTTTAGGGTCCAGGTGAGGGTCCGACAACACTTTAGGGGGAGCGTGCGTGTGAGGGCGCGGGTTAGTGTGAGCCTACGGGTTACGATTAGGGGACGGGTGAGGGTCACGCTTCGGGGAAGGGTTAGGGTTAGGGTTCGGGCTAGGGTTAGGGTTAGAGGATGGGGACGGTTTAGGGTCCAGGTGAGGGTCCGACAACGCTTTAGGGGGAGCGTGCGTGTGAGGGCGTGGGTTAGTGTTAGCGTACGGGTTAGGATTAGGGGACGGGTGAGGGTCAGGCTTCGGGGAAGGCTTAGGATTAGGGTTCGGGCTAGGGTTAGGGTTAGGGGACGGGGACGGTTTAGGGTCCAGGTGAGGGTCTGACAACGCTTTAGGGGGAGCGTGCGTGTGAGGGCGTGGGTTAGTGTGAGCCTACGGGTTAGGATTAGGGGACGGGTGAGGGTCAGGCTTCGGGGAAGTTTTAGGGTTAGGGTTCGGGCTAGGGTTAGGGTTAGGGGACGGGGACGGTTTAGGATCCAGGTGAGGGTCCGACAACGCTTTAGGGGGAGCGTGCGTGTGAGGCCGCGGGTTAGTGTGAGCGTACGGGTTAGGATTAGGGGACGGGTGAGGGTCAGGCTTCGGGGAATGGTTAAGGTTAGATTCGGGCTAGGGTTAGGGTTAGGGGACGGGGACGGTTTAGGGTCCAGGTGAGGGTCCGATAACGCTTTAGGGGGAGCGTGCGTGTGAGGCCGCGGGTTAGTGTTAGCGTACGGGTTAGGATTAGGGGACGGGTGAGGGTCTGGCTTCGGGGAAGTGTTACGGTTAGGGTTCGGGCTAGGGTTACAGTTAGGGGACGGGGACGGTTTAGGGTCCAGGTGAGGGTCCGACAACGCTTTAGGGGGAGCGTGCGTGTGAGGGCGCGGGTTAGTGTGAGCCTACGGGTTACGATTAGGGGACGGGTGAGGGTCAGGCTTCGGGGAAGGGTTAGGGTTAGGGTTCGGGCTAGGGTTAGGGTTAGGGGACGGGGACGGTTTAGGGTCCAGGTGAGGGTCCGACAACGCTTTAGGGGGAGCGTGCGTGTTAGGGCGTGGGTTAGTGTTAGCGTACGGGTTAGGATTAGGGGACGGGTGAGGGTCAGGCTTCGGGTAAGGCTTAGGATTAGGGTTCGGGCTAGGGTTAGGGTTAGGGGACGGGGACGGTTTAGGGTCCAGGTGAGGGTCCGACAACGCTTTAGGGGGAGCGTGCGTGTGAGGGCGCGGGTTAGTGTTAGCGTACGGGTTAGGATTAGGGGACGGGTGAGGGTCAGGCTTCGGGGAAGGGTTAGGTTTAGGGTTCGGGCTAGGGTTAGGGTTAGGGGACGGGGACGGTTTAGGGTCCAGGTGAGGGTCCGACAACGCTTTAGGGGGAGCGTGCGTGTGCGGGCGCGGGTTAGTGTTACCGTACGGGTTAGGATTAGGGGACGGGTGAGGGTCAGGCTTCGGGGAAGTGTTAGGGTTAGGGTTCGGGCTAGGGTTAGGGTTAGGGGACGGGGACGGTTTAGGGTCCAGGTTAGGGTCCGACAACGCTTTAGGGGGAGCGTGCGTGTGAGGGCGCGGGTTAATGTGAACGTACGGGTTAGGATTAGGGGACGTGTTAGGGTCAGGCTTCGGGGAAGGGTTAGGGTTAGGGTTCGGGCTAGGGTTAGGGTTAGGGTATGGGGACGGTTTAGGGTCCAGGTGAGGGTCCGACAACGCTTTAGGGAGAGCGTGCGTGAGAGGGCGCGGATTAGTGTGAGCGTACGGTTTAGGATTAGGGGACGGGTGAGGGTCAGGCTTCGGGGAAGTTTTAGGGTTAGGGTTCGGGCTAGGGTTAGGGTTAGGGTACGGGGACGGTTTAGGGTCCAGGTGAGGGTCCGACAACGCTTTAGGGGGAGCGTGCGTGTAAGTGCGCGGGTTAGTGTTAGCGTACGGGTTAGGATTAGGGGACGGGTGAGGGTCAGGCTTCGGGGAAGGGTTAGGGTTAGGGTTCGGGCTAGGGTTAGGGTTAGGGGACGGGGACGGTTTAGGGTCCAGGTGAGGGTCCGACAACGCTTTAGGGGGAGCGTGCGTGTGAGGGCGCGGGTTAGTGTGAGCGTACGGTTTAGGATTAGGGGACGGGTGAGGGTCGGGCTTCGGGGAAGGGTTAGGGTTAGGGTTCGGGCTAGGGTTAGGGTTATGGGACGGGGACGGTTTAGGGTTCAGGTGAGGGTCCTAAAACGCTTTAGGGCGTGCGTGCGTGTGAGGGCGCGGGTTAGTGTTAGCGTACGGGTTAGGATTAGGGGACGGGTGAGGGTCAGGCTACGGGGAAGGCTTAGGGTTAGGGTTCGGGCTAGGGTTAGGGTTAGGGGACGGGGACGGTTTAGGGTCCAGGTGAGGGTCCGATAACGCTTTAGGGGGAGCGTGCGTGTAAGGGTGAGGCTTAGTGTAAGCCTACGGGTTAGGATTAGGGGACGGGTGAGGGTCAGGCTTCGGGGAAGTGTTAGGGTTAGGGTTCAGGCTAGGGTTAGGGTTAGGGGACGGGGACGGTTTAGGGTCCAGGTGAGGGTCCGACAACGCTTTAGGGGGAGCGTGCGTGTGAGGGCGCGGGTTAGTGTGAGCGTACGGGTTAGGATTAGGGGACGGGTGAAGGTCAGGCTTCGGGGAAGGGTTAGGGTTAGGGTTCGGGCTAGGGTTAGGGTTAGGGGACGGGGACGGTTTAGGGTCCAGGTGAGGGTCCGACAACGCTTTAGGGGGAGCGTGCATGTGAGCGCGCGGGTTAGTGTGAGCGTACGGGTTAGGATTAGGGGACGGGTGAAGGTCAGGCTTAGGGGAAGGGTTAGGGTTAGGGTTCGGGCTAGGGTTAGCGTTAGGGGACGGGGACGGTTTAGGGTCCAGGTGAGGGTCCGACAACGCTTTAGGGGGAGCGTGCGTGTGAGGGCGCGGGTTAGTGTTAGCGTACGTGAACGGGTTAGGATTAGGGGACGGGTGAGGGTCAGGCTTCGGGGAAGGGTTAGGGTTAGGGTTCGGGCTAGGGTTAGGGTTAGGGGACGGGGAGGGTTTAGGGTCCAGGTGAGGGTCCGACAACGCTTTAGGGGGAGCGTGCGTGTGAGGGCGCGGGTTAGTGTGAGCGTACGGGTTAGGATTAGGGGACGGGTGAGGGTCAGGCTTCGGGGAAGGGTTAGGGTTAGGGTTCGGGCTAGGGTTAGGGTTAGGGGACGGGGACGGTTTAGGGTCCAGGTGAGGGTCCGACAACGCTTTAGGGGGAGCGTGCGTGTGAGGGCGCGGGTTAGTGTTAGCGTACGGGTTAGGATTAGGGGACGGGTGAGGGTCAGGCTTCGAGGAAGCGTTAGAGTTAGGGTTCGGGCTAGGGATAGGGTTAGGGGACGGGGACGGTTTAGGGTCCAGCTGAGGGTCCGACAAATCTTTAGGGGGAGCGTGCGTGTGAGGGCTCGGGTTAGTGTTAGCGTACGGGTTAGGATTAGGGGACGAGTGAGGATCAGGCTTCGGGGAAGGGTTAGGGTTAGGGTTCGGGCTAGAGTTAGGGTTAGGGTTAGGGGACGGTTTAGGGTCCAGGTGAGGTTCCGACAACGCTTTAGGGGGAGCGTGCGTGTGAGGGCGCGGATTAGTGTTACCGTACGAGTTAGGATTAAGGGACGGGTGAGGGTCAGGCTTCGGGGAAGTGTTAGGGTTAGGGTTCGGGCTAGGGTTAGGGTTAGGGTTAGGGACGGTTTAGGGTCCAAGTGAGTGTCCGAAAATGCTTTAGGGGGAGCGTGCGTGTGAGGGCGCGGGTTAGTGTGAGCGTACGGGTTAGGATTAGGGGACGGGTGAGGGTCAGGCTTCGGGGAAGTGTTAGGGTTAGGGTTCGGGCTAGGGTTAGGGTTATGGGACGGGGACGGTTTAGGGTCGAGGTGAGGGTCCGACAACGCTTTAGGGGGAGCGTGCGTGTGAGGGCGCGGGTTAGTGTTAGTGTACGGGTTAGGATTAGGGGACGGGTGAGGGTCAGGCTATGGGGAAGGCTTAGGGTTAGGGTTCGGGCTAGGGTTAGGGTTAGGGGACGGGGACGGTTTAGGGTCCAGGTGAGGGTCCGATAACGCTTTAGGGGGAGCGTGCGTGTGAGGGCGAGGCTTAGTGTGAGCCTACGGGTTAGGATTAGGGGACGGGTGAGGGTCAGGCTTCGGGGAAGTGTTAGGGTTAGGGTTCAGGCTAGGGTTAGGGTTAGGGGACGGGGACGGTTTAGGGTCCAGGTGAGGGTCCGACAACGCTTTAGGGGGAGCGTGCGTGTGAGGGCGCGGGTTAGTGTGAGCGTACAGGTTAGGATTAGGGGACGGGTGAAGGTCAGGCTTCGGGGAAGCGTTAGGGTTAGGGTTCGGGCTAGGGTTAGGGTTAGGGGACGGGGACGGTTTAGGGTCCAGGTGAGGGTCCGACAACGCTTTAGGGGGAGCGTGCGTGTGAGGGCGCGGGTTAGTGTGAGCGTACGGGTTAGCATTAGGGGACGGGTGAAGGTCAGGCTTCGGTGAAGGGTTAGGGTTAGGGTTCTGGCTAGGGTTAGGGTTAGGGGACGGGGACGGTTTAGGGTCCAGGTGAGGGTCCGACAACGCTTTAGGGGGAGCGTGCATGTGAGGGCGCGGGTTAGTGTGAGACTACGGGTTAGGATTAGGGGACGGGTGAGGATCAGGCTTCGGGGAAGGGTTAGGGTTAGGGTTCGGGCTAGAGTTAGGGTTACGGGACGGGGACGGTTTAGGGTCCAGGTGAGGGTCCGACAACGCTTTAGGGGGAGCGTGCGTGTGAGGGCGCGGGTTAGTGTGAACGTACGGGTTAGGATTAGGGGACGGGTGAGGGTCAGGCTTCGGGGAAGGGTTAGGGTTAGGGTTCGGGCTAGGGTTAGGGTTAGGGTATGGGGACGGTTTAGGGTCCAGGTGAGGGTCCGACAACGCTTTAGGGAGAGCGTGCGTGAGAGGGCGCGGATTAGTGTGAGCGTACGGTTTAGGATTAGGGGACGGGTGAGGGTCAGGCTTCGGGGAAGGTTTAGGGTTAGGGTTCGGGCTAGGGTTAGGGTTAGGGTACGGGGACGGTTTAGGGTCCAGGTGAGGGTCCGACAACGCTTTAGGGGGAGCATGCGTGTGAGGGCGCGGGTTAGTGTTTGCGTACGGGTTACGATTAGGGGACGGGTGAGGGTCAGGCTTCAGGGAAGGGTTAGGGTTAGGGTTCGGGCTAGGGTTAGGGTTAGGGGACGGGGACGGTTTAGGGTCGAGGTGAGGGTCCGACAACGCTTTAGGGGGAGCATGCGTGTGAGGGCGCGGGTTAGTGTGAGACTACGGATTAGGATTAGGGGACGGGTGAGGATCAGGCTTCGGGGAAGGGTTAGGGTTAGGGTTCGGGCTAGAGTTAGGGTTAGGGGACGGGGACGGTTTAGGGTCCAGGTGAGGTTCCGACAACGCTTTAGGGGGAGCGTGCGTGTGAGGGCGCGGGTTAGTGTTACCGTACGGGTTAGGATTAAGGGACGGGTGAGGGTCAGGCTTCGGGGAAGTGTTAGGGTTAGGGTTCGGGCTAGGGTTAGGGTTACGGGACGGGGACGGTTTAGGGTCCAGGTGAGGGTCCGACAACGCTTTAGGGGGAGCGTGCGTGTGAGGGCGCGGGTTAGTGTGAACGTACGGGTTAGGATTAGGGGACGGGTGAGGGTCAGGCTTCGGGGAAGGGTTAGGGTTAGGGTTCGGGCTAGGGTTAGGGTTAGGGTATGGGGAGGGTTTAGGGTCCAGGTGAGGGTCCGACAACGCTTTAGGGAGAGCGTGCGTGAGAGGGCGCAGATTAGTGTGAGCGTACGGTTTAGGATTAGGGGACGGGTGAGGGTCAGGCTTCGGGGAAGGTTTAGGGTTAGGGTTCGGGCTAGGGTTAGGGTTAGGGTACGGGGACGGTTTAGGGTCCAGGTGAGGGTCCGACAACGCTTTAGGGGGAGCATGCGTGTGAGGGCGCGGGTTAGTGTTAGCGTACGGGTTAGGATTAGGGGACGGGTGAGGGTCAGGCTTCAGGGAAGGGTTAGGGTTAGGGTTCGGGCTAGGGTTAGGGTTGGGGACGGGGACGGTTTAGGGTCGAGGTGAGGGTCCGACAACGCTTTAGGGGGAGCGTGCGTGTGAGGGCGCGGGTTAGTGTGAGCGTACGGGTTAGGATTAGGGGACGGGTGAGGGTCAGGCTTCGGGGAAGTGTTAGGGTTAGGGTTCGGGCTAGGGTTAGAGTTAGGGGACGGGGACGGTTTAGGGTCCAGGTGAGGGTCCGACAACGCTTTACGGGGAGCGTGCGTGTGAGGGCGCGGGTTAGTGTGAGCCTACGGGTTACGATTAGGGGACGGGTGAGGGTCAGGCTTCGGGGAAGGGTTAGGGTTAGGGTTCGGGCTAGGGTTAGGGTTAGGGGACGGGGACGGTTTAGGGTCCAGGTGAGGGTCCGACAACGCTTTAGGGGGAGCCTGCGTGTGAGGGCGTGGGTTAGTGTTAGCGTACGGGTTAGGATTAGGGGACGGGTGAGGGTCAGGCTTCGGGGAAGGCTTAGGATTAGGGTTCGGGCTAGGGTTAGGGGACGGGGACGGTTTAGGGTCCAGGTGAGGGTCCGACAACGCTTTAGGGGGAGTGTGCATGTGAGGGCGCGGGTTAGTGTGAGACTACGGGTTAGGATTAGGGGACGGGTGAGGATCAGGCTTCGGGGAAGGGTTAGGGTTAGGGTTCGGGCTAGAGTTAGGGTTAGGGGACGGGGACGGTTTAGGGTCCAGGTGAGGTTCCGACAACGCTTTAGGGGGAGCGTGCGTGTGAGGGCGCGGATTAGTGTTACCGTACGGGTTAGGATTAGGGGACGGGTGAGGGTCAGGCTTCGGGGAAGGGTTAGGGTTAGGGTTCGGGATAGGGTTAGGGTTAGGTTTAGGGACGGTTTAGGGTCCAAGTGAGTGTCCGAAAATGCTTTAGGGGGAGCGTGCGTGTGAGGGCGCGGGTTAGTGTGAGCGTACGGTTTAGGATTAGGGGACGGGTGAGGGTCGGGCTTCGGGGAAGGGTTAGGGTTAGGGTTCGGGCTAGGGTTAGGGTTATGGGACGGGGACGGTTTAGGGTCCAGGTGAGGGTCCGACAACGCTTTAGGGTGAGCGTGCGTGTGAGGGCGCGGGTTAGTGTGAGCGTATGGGTTAGGATTAGGGGACGGGTGAGGGTCAGGCTTCGGGTAAGGCTTAGGATTAGGGTTCGGGCTAGGGTTAGGGTTAGGGGACGGGGACGGTTTAGGGTCCAGGTGAGGGTCCGACAACGCTTTAGGGGGAGCGTGCGTGTGAGGGCGCGGGTTAGTGTTAGCGTACGGGTTAGGATTAGGGGACGGGTGAGGGTCAGGCTTCGGGGAAGGGTTAGGTTTAGGGTTCGGGCTAGGGTTAGGGTTAGGGGACGGGGACGGTTTAGGGTCCAGGTGAGGGTCCGACAACGCTTTAGGGGGAGCGTGCGTGTGCGGGCGCGGGTTAGTGTTACCGTACGGGTTAGGATTAGGGGACGGGTGAGGGTCAGGCTTCGGGGAAGTGTTAGGGTTAGGGTTCGGGCTAGGGTTAGGGTTAGGGGACGGGGACGGTTTAGGGTCCAGGTTAGGGTCCGACAACGCTTTAGGGGGAGCGTGCGTGTGAGGGCGCGGGTTAATGTGAACGTACGGGTTAGGATTAGGGGACGTGTTAGGGTCAGGCTTCGGGGAAGGGTTAGGGTTAGGGTTCGGGCTAGGGTTAGGGTTAGGGTATGGGGACGGTTTAGGGTCCAGGTGAGGGTCCGACAACGCTTTAGGGAGAGCGTGCGTGAGAGGGCGCGGATTAGTGTGAGCGTACGGTTTAGGATTAGGGGACGGGTGAGGGTCAGGCTTCGGGGAAGTTTTAGGGTTAGGGTTCGGGCTAGGGTTAGGGTTAGGGTACGGGGACGGTTTAGGGTCCAGGTGAGGGTCCGACAACGCTTTAGGGGGAGCGTGCGTGTAAGTGCGCGGGTTAGTGTTAGCGTACGGGTTAGGATTAGGGGACGGGTGAGGGTCAGGCTTCGGGGAAGGGTTAGGGTTAGGGTTCGGGCTAGGGTTAGGGTTAGGGGACGGGGACGGTTTAGGGTCCAGGTGAGGGTCCGACAACGCTTTAGGGGGAGCGTGCGTGTGAGGGCGCGGGTTAGTGTGAGCGTACGGTTTAGGATTAGGGGACGGGTGAGGGTCGGGCTTCGGGGAAGGGTTAGGGTTAGGGTTCGGGCTAGGGTTAGGGTTATGGGACGGGGACGGTTTAGGGTTCAGGTGAGGGTCCTAAAACGCTTTAGGGCGTGCGTGCGTGTGAGGGCGCGGGTTAGTGTTAGCGTACGGGTTAGGATTAGGGGACGGGTGAGGGTCAGGCTACGGGGAAGGCTTAGGGTTAGGGTTCGGGCTAGGGTTAGGGTTAGGGGACGGGGACGGTTTAGGGTCCAGGTGAGGGTCCGATAACGCTTTAGGGGGAGCGTGCGTGTAAGGGTGAGGCTTAGTGTAAGCCTACGGGTTAGGATTAGGGGACGGGTGAGGGTCAGGCTTCGGGGAAGTGTTAGGGTTAGGGTTCAGGCTAGGGTTAGGGTTAGGGGACGGGGACGGTTTAGGGTCCAGGTGAGGGTCCGACAACGCTTTAGGGGGAGCGTGCGTGTGAGGGCGCGGGTTAGTGTGAGCGTACGGGTTAGGATTAGGGGACGGGTGAAGGTCAGGCTTCGGGGAAGGGTTAGGGTTAGGGTTCGGGCTAGGGTTAGGGTTAGGGGACGGGGATGGTTTAGGGTCCAGGTGAGGGTCCGACAACGCTTTAGGGGGAGCGTGCATGTGAGCGCGCGGGTTAGTGTGAGCGTACGGGTTAGGATTAGGGGACGGGTGAAGGTCAGGCTTAGGGGAAGGGTTAGGGTTAGGGTTCGGGCTAGGGTTAGCGTTAGGGGACGGGGACGGTTTAGGGTCCAGGTGAGGGTCCGACAACGCTTTAGGGGGAGCGTGCGTGTGAGGGCGCGGGTTAGTGTTAGCGTACGTGAACGGGTTAGGATTAGGGGACGGGTGAGGGTCAGGCTTCGGGGAAGGGTTAGGGTTAGGGTTCGGGCTAGGGTTAGGGTTAGGGGACGGGGAGGGTTTAGGGTCCAGGTGAGGGTCCGACAACGCTTTAGGGGGAGCGTGCGTGTGAGGGCGCGGGTTAGTGTGAGCGTACGGGTTAGGATTAGGGGACGGGTGAGGGTCAGGCTTCGGGGAAGGGTTAGGGTTAGGGTTCGGGCTAGGGTTAGGGTTAGGGGACGGGGACGGTTTAGGGTCCAGGTGAGGGTCCGACAACGCTTTAGGGGGAGCGTGCGTGTGAGGGCGCGGGTTAGTGTTAGCGTACGGGTTAGGATTAGGGGACGGGTGAGGGTCAGGCTTCGAGGAAGCGTTAGAGTTAGGGTTCGGGCTAGGGATAGGGTTAGGGGACGGGGACGGTTTAGGGTCCAGCTGAGGGTCCGACAAATCTTTAGGGGGAGCGTGCGTGTGAGGGCTCGGGTTAGTGTTAGCGTACGGGTTAGGATTAGGGGACGAGTGAGGATCAGGCTTCGGGGAAGGGTTAGGGTTAGGGTTCGGGCTAGAGTTAGGGTTAGGGGACGGGGACGGTTTAGGGTCCAGGTGAGGTTCCGACAACGCTTTAGGGGGAGCGTGCGTGTGAGGGCGCGGATTAGTGTTACCGTACGAGTTAGGATTAAGGGACGGGTGAGGGTCAGGCTTCGGGGAAGTGTTAGGGTTAGGGTTCGGGCTAGGGTTAGGGTTAGGGTTAGGGACGGTTTAGGGTCCAAGTGAGTGTCCGAAAATGCTTTAGGGGGAGCGTGCGTGTGAGGGCGCGGGTTAGTGTGAGCGTACGGGTTAGGATTAGGGGACGGGTGAGGGTCAGGCTTCGGGGAAGTGTTAGGGTTAGGGTTCGGGCTAGGGTTAGGGTTATGGGACGGGGACGGTTTAGGGTCGAGGTGAGGGTCCGACAACGCTTTAGGGGGAGCGTGCGTGTGAGGGCGCGGGTTAGTGTTAGTGTACGGGTTAGGATTAGGGGACGGGTGAGGGTCAGGCTATGGGGAAGGCTTAGGGTTAGGGTTCGGGCTAGGGTTAGGGTTAGGGGACGGGGACGGTTTAGGGTCCAGGTGAGGGTCCGATAACGCTTTAGGGGGAGCGTGCGTGTGAGGGCGAGGCTTAGTGTGAGCCTACGGGTTAGGATTAGGGGACGGGTGAGGGTCAGGCTTCGGGGAAGTGTTAGGGTTAGGGTTCAGGCTAGGGTTAGGGTTAGGGGACGGGGACGGTTTAGGGTCCAGGTGAGGGTCCGACAACGCTTTAGGGGGAGCGTGCGTGTGAGGGCGCGGGTTAGTGTGAGCGTACAGGTTAGGATTAGGGGACGGGTGAAGGTCAGGCTTCGGGGAAGCGTTAGGGTTAGGGTTCGGGCTAGGGTTAGGGTTAGGGGACGGGGACGGTTTAGGGTCCAGGTGAGGGTCCGACAACGCTTTAGGGGGAGCGTGCGTGTGAGGGCGCGGGTTAGTGTGAGCGTACGGGTTAGCATTAGGGGACGGGTGAAGGTCAGGCTTCGGTGAAGGGTTAGGGTTAGGGTTCTGGCTAGGGTTAGGGTTAGGGGACGGGGACGGTTTAGGGTCCAGGTGAGGGTCCGACAACGCTTTAGGGGGAGCGTGCATGTGAGGGCGCGGGTTAGTGTGAGACTACGGGTTAGGATTAGGGGACGGGTGAGGATCAGGCTTCGGGGAAGGGTTAGGGTTAGGGTTCGGGCTAGAGTTAGGGTTACGGGACGGGGACGGTTTAGGGTCCAGGTGAGGGTCCGACAACGCTTTAGGGGGAGCGTGCGTGTGAGGGCGCGGGTTAGTGTGAACGTACGGGTTAGGATTAGGGGACGGGTGAGGGTCAGGCTTCGGGGAAGGGTTAGGGTTAGGGTTCGGGCTAGGGTTAGGGTTAGGGTATGGGGACGGTTTAGGGTCCAGGTGAGGGTCCGACAACGCTTTAGGGAGAGCGTGCGTGAGAGGGCGCGGATTAGTGTGAGCGTACGGTTTAGGATTAGGGGACGGGTGAGGGTCAGGCTTCGGGGAAGGTTTAGGGTTAGGGTTCGGGCTAGGGTTAGGGTTAGGGTACGGGGACGGTTTAGGGTCCAGGTGAGGGTCCGACAACGCTTTAGGGGGAGCATGCGTGTGAGGGCGCGGGTTAGTGTTTGCGTACGGGTTACGATTAGGGGACGGGTGAGGGTCAGGCTTCAGGGAAGGGTTAGGGTTAGGGTTCGGGCTAGGGTTAGGGTTAGGGGACGGGGACGGTTTAGGGTCGAGGTGAGGGTCCGACAACGCTTTAGGGGGAGCATGCGTGTGAGGGCGCGGGTTAGTGTGAGACTACGGATTAGGATTAGGGGACGGGTGAGGATCAGGCTTCGGGGAAGGGTTAGGGTTAGGGTTCGGGCTAGAGTTAGGGTTAGGGGACGGGGACGGTTTAGGGTCCAGGTGAGGTTCCGACAACGCTTTAGGGGGAGCGTGCGTGTGAGGGCGCGGGTTAGTGTTACCGTACGGGTTAGGATTAAGGGACGGGTGAGGGTCAGGCTTCGGGGAAGTGTTAGGGTTAGGGTTCGGGCTAGGGTTAGGGTTACGGGACGGGGACGGTTTAGGGTCCAGGTGAGGGTCCGACAACGCTTTAGGGGGAGCGTGCGTGTGAGGGCGCGGGTTAGTGTGAACGTACGGGTTAGGATTAGGGGACGGGTGAGGGTCAGGCTTCGGGGAAGGGTTAGGGTTAGGGTTCGGGCTAGGGTTAGGGTTAGGGTATGGGGAGGGTTTAGGGTCCAGGTGAGGGTCCGACAACGCTTTAGGGAGAGCGTGCGTGAGAGGGCGCAGATTAGTGTGAGCGTACGGTTTAGGATTAGGGGACGGGTGAGGGTCAGGCTTCGGGGAAGGTTTAGGGTTAGGGTTCGGGCTAGGGTTAGGGTTAGGGTACGGGGACGGTTTAGGGTCCAGGTGAGGGTCCGACAACGCTTTAGGGGGAGCATGCGTGTGAGGGCGCGGGTTAGTGTTAGCGTACGGGTTAGGATTAGGGGACGGGTGAGGGTCAGGCTTCAGGGAAGGGTTAGGGTTAGGGTTCGGGCTAGGGTTAGGGTTGGGGACGGGGACGGTTTAGGGTCGAGGTGAGGGTCCGACAACGCTTTAGGGGGAGCGTGCGTGTGAGGGCGCGGGTTAGTGTGAGCGTACGGGTTAGGATTAGGGGACGGGTGAGGGTCAGGCTTCGGGGAAGTGTTAGGGTTAGGGTTCGGGCTAGGGTTAGAGTTAGGGGACGGGGACGGTTTAGGGTCCAGGTGAGGGTCCGACAACGCTTTACGGGGAGCGTGCGTGTGAGGGCGCGGGTTAGTGTGAGCCTACGGGTTACGATTAGGGGACGGGTGAGGGTCAGGCTTCGGGGAAGGGTTAGGGTTAGGGTTCGGGCTAGGGTTAGGGTTAGGGGACGGGGACGGTTTAGGGTCCAGGTGAGGGTCCGACAACGCTTTAGGGGGAGCCTGCGTGTGAGGGCGTGGGTTAGTGTTAGCGTACGGGTTAGGATTAGGGGACGGGTGAGGGTCAGGCTTCGGGGAAGGCTTAGGATTAGGGTTCGGGCTAGGGTTAGGGGACGGGGACGGTTTAGGGTCCAGGTGAGGGTCCGACAACGCTTTAGGGGGAGTGTGCATGTGAGGGCGCGGGTTAGTGTGAGACTACGGGTTAGGATTAGGGGACGGGTGAGGATCAGGCTTCGGGGAAGGGTTAGGGTTAGGGTTCGGGCTAGAGTTAGGGTTAGGGGACGGGGACGGTTTAGGGTCCAGGTGAGGTTCCGACAACGCTTTAGGGGGAGCGTGCGTGTGAGGGCGCGGATTAGTGTTACCGTACGGGTTAGGATTAGGGGACGGGTGAGGGTCAGGCTTCGGGGAAGGGTTAGGGTTAGGGTTCGGGATAGGGTTAGGGTTAGGTTTAGGGACGGTTTAGGGTCCAAGTGAGTGTCCGAAAATGCTTTAGGGGGAGCGTGCGTGTGAGGGCGCGGGTTAGTGTGAGCGTACGGTTTAGGATTAGGGGACGGGTGAGGGTCGGGCTTCGGGGAAGGGTTAGGGTTAGGGTTCGGGCTAGGGTTAGGGTTATGGGACGGGGACGGTTTAGGGTCCAGGTGAGGGTCCGACAACGCTTTAGGGTGAGCGTGCGTGTGAGGGCGCGGGTTAGTGTGAGCGTATGGGTTAGGATTAGGGGACGGGTGAGGGTCAGGCTTCGGGGAAGTGTTAGGGTTATGGTTCGGGCTAGGGTTAGGGTTAGGGGACGGGGACGGTTTAGGGTCCAGGTGAGGGTCCGACAACGCTTTAGGGGGAGCGTGCGTGTGAGGGCGCGGGTTAGTGTTAGCGTACGGGTTAGGATTAGGGGACGGGTGAGGGTCAGGCTTCGAGGAAGCGTTAGAGTTAGGGTTCGGGCTAGGGATAGGTTTAGGGGACGGGGACGGTTTAGGGTCCAGGTGAGGGTCCGACAAAGCTTTAGGGGGAGCGTGCGTGTGAGGGCTCGGGTTAGTGTTAGCGTACGGGTTAGGATTAGGGGACGGGTGAGGGTCAGGCTTCGGGGAAGGCTTAGGATTAGGGTTCGGGCTAGGGTTAGGGTTAGGGGACGGGGACGGTTTAGGGTCCAGGTGAGGGTCCGACAACGCTTTAGGGGGAGCGTGCGTGTGAGGGCGCGGGTTAGTGTGAGCCTACGGGTTAGGATTAGGGGACGGGTGAGGGTCAGGCTTCGGGGAAGGGTTAGGGTTAGTGTTCGGGCTAGTGTTAGGATTAGGGGGCGGGGACGGTTTAGGGTCCAGGTGAGGGTCCGACAACGCTTTAGGGGGAGCGTGCGTGTGAGGGCGCGGGTTAGTGTGAGCCTACAGGTTAGGATTAGGAGACGGGTGAGGGTCAGGCTTCGGGGAAGGGTTAGGGTTAGGGTTCGGGCTAGGGTTAGGGTTACGGGACGGGGACGGTTTAGGGTCCAGGTGAGGGTCCGACAACGCTTTAGGGGGAGCGTGCGTGTGAGGGCGCGGGTTAGTGTTAGCGTACGGGTTAGGATTAGGGGACGAGTGAGGGTCAGGCTTCGGGGAAGTGTTAGGGTTAGGGTTCGGGCTAGGGTTAGGGTTAGGGGACGGGGACGGTTTAGGGTCCAGGTGAGGGTCCGACAACGCTTTAGGGGGAGTGTGCGTGTGAGGGCGTGGCTTAGTGTGAGCCTACGGTTTAGGATTAGGGGACGGGTGAGGGTCAGGCTTCGGGGAAGGGTTAGGGTTAGGGTTCGGGCTAGGGTTAGGGTTAGGGGACGGGGACGGTTTAGGGTCCAGGTGAGGGTCCGACAACGCTTTAGGGGGAGCGTGCGTGTGAGGGCGCGGGTTAGTGTGAGCCTACGGGTTAGGATTAGGGGACGGGTGAGGGTCATGCTTTGGGGAAGGGTTAAGGTTAGGGTTCGGGCTAGGGTTAGGGTTAGGGGACGGGGACGGTTTAGGGTCCAGGTGAGGGTCCGACAACGCTTTAGGGGGAGCGTGCGTGTGAGGGCGCGTGTTAGTGTGAGCGTACAGGTTAGGATTAGGAGACGGGTGAGGGTCAGGCTTCGGGGAAGGGTTAGGGTTAGGGTTCGGGCTAGGGTTAGAGTTACGGGACGGGGACGGTTTAGGGTCCAGGTGAGGGTCCGACAACGCTTTAGGGGGAGCGTGCGTGTGAGGGCGCGGGTTAGTGTTAGCGTACGTGTTAGGATTAGGGGACGAGTTAGGGTCAGGCTTCGGGGAAGTGTTAGGGTTAGGGTTCGGGCTAGGGTTAGGGTTAGGGGACGGGGACGGTTTAGGGTCCAGGTGAGGGTCCGACAACGCTTTAGGGGGAGCGTGTGTGTGAGGGCGTGGCATAGTGTGAGCCTACGTGTTAGGATTAGGGGACGGGTGAGGGTCAGGCTTCGGGGAAGGGTTAGGGTTAGGGTTCGGGCTAGGGTTAGGGTTAGAGGACTGGGACGGTTTAGGGTCGAGGTGAGGGTCCGACAACGCTTTAGGGGGAGCGTGCGTTTGAGGGCGCGGCTTAGTGTGAGCCTACGGGATAGGATTAGGGGACGGGTGAGGGTCAGGCTTCGGGGAAGTGTTAGGGTTAGGGTTCGGGCTAGGGTTAGGGTTAGGGGACGGGGATGGTTTAGGGTCCAGGTGACGGTCCGACAACGGTTTAGGGGGAGCGTGCGTGTGAGGGCGCGGCTTAGTGTGAGCCTACGGGTTAGGATTAGGGGACGGGTGAGGGTCAGGCTTCGGGGAAGGGTTAGGGTTAGGGTTCGGGCTAGGGTTAGGGTTAGGTGACGGGGACGGTTTAGGATCCAGGTGAGGGTCCGACAACGCTTTAGGGGGAGCGTGTGTGTGTGGGCACGGATTAGTGTTAGCGTACGGGTTAGGATTAGGGGACGGGTGAGGGTCAGGCTTCGGGGAAGTGTTAGGGTTAGGTTTCGGGCTAGGGTTAGGGTTAGGGGACGGGGACGGTTTAGGGTCCAGGTGAGGGTCCGACAACGCTTTAGGGGGAGCGTGCGTTTGAGGGCGTGGGTTAGTGTTAGCGTACGGGTTAGGATTAGGGGACGGGTGAGGGTCAGGCTTCGGGGAATTGTTAGGGTTAGGGTTCAGGCTAGGGTTAGTGTTAGGGGACGGGGACGGTTTAGGGTCCAGGTGAGGGTCCGACAACGTTTCAGGGGGAGCGTGCGTGTGAGGGCGCGGGTTAGTGTTAGCGTACGGGTTAGGATTAGGGGACGGGGAGGGTCAGGCTTCGGGGAAGGCTTAGGGTTAGGGTTCGGGCTAGGGTTAGGGTTAGGGGACGGGGAAGGTTTAGGGTCCAGGTGAGGGTCCGATAACGCTTTAGGGGGAGCATGCGTGTGAGGGCGCGGCTTAGTGTGAGCCTACGGGTTAGGATTAGGGGACGGGTGAGGGTCAGGCTTCGGGGAAGTGTTAGGGTTAGGTTTCGGGCTAGGGTTAGGGTTAGGGGACGGGGACGGTTTAGGGTCCAGGTGAGGGTCCGACAACGCTTTAGGGGGAGCGTGCGTGTGAGGGCACGGGTTAGTGTGAGCGTACGGGTTAGGATTAGGGGACGGGTGAAGGTCAGGCTTCGGGGAAGGGTTAGGGTTAGGGTTCGGGCTAGGGTTAGGGTTAGGGGACGGGGACGGTTTCGGGTCCAGGTGAGGGTCCGACAACGCTTTAGGGGGAGCGTGCATGTGAGGGCGCGGGTTAGTGTGAGACTACGGGTTAGGATTAGGGGACGGGTGAGGATCAGGCTTCGGGGAAGGGTTAGGGTTAGGGTTCGGGCTAGAGTTAGGGTTAGGGGACGGGGACGGTTTAGGGTCCAGGTGAGGTTCCGACAACGCTTTAGGGGGAGCGTGCGGGTGAGGGCGCGGATTAGTGTTACCGTACGGGTTAGGATTAGGGGACGGGTGAGGGTCAGGCTTCGGGGAAGTGTTAGGGTTAGGGTTCGGGCTAGGGTTAGGTTTAGGGTTAGGGACGGTTTAGGGTCCAAGTGAGTGTCCGAAAATGCTTTAGGGGGAGCGTGCGTGTGAGGGCGCGGGTTAGTGTGAGCGTACGGGTTAGGATTAGGGGACGGGTGAGGGTCAGGCTTCGGGGAAGTGTTAGGGTTAGGGTTCAGGCTAGGGTTAGGGTTAGGGGACGGGGACGGTTTAGGGTCCAGGTGAGGGTCCGACAACGCTTTAGGGGGAGCGTGCGTGTGAGGGGGCGGGTTAGTGTGAGCGTACGGGTTAGGATTAGGGGACGGGTGAGGGTCAGGCTTCGGGGAAGTTTTAGGGTTAGGGTTCGGGCTACGGTTAGGGTTAGGGGACGGGGACGGTTTAGGGTCCAGGTGAGGGTCCGACAATGCTTTAGGGGGAGCGTGCGTGTGAGGGCGCGGGTTAGTGTGAGCCTACGGGTTAGGATTAGAGAACGGCTGAGGGTCAGGCTTCGGGGAAGGGTTAGGGTTAGGGTTCTGGCTAGGGTTAGGGTTAGGGGACGGGGACGGTTTAGGGTCCAGGTGAGGGTCCGACAACGCTTTAGGGGGAGCGTGCGTGTGAGGGCGCGGTTTAGTGTGAGCCTACGGGTTAGGATTAGGGGACGGGTGAGGGTCAGGCTTCGGGGAAGAGTTAGGGTTAGGGTTCGGGCTAGGGTTAGGGTTAGGGGACGGGGACGGTTTAGGGTCCAGGTGAGGGTCCGACAACGCTTTAGGGGGAGCGTGCGTGTGAGGGCGCGGGGTAGTGTGAGCGTAAGGGTTAGGATTAGGGGACGGCTGAGGGTCAGGCTTCGGGGAAGTGTTAGGGTTAGGGTTCGGGCTACGGTTAGGGTTAGGGGACGGGGACGGTTTAGGGTCCAGGTGAGGGTCCGACAACGCTTTAGGGGGAGCGTGCGTGTGAGGGCGCGGGTTATTGTTAGCGTACGGGTTAGGATTAGGGGACGGGTGAGGGTCAGGCTTCGGGGAAGGGTTAGGGTTAGTGTTCGGGCTAGTGTTAGGGTTAGGGGACGGGGACGGTTTAGGGTCCAGGTGAGGGTCCGACAACGCTTTAGGGGGAGCGTGCGTGTGAGGGCGCGTGTTAGTGTGAGCCTACAGGTTAGGATTAGGAGACGGGTGAGGGTCAGGCTTCGGGGAAGGGTTAGGGTTAGGGTTCGGGCTAGGGTTAGGGTTAGGGGACGGGGACGGTTTAGGGTCCAGGTGAGGGTCCGACAACGCTTTAGGGGGAGCGTGCGTGTGAGGGCGCGGGTTAGTGTTAGCGTACGTGTTAGGATTAGGGGACGAGTGAGGGTCAGGCTTCGGGGAAGTGTTAGGGTTAGGGTTCGGGCTAGGGTTAGGGTTAGGGGACGGGGACGGTTTAGGGTCCAGGTGAGGGTCCGACAACGCTTTAGGGGGAGCGTGCGTGTGAGGGCGTGGCTTAGTGTGAGCCTACGGGTTAGGATTAGGGGACGGGTGAGGGTCAGGCTTCGGGGAAGGGTTAGGGTTAGGGTTCGGGCTAGGGTTAGGGTTAGGGGACGGGGACGGTTTAGGGTCGAGGTGAGGGTCCGACAACGCTTTAGGGGGAGCGTGCGTGTGAGGGCGTGGGTTAGTGTTAGCGTACGGGTTAGGATTAGGGGACGGGTGAGGGTCAGGCTTCGGGGAAGGGTTAGGGTTAGGGTTCGGGCTAGGGTTAGGGTTAGGGGACGGGGACGGTTTAGGGTCCAGGTGAGGGTCCGACAACGCTTTAGGGGGAGCGTGCGCGTGAGGGCGCGGGTTAGTGTGAGCCTACGGTTTAGGATTAGGGGACGGGTGAGGGTCAGGCTTCGGGGAAGGGTTAGGGTTAGGGTTCGGGCTAGGGTTAGGGTTAGGTGACGGGGACGGTTTAGGGTCCGTGTGAGGGTCCGACAACGCTTTAGGGGGAGCGTGCGTTTGACGGCGCGGCTTAGTGTGAGCCTACGGGATAGGATTAGGGGACGGGTGAGGGTCAGGCTTCGGGGAAGTGTTAGGGTTAGGGTTCGGGCTAGGGTTAGGGTTAGGGGACAGGGATGGTTTATGGTCCAGGTGACGGTCCGACAACGGTTTAGGGGGAGCGTGCGTGTGAGGGCGCGGCTTAGTGTGAGCCTACGGGTTAGGATTAGGGGACGGGTGAGGGTCAGAATTCGGGGAAGGGTTAGGGTTAGGGTTCGGGCTAGGGTTAGGGTTAGGTGACGGGGACGGTTTAGGATCCAGGTGAGGGTCCGACAACGCTTTAGGGGGAGCGTGTGTGTGTGGGCGCGGGTTAGTGTTAGCGTACGGGTTAGGATTATGGGACGGGTGAGGGTCAGGCTTCGGGGAAGTGTTAGGGTTAGGTTTCGGGCTAGGGTTAGGGTTAGGGGACGGGGACGGTTTAGGGTCCAGGTGAGGGTCCGACAACGCTTTAGGGGGAGCGTGCGTGTGAGGTCGCTGCTTAGTGTGAGCCTACGGGTTAGGATTAGGGGATGGGTGAGGGTCAGGCTTCGGGGAACTGTTAGGGTTAGGTTTCGGGCTAGGGTTAGGGTTAGGGGACGGGGACGGTTTAGGGTCCAGGTGAGGGTCCGACAATGCTTCAGGGGGAGCGTGCGTGTGAGGGCACGGGTTAGTGTTAGCGTACGGGTTAGGATTAGGGGACGGGTGAGGGTCAGGCTTCGGGGAAGGCTTAGGGTTAGGGTTCGGGCTAGGGTTAGGGTTAGGGGACGGGGACGGTTTAGGGTCCAGGTGAGGGTCCGATAATGCTTTAGGGGGAGCGTGGTGTGAGGGCGCGGCTTAGTGTGAGCCTACGGGTTAGGATTAGGGGACGGGTGAGGGTCAGGCTTCGGGGAAGGGTTAGGGTTAGGGTTCGGGCTAGGGTTAGGGTTAGGGGACGGGGACGGTTTAGGGTCCAGGTGAGGGTCCGACAACGTTTTAGGGGGAGCGTGCATGTGAGGGCGCGGGTTAGTGTGAGACTACGGGTTAGGATTAGGGGACGGGTGAGGATCAGGCTTCGGGGAAGGGTTAGGGTTAGGGTTCGGGCTAGAGTTAGGGTTAGGGGACGGGGACGGTTTAGGGTCCAGGTGAGGTTCCGACAACGCTTTAGGGGGAGCGTGCGTGTGAGGGCGCGGATTAGTGTTACCGTACGGGTTAGGATTAGGGGACGGGTGAGTGTCAGGCTTCGGGGAAGTGTTAGGGTTAGGGTTTGGGCTAGGGTTAGGGTTAGGGACGGTTTAGGGTCCAAGTGAGTGTCCGAAAATGCTTTAGGGGGAGCGTGCGTGTGAGGGCGCGGGTTAGTGTGAGCGTACGGGTTAGGATTAGGGGACGGGTGAGGGTCAGGCTTCGGTGAAGGGTTAGGGTTAGGGTTCGGGCTAGGGTTAGGGTTAGGGGACGGGGACGGTTTAGGGTCCAGGTGAGGGTCCGACAACGCTTTAGGGGGAGCGTGCGTGTGAGGCCGCGGGTTAGTGTGAGCGTACGGGTTAGGATTAGGGGATGGGTGAAGGTCAGGCTTCGGGGAAGGGTTAGGGTTAGTGTTCGGGCTAGGGTTAGGGTTAGGGGACGGGGACGGTTTAGGGTCCAGGTGAGGGTCCGACAACGCTTTAGGGGGAGCGTGCGTGTGAGGGCGCGGGTTAGTGTGAGCGTACGGGTTAGGATTAGGGGACGGGTGAAGGTCAGGCTTCGGGGAAGTGTTAGGGTTAGTGTTCGGGCTAGGGTTAGGGTTAGGGGACGGGGACGGTTTAGGGTCCAGGTGAGGGTCCGACAACGCTTTAGGGGGAGCGTGCATGTGAGGGCGCGGGTTAGTGTGAGACTACGGGTTAGGATTAGGGGACGGGTGAGGGTCAGGCTTCGGGGAAGTGTTAGGGTTAGGGTTCGGGCTAGGGTTAGGGTTAGGGGACGGGGACGGTTTAGGGTCCAGGTGAGGGTCCGACAACGC